>NC_133397.1:37615000-37922500 GCF_047511655.1 Castor canadensis | reverse complement strand
CACCATGGGTGGTATCAGAGAAACTTTTCACATGGAGCCCAACTGTAATTGCTGCAAACTATAAAATGTTTAAATATGCGTGGTGATAGAAAACCCTAACAGCAGCCATTTATGTAAGCAGTTTTACATTTATAACCAAGTTCGTTTACATTATTCATTTGCCTTGTTATGTGTTGTTTTCCTTTTACAATAAACTATACATTTCTGCCAAGTCTTCATCCTTTGCTTCTTAGCATTATCATTTGCTCATACAATAATGGTCGTTTGCTCATGCTTCAAAACTTAAAGAAAGCATTGCCTCCTTTTCCCTTATTTTCCTTCCACATCTGCAACCATTCCTTTCCTGTTTACATGTCTGAAAGCTCTTTTCCTCCTGCTCTTGAAGCTGGACTTGTGTGCTGATCTCAAGAATCTCAGTAGACTCCAAGGACAGAGCAGACAAGGTGATGATCACTGGAGCACAGTCACAGGTTGGTTATTTGAAGAACAAACATGAAGGAAAAATGGTTGTAAGAAAACTCAGAGATGAAAAATTCATGGTGAAAGGGAAATGCAGGACTTGAGTGCTTATTAGTTTAAAAGGTTTCAAAATCAAGTCCACATTTTATGTCATTTGGACAGAAGCCTAATGTTCCCAGCAAATAGCAAAGACCCAGCAATTAGATAAGTGGTCTGGAGTCAGGTGTCATGAAGACCTGGCTACAGGAATATTGGGGGTCAGAGTTGAAAATTCAGGCTCACAGGCCAAATAGAAATGACAACAGGAGAAGAAACGAGACTTGCAGAATAGCCAGAGAAGAGCAGCACAGAAATAGCTGGAAAATGAGCCAATGACAGGCTCTTATATCCTCCTGCCTGGAACCAGAACTTGAACTAGATTATGGGAAGTGGACTCAAACCTAATTCAAGGATTAAGTTAGAAGGTTTCATAGGGGTTGAGGACCAAAGACAAAATCTCCTTCATAGTGAGTTTCCAAATGTACTATGTTTTTTTGTGGTACTGGGGTTTGAACTCAGGACCTACATCTTAAGTCACTCCATGAACCCTTGTTTGTGATGGATACAGTCTCATGAACTATTTCCCTGGGCTGGCTTTGAAAGCGATCCTCCTGATCTCTGTCTGCTGAGGAGCTAAGATTTACAGGCATGAGCCACCACAACCTGGCTTTTAGTTTTAAACTTTCTTTTTTTTTTTTTTTGACAGTTATCTAGCCCAGGCTGGACTCAAATGCCTGAGCTCAAGGTATTTTCCTGCCTCAGCCCCTAAGTAGCTGGGATTACAGGTGTGTACCACTTTTTTTTTTTTAGAAAAAATTTAAATATGCAAAACCAGACAGTATGAACCTGTCTCAGAGCTTAAAGAAGTCTCAACCTTTTTACTATATTGCTTCAACCCTCTCTCCCATCAGCGTTTGTTTGTTTGTTTTTCCTGGTGCTGGCTTCGAACCACAATCCTCCTGATCTCTGCCTTCTCAGTAGCTAGGATTACAGGTTTGAACCACTGGTGAGCGGCTTCCCACCAGCGTTTTTAAGGTTTGGTTTTTAGCCCTCTGGCTTCTATGCCATCTTCCTTGGAAATATGCCTCATTCTTATGACTCCAACTACTACCTCAAAGCAATGTAGCCCATGTGTAGAGCACCAGTCCCATCTTCCATGTGTCACCAGCTCCCTTTTGGATTGTCCATTTCTGTGTTCCCTGCCACTCTGCAGCAGACATTCTTGGTTGCCTTTTTGGCAGCCTCTCTGCCTCAATTATGTATCTTGCTAGAGACCCTCAGTTGAATTGAGGTAGGCAGGGCACATGCTTTGGGAAAGCTGAGCTGCTCCCCAGCCCAGAGATTAATCTTGATAAGTCTAAGCTATCCCTGATCATTACACATACACACACACACACACACACACACACACACACTTTCAGAAGGTTTAAGAAAGTGCACGTGATTACAAGTCAGGCTAATGGCACTTAATAGGAAATATGCTGGCAGTGGAGAATTCTGACAAGCTTTCCTTACTCTTATGAAAGGAATGTGAAAAAGGTTTCCACTCCCTTCCTTGGAGCCAGATTCCTGAAGTTGTCACTTACTAGCTACTGATGCTGGGAAATTACTTCACTTCTCTGTACATCAATTTTCTCATCTGTAAAACGGGGGTAAAGAACCAACTCATAAGTTGCCGTGAGAACCAAAGGAATCATGTTGTAAGCATGAAAAATGCTTACTAGAACAGGGTCTGGTCTATCAAAGGTGTATTGCAAATTTTAGCTATAGGCAGGTGCTTTTACCACTTGAGCCACTCCACCACCCCACAAATTTTAGTTACTAGTATTATTATTGTGTAAGAATGTGTTATTTGCCAGGTACTTGCTAGGATTATAGGATCATGCCTATAATCCTAGCTACTTAGGAAGCTGAGATCCATTTTACACTGTGCCCAGAGAAAGGGGTCTTGCAAACTATTTCCCTGGACTGGCCTTGAACTATGATCCTCCTGATCTCAAACTCCCATGTAGCTAGGATTACAGGTGTGAGTCACCAGCTTCCAGCACCTTTTGGATTTTCTTATAAACATAAGGGCAGTATTCTGGAACTTGGACCTCTTCCTCCCTCTTTTCCACAGGCCTGAGCATGATGATGATTTTCTATTGATAATACAGGAGATAAAAATTCCATAAACATCTCAGTCTCGGTATATTCACTCAGAAATCGCACTCATATGCCTATAGAGGGTAGGAAGTAAGTTGAATGAGGCAAGTGAGTACAAAACAAGCAAACAAACAACAAAACCATTTAAGGGGCTGGAGGTACACTGGGTAGAGTACGCTGGGTAAGTTCCTGCTTAGCATGCCCAGGCTCTGGGTTCAATTCCCAGCACCAAAACAAAACAAACAAAAACCAGCTAAGTATTATTTCTCTATATATATATGTAAATATACCATAGTGCTCTGCCACTGAGTTACACTTAAGAAATCCCCTTTGAGGACTGGCAGAATAAAGGCCCTGAATTTAAGCCCAAGTACCACACACACACACACAGGAAAAAAAGCCCCTTTAAATTTTTTATTTATCTATTTTTTTGGTGGTAGTGGTGTTCAAACGCAGAGCCTCATGCTTCCTAGACAAGCTCTCTACCACTTAAGCCACTCTATCAGCCTTGTTTTATGTTGGGTATTTTCAAGATAGAATCTCTCAAACTATTTGCCCAGGCTGGCTTGAAACCACAATCCTCTTGATCTCTGCCTCCCAAGTATCTAGGATTACAAGTATGAGGCATGGCACCCAGCTTTCAAATTTCTTTTTTTTTTTTTGAACTCAGGGTCTTCACCTTGAGCCACTCCATCAGCTCCCCCCTCTTTTTTTTTTTCTGTGGATGGTTTTTCGAGATAGGGTCTCTCGAACTATTTGCCCAGGCTGGCTTTGAACCTCAATCTCCTGAGTAGGATTATGGGTGTGAGCCACCGGCACTGACTCAAACTTTTTACTTTGAACATTTTCATACATTCAAAGCTGAAAGAAAACTATAGTGAATAACTATACATGTTTCACCTAGATCTAGATCTGGCAATCATTATCATCTTATTATTTCATTGCCATTTTTATATATCTTATATTATTTCAGAAGCATTTGAAAGTAAGTTGTAGAGGGCTGGAGGCATGGCTCAAGTGATAGAGTACTTGCTTAGCAAGAGCATGGCCCTGAGTAATGGTCAAAAATAATTTAAAATGAAAAAAATTATAGAATCAGAACACAAATATTTCAACATGCATCTCTAAGAATAAGTAGGTTCTCCCATATGACTATAATGGAATTGTCATTCCCAATAAAATTAAAAATAATTCAACAATGTCATTTGCTATTCAGTTCTTATTCCACATGTCCCAACAATGTCTCTATGTCTCATGGGTTGGTTATTTTATGTTATTGCTTTAATTATTTTTCAAGTAAGATCTTGAATATCATCGTGTCTCATCCCCCCTCTCCCCACCAGGTTGGCCTAAACTTTGATCCTCTTACTTAGCCTCCCTCATAGCTGGGAAGATAGGCAAGGGGTCACCATGCCCAGTTTTTTGTTGTTGTTGAGATGGGCTCTCCCTAACTTTTGCCTGGGCTGGCTTGGAAGGGAGATCCTTGAACTCTCCCCCTCCCAAGTGGCTGGGATGTCAGGCATGAGGCACTGTTCCCAGCTGTTTGTGTGTTTTCCTAACCAGGGTCCAGGAGTTTAATGTACTGCTTTTGGTTATTATGTCTCATTACATATTTTTAATCTAAAATAATCTCCCTCCTTTTAAAGAAACTGGCAGAGCTGGGGGTATAGCTCAGTCGCAGAGCACTCACCTAGAATGTATGAGGACCTAAATTTGATCCCCAGCACCAAAATAAAAATGATGATGATAGAAACAGTTTTAATAATAGTAAATAACTCTATAGGAAGGACATTTTTCAGTTTCTTTTTCACAAAAAGTGAACTTCCCATTCTGAAGTTCTATGAGACTTTGAAATTCAACCTAATTATCAGTTGATATGGTGCCAAATAAAATCATCACTTGAGGGTAAAGAGAAAAGTTGGTATTTACAGGATAATAAATGGATTTCAGCAATCACTGGGTACAGCTCCTTGGGTAAGCTTTTTAGCTACCATCAGGCTATTTTCTGCTACAGAAGAACTAGGCCATACCTACTTTGTAGATCAAGTAAGCAGGGATTATTTTTTGAGACAGTTTTGTGAATATCTACCATAAAGTAGAAACTTCATAAATACTAGTTTCTTTCCCCTAAGTCTTTACTTATTTATGTATTTTTGTCTAATAATGGGGTACTTTCCAGATTGGTAAGCTTCCCAGGTTTAACCCATGTTTAACTCTGAATATTTGCTCCCAAGTCACTTGTGAAACATTGCTGGATGCAGTGGTTATCGCCTGTAACCCCAGCCACTCGAGAGGCAGCAATCAGGAAGATTATGGTTCAAGGACATCCCTGGCAAAATGTTTGCAAGGCCCCATCTCAACTAATAAGCCTGACACGGTGACATGAATCTGTCATCCCAGTTATGTGGGAAGCATAAATAGGAGAATTTCCATCCAGGCTGGCTGGTCTAGGCAAAAATGTGAGACCCTATTGGAAAAATAATTAAAGCAAAAAGGGCTGGGGGCATGGCTCAGGTGGTAGAGGGCCTGCCTAACAAGCATGAGGCCCTGAGTTCAAAACCTCAGTACTGCCAAAAAAAAAAAAGGATTGTGAAACATAGTATAGTGCCCAAACTTCAGTTTTACATTACTTTTTGCCTTACTTTGCTTTGTGTTTTGAAAGTTTCTGTGCACTTCCATTTTGAGTTTATTACATTAAAATAATTTCCAAAAAGCAATTCAAACACAATTTAAGGGTTGGGGGTATAGCTCATTGTGTGCCTAGCATGTGTAAGGCCCTGGGTTCAATATCCAGCAATGGCTTCCTCCCCTCCCCCCACACCAAAAAAGAGAAAACCATTAATGTTTTAAATTAACATTTTAATTTAAATATTTCAGTTTTCCTGAGATTCTGTTTCTGCTAGTATTATATCATTTGGGGGTGGTTAGTTGTTTTATGCTGGGAATTGAGCCCAGGACCTTGAACCTGCTGTTAGACTGAAAGAGGTGCAGAGTACATAGGGAGGAGACCTCTCAAATCCCAGCACAGGGTTTATTCTGGAAGAAATCCTGTGGACAGGGTCCCCAGCAAGAGAGCTGGAGCCCACTGCCACTTACAGACTGCGGGTAGACTTAGAAGGTTGGTGGAGAAGTTCCAGGAAGGTCACTGGTAGGAATAGTCTCATGACCCTCTGACTCCTGAGATAATGACTTACAGGTGGATCATTTCTTCTTGGCCAGGTGGGGAGTTTCTAGTAAATGGCTACAAGTGGATGTTTATTTTTCCTTATGGCCGAGTGGAGAGTTTCCAGTAAGCCACCTTCAAGTGGGAGGGGGTCCAGTTCTAACATGGCTACTCTTTTGTTCACCCTAACACTAACATCTATAGTATCAGTTCTTCAAACTATGACTTTTCTCTTTTTCCAGTACTGGGGTTTGAACTCAGGGCCTCGTGCTTGCTAGGCAGGCCCTCTACCACTTGAGTTATGCCACTAGTCTGCAAACTATGACATTTTAAAAATAATAAAAATACAATTTCAAATCACTTGCATGTAGGTATGGACACAATTTTAATAGAACTTTCTTGTTTATTTACTTTTGCTGCTCTGGGGATTAAACCCAAGGCTTCACATATGCTAGGAAAGGGCTCTACCACTGAGTTACATCCCCACCTTAATAGAACTACTTTTAAAATTGAAAAAGAGCAGGGTGCCAGTGGCTCACACCTATAATCCTAGCTACTCAGGAGGCAGAGATCAGGAGGATTTTGGTTCCAAGTCAGCCCAGGCAAATAGTTCGTTGAGACCCTATCTCAAAAATACCCAATACAAAGCAAGGCTGGTGGAGTGGTTCAAGTGGTAGAGTGCCCACCTAGAAAGTGTGAGGCCTTGAGTTCAAATCCCAGTATTGCCAAAAAAAAAAAAAAATTGAAGAGATACACTTTGGATGAGCTTTACTATCTTGTTGGTTCTCTCATTAATGAGTAAGTATTCACTAATATTTGGTATATGTTAATTCCCAGAAGAAATTAGAGATGCATAATAAATAACATTTTAATTTTCTGAAAAAATAATTAAAAGCTAATTATCTTTGAAGTGAAGTGAACTGAAAAGATCAAATAAGACACAAAGATTAAAAGAAAATGATCTTTTTCGGAGCACCATTTTAAAAGACATGCAAAATGAATAGGATGAGTTGTGAAAACTCTTAGATTTCAATTTTATTCATTGGATCACTTTAAGGTTACATTTGACACAATAAATAATTATGGAGTGGGGGAGGAGGTACTTCTATCTTTTAAAGTATGATTTGCATTGTATGATTTTGGAACACAATTGGTTTTCAGCAATAAAATAATTTTCAAACTATATTGTGGCAATCATCTATCCACAAAGGACAACCACTTGGTGATATTTTTTGCAGTCCTGGTGCTTGAACTCAGGGCTTTCACCTTGAGCCTCTCCACCAGCCTTATTTTTGTGAAGGGTTTTTTGAGATAGGGTCTTGTGAACTATTTGCTCAGGCTGGCTTCGAACCTCAATCCTCCTAATCTCTGCCTCCTGAATAGCTAGGATTAAGACGTGAGCCACTGGCGCCCAGCTCTACTTGGTGATTTTGTTAGCACATAGTTCACACAGTTTATGACAACATAAAGCTAAATAAAGATCATTATTCATAATTAGAGTGAATTCTAGAATTATAATAATTTCTTAATAATAAGTCATAAAAGAATACGTACTTTTATTTCTTTCTCCTGGCTACATTTTTGTGTGTTTTAAAATATTATGCACAACTACTGTAATAATTTTCTCGAGAACTATTTGCCTGAGGAAGGCCTCAAACTGTGACCCTCCTGATCTCTGCCTCCTGAGTAGCTAGGATTACAGGCATGGGCCACCGGGCACCTGGCTCTTGAATTTCAATTTCTTCATGAACAGCATTTGTTCATATTTAGATGATTACATTACGGTTTGCTTGCTATTAATCACCATTATGCAGGGTAACATAGAAGAGCCAACGTGAGATATTGGACATGACTGTTAAGATTTGTTTCAAAATACTTCACCATGTAGGACAAATAGCTGATTGGCCCCAGGGAACTCTAATCTCCCAACACCAAGCTGATACTAGTGAAAGCAGAAACTTCTATAAAATTATAGAGAAGAACAACTGCAGTGTGTTTTTTTGTTATTCCCCAGCATTACAACAGGACTCAAAACTAACTAGAACAGTAATCGGAACAAGAGAACCGTTTTTGTTTTTTGCACTGCTGGGGGCAAGGGCCTTGGGTATGCTAAGTAAGTGCTCTAGCACTGACCAGGAGCTATTTCTTTTTTTTAATCGAATTTCCTCCCTATTGGCAACTTGAGCCTTCTCCAGTCTCCTAGTTTTACTCACTGTGGAATCCTCTCTCTCTCTCTCTCTCTCTCTCTTTCTCTCTCTCTCATGTCTGCCTGTTGCAGCCTTAAGGATTTCACTCTCTCTGTCCCAAACTACAGTAGGAAAGTAGGAATGTTTCTGTGCATGCAATTTGATACTTAATTATACACTGGTTAGCTGGGCACCTGTTGCTCATACCTGTAATCCTAGCTACTCAGAAGGCAAAGATCAAGAGGATTACAGTTTGAAGCCAGACTGGTCAAATTGTTCTCAAGACCCTATCTCAAAAAAAACCCATCACCAAAAAGGGCTGGTGGAATGGCTCAAAGTGTCAGCCCTGAGTTCACTGTTATACACTGTTTTATGCTAGTCTTTTTTTTTTCCCCCTCCAGTCCTGGGGTTTGAACTCAAGGCTTCACACTTGCCAGGAAGGAGCTCTACACTTGAGCCATGCCTCCAGTCCCATGGGCTAGTCTTTCATTGTTTTAGGGACACTCTGTATTCTCTTCTCAACTTACTGCAGTCCCAGACCTAGGATCATGTGTAATATTTCTGGCTTTGTCTTTATGTTAAACATGGCAGGCACTGTCATATCTTTTTGATTATTTATAGGAAAATTCAAAAAGAGCACTTGGTTTTATTCAACTGTGGCCAGAACTCAAGACAAATGACTTCTTGTCTGAGTGGAGTAGAAAGGACTCTCACTGGACAGTTCTTTTGGTTACAGTGAACACAAATCCACATGTTGGTTTAGCTAGATGGGCATCTATAATCAGCATACAGGAGGATTTCACAGAACCCAACTGCAGATTGGTGATTAAGACCGAATGGGACCACAACCGGGAATCCGAGAGTCAGAGTGCAGTCACTATCTCTTTTCTTGGTCACTCTGCCCAGGAGCTTCTATCTCACTATGTGGATATAGGTGAGGTTCCCTTGTCTCTGCTCCAGCATCAGCCTCCCATGACCTAGGATCCATGGGGAACCCATCCTGCCTTCATGTCCCATTTCCAAACTGGCTGATAAAAGGTTAGATCTTAATCTCTGACTCCATGCGCTGGATCCTGAATTGCAAGGATCACGTGGTTGGACATCCATCCTGAGCAGGGTGTGGAAACAACTCTCAGAAAAAAAAAAAAAAAAAAAAGACACAGCCTTCTTTACCTCAGTTATTTTTCAGATAGGGTTTGGCATTTTTGGCCAGGCAGACCTCTGGCCAAGATCCTCTTATCTTTGCCTCTCACATAGCTATGATTACAGATACCCTTGACCATGTCTGGCTGGTTAGTTGAAGTGGGGTCTCACTAAGGCTTTTATATATTAACTAATTTTTTTGCAGTCCTGGGGTTTGAACTCAGGGCCTTACACTTGTTAGAAAGGTGCTCTGCACTTGAGCCACTACACTAGCCTTTCTTCCTCCCTTCCTCTTTCCCTCTTTCTTTCTCTTTCTTTCTTTTCTTCCTTCCTTCCTTTCTTGTGATGCTGGGGATTGAACCCATCATAACCCACTTTCTCTAAAAAACAGTACTTGCCTGGTGGGCAGTACCTCCAATGGATAGCTTATTATAAATGACACTTTACTTCTGGTCATTTGACCAGGCCAGGATGGGCACTCTTCTTAAGCCAGGTGAAACTGGTTTTCTCCTGGAATATTTGATTTGAGGCCAAGAACATGCCTATCAGGCTGGACCATTCTTTTGAGAGGAAAGACTGTCCACACAGGACTGTTTTAGGGACACAGTTCCCCATGCTGTGCCCAGGGAAGGAGAGAGAGTCAATCTGTTGTAAGAGAAGAATGAAGCAGATGAGAGTGAAAAAAGGAAGCAAGCTCTAGATCCTTCAGGCTAGGTCCTTTCTGTTTCATAAAGCCCTCTACTCTCCTGCCTTGAGATCTATTAGACATCCTCACAGTCTTTTTTGCTTAAATTAGCTTGTGTTGGTTTCTACTTGCAACCAAAATAGTGGCAACTGAGTAACTGAGACATCCAGATTAAAAGTATGACAGAGCCTTCTTATACTTGCCCATTGAGACAAGTCACTTGTAAGATGCCAATAGTTCATTGCCATGAGAAGCTTCGAAATTTATCTCGTGGATGTGCATATCTGTGGCTATACAGGACATCTGCTGGGGACTCATGCAGATTAAATGGGATGGGAGGCCTCCATTTTCTGAATCTCACTTGGAAGTTAGATGGTTTCTTAAGAGAGAACAATTTATGAAGGAAAATTGGCCTCGAAATATGTTACAATTTTCAAAGCACACTTATATTCTTTTGTTGGACCTTCGTAATAATTCTACTTCCTAAATGAAGAAACAGGCTCAGAAAGATCACATGATTTATTCAGTGTCATTCCCCACCTCTTTCTCAAAGGAAATCACCTTCTTATTACTTTATTTTTTTTCAGTGTTGCAGCTTGAACTGAGGGCCTCATGCTTGCTAGACAGGCACTCTACCACTTGAGCCATGACTCCAGCCCCCTATTTTCTTAACTTTTGATACCACAATTTGCCATAAATTTGCCTATTTTCAAACTTTATGTAAATGGAATAATAGGCATGTCTGTGTTCAACTTCTTTTACTCATGTGAGTCTTCCATGTTTTTGTAGCAGTGGTATATTCATTTCTCTTTCTGTATACTATTCCCTTTATGAGTATATCACAATTTATGCATCCATTCTGTTATCTATAGACATTTGGATTGTTTTCAGCTTGGGGCTACAGTGAATGGTATTTCTATGAGCATTCATAGAGCACCACAGATGTGCTCTACTGTGTAAATACCTAGGAATGAAATTACTGGTGGGGGGATCAAAGCAGGAGAATCAGGATCTCAGAGCTGCATAACAAACCCTGTCTCAAACAAACAAAAATTCAGGGTTTTTTTGTTTTGTTTTGTTTTGTTGTTGCAGTGTTGGGAATAAAATCTAGGGCTCACACATACTTGGCAAGTGCTCTACCACTGAGCTACACTCCCAGCCTGAAAGTTCAGATTTAATAACTACTGCTAGGCAGTTTTCTTTCACAATTTTATCAATTTACACTTTTACCCACTGATACAGAATTCCAGCTGCTCAATAATCTTATCAATATTTGCTGCTTTCTGTTCTTAACTTTATCTGTTCTAATGAGTGTGTCGTGGGTATTTCATCATGGTTTTGTGTTTCCCTGGTAACTAATGCATTTGAACACATTTTTATTTTTATTGGTCATTTGGATGTCATAGTTTATGAGGGACTTGATCAAGACTTTACCCATTTTTGATTAAGAAAATGTGGTATCTATACACAATGGAATTTTATGCAGCCATGAAGAAGAATGAAATGTTATCATTCGCTGGTAAATGGATGGAATTGGAGAACATCATTCTGAGTGAGGTTAGCCTGGCCCAAAAGACCAAAAATCGTATGTTATCCCTCATATGTGGACATTAGATCAAGGGCAAACACAACAATGGGATTGGACTATGAGCACATGATAAAAGCAAGAGCACACAAGGGAGGGGTGAGGATAGGTAAGACACCTAAAAAATTAGCTAGCATTTGTTGCCCTTAACGCAGAGAAACTAAAGCAGATACCTTAAAAGCAACTGAGGCCAATAGGAAAAGGGGACCAGGAACTACAGAAAAGGTTAGATCACAAAGAATTAACCTAGAAGGTAACACACACGCACAGGAAATCAATGTGAGTCAACTCCCTGTATAGCTATCCTTATCTCAACCAGCAAAAACCCTTGTTCCTTCCTATTATTGCTTATACTCTCTCTACAACAAAATTAGAAATAAGGGCAAAATAGTTTCTGCTGGGTATTGAGTGGGGGGAGAGGGAGGGGGAGGAGTGGGTGGTAAGGGAGGGGGTGGGGGCAGGGGGGAGAAATGACCCAAGCCTTATATGCACATATGAATAATAAAAGAAAAAAAAAAAGATGTCCTATGTTACTATTATAGATAAGGCATTGTACAAACACTAGAGTGGAAGACAGACTATAAGTCATGAAAGAAATGTATAAAATGCAATCAAAATATAATTGGTTTCCAAGGAGGAATCACTAATATTTTATCAAGGGATTTTAAAGAGTTGATTTATGTGGTATTAAAATTATTAAGGGAGGGTATTTTGTCAGGTAATGAAGGGGAGAAGGGGTGGTCTGATTAAGTGAACTGCCTGGAAGCGAGGGGGTTGGGGGGAAGAGGGAGGGGATGGGGGCAGGGGGGGAGAAATGGCCCAAACAATGTATGCACATATGAATAAATGAATAAAAAAATTTTTTTAATTAAAAAAAAAAGACTTTACCCATTTTTTTAATTGATTTGAGGGAATTTCTGTATGTATTCTAAATATAATCTTGAGGCAGGAGAATAGGGAAGCAGAGTTTGGTCGGACTGGTCAGACTGACCAGATAAAATGTCATAAAAGTCCCACCTAGGACATGCCCCCTTCAGGAGACATCTGGTTGGGAATGTCCTTGGAACCTGTTTTTGTGGTTAACTCAGTAGCCACTGCATCATGATAAAAGAGGATGTTTGTGCAGAAGGGAAAGTCCCGGAGCTAGCACATGCACTGAGGGCTGGGGAACTTGTTCTCAGATGACCTTTTGAGACACCCCCCTACTTAAAGCTTCATACATATGGACTGCATCTCATGCATGTAATTATGACAGAATGCATTATGGGTAGAAACATGCAGTCAAGAATAAGTCTGTAACATCCTTCTGACAATCAAAGCTGTCAATCATAAGAAAGATGCCCCTCTCAGTACCCTTTCAGCCCCTGCTTTTGCCTTAAATTACAACACTGACAGAGAATTGGGACCTTCAGCTTCTTCACTCAGGTCTACTCCCATCTATGGGAGTATATTCCACTTTCAATAAATCTGTGCTTTGCTTGCTACTTCTGTGCTTTTTGTCCAAATATTTGTCCAATTTGCCAAGACCTGAAATATTCACAGCTGAGAAGTGCCCAGCCATCTCCCAAGAAGGTATCAATCCCTTTGTAACATACATTATATCTTATCCCCCTCTGTAGTTAACATTTTCAGTCTTCTTCTTCTTCTTCTTCTTCTTCTTCTTCTTCTTCTGCAGTAGTGGGGTTTGAACTCAGGGCCTACACCTTGAGCCACTCCACCAGCCCTTTTTTGTGAGGGGTTTTCTTGAGATAGGGTCTTACAAACTATTGGCCTGGGTTGGCTTCGAGTCACAATCTTCCTGATCTCTGCCTCCTGAGTTGCTAGGATTACAGGTGTGAGCCACCGTGCCCACCTATTTTTTAAATGCATAATGATTTCCATTATTTGGGATAAAATCCAGTGAAACAAGATTCTCAAATGACACTACTCTGTCTCTGTTTTGACTGGGCCCCAAAAGCTGAAATCAATTCAATGGATAACCAATACTTCCAGTCTCTCGGAGCTTGCTAAGAGCACACCAACCCTTCTGGCTTTTATGAAGCCAAAATTGACCATGAAATATAAGGAGGTGGAGGTAGAAAAGACTGAGAGAGTTAGGATTTCTTTGGAAAGTGCTTTCTCCTCTCCCTTCTTATACAGAGGGCAAGGAGGAGGGTGCTTACTCTCCTCTCTTCAAACCAAATGGGAGGTGCCTCAAGGAGACCTTCCAGAATTTCCCCCCTGGAGTTTCTAGAAGGACTTGTGTCTGATTCTTGCCAAGTATGAACACTGGGACTATGACTGAAGGTTCACCTGCTCAGTCCTGGACAAAAGAGACTGTGTCCCAGGGAACAAAGTGGAATCTACACAAAGTGTTGGCCATCTGGAGAGGAATCTTGTGGTAAAGAACCACCCAATACCCAGGATGAGAGAGCCATCAAAGTGGACAGCCAGAGAAGTACTGATTTATAGAGAGCTACTGTCAGGTTAGATGGAAGGAGAAGGGTACCTTCTGAGAAAACGTCTTGGGAGTCAAAGTCAGCTTTAAACATTCTCCACACCCAGAAGCCAATGATGCTAGATGGCACAGTACCAGACATACAACAAGACTGCTTCCCATTTCCTCTGATTCTCTTTTCTTTTGACACACACAGGCAAGCTCAGAATCAGCATTCAACAGTGGGAGAAGATGGGGTTGTTGAGCCTGAGGCCACTTCAGGCTTCTAGGCCTAGAGACCCAAGCTGGGAAGTGAAACTGCTTGGCTCAGAACACATTTGGAATTTTGAAACTGCCCTCAACAAGACTGCAGTTGTGTGAGTAGAAGCTGAACTGGACTGTTCTACAAATTCTTTCCTCAGCTATTTCTGTTCTGATGCTTGATCCATCTACTGAATCTTCTATTTCAGTGATTAAATTTTTTATTTCTAGAAATTCTGTTTGGCTCTTTATCATATTTTGAAATCAATTTATAGTCTTGTTCCTTGTTCATATTTTAAGCCTGTTTCCATTTATTTAACTATATTAAATCTAGTATTTTTTTATTTTTTCTGGAGATCAAGTCCAGAGTCTTCCACATGGTAGGCAAGTGCTCTACCACTGAGCTACATCCCCACCCATAAACATAGTAATTTTATGTAGGGTCTAATATTTACAGTATCTTAGGTCTTTGCAGATCTGATTCTGTTTTGTTCCTGTTAGTTCTTGCTCTGAGTCCTTTTATTTCCTTATGTTGTTATATTTATTATTATTGTTATTAGTTGAATTGTTGGCCTTGGCCATATATCAGTGGGATTTCTTTGAGGTCCTTGTTGAAACTGTGGTCTTCCTAGGGGTGTGGCTCAAGTGGTAGAGCACTTGCCTAGTAAGTGCAAGACCCTGAGTTCAATTCCCAATACAACACATACACATAAAAATAGACACACACACAAAAACCTGTGGTCCTCTTGCCTGTTGCCAAAGGAACTACCAACCCAGCATTACTTCAAGATATATGATCATTTGAGGTTTCAGACCCCACAGGCAGCATGCTTTTGAACTGAATATCAACTTGGAGGCCAGCTTTGTGATAACAAATGTTCAGAGGAGATTTTTCTATCTTACTCTCTTTACTCAGGGTCAAGTTCAAGACAGGCAAGAGTTCTTGCTGTTTACTTCTGAGTGATAAGTTTACTTCTCTTTGGGGTCTTTGGCAGTTCCAACTTTATGGGGATCCTCTAGTAGGCTCTCTACTTTGGTGGGCCCTAGATGTTGTTTCCTATCCCCCAAACTCTGTGTAGTCATCAAAGCAAAAGGTCACTATAGTTCTTCAAAAACCTCTTAGGATTCCTGTTTTCACTTCATTTTAATCCTCAGTAGGTTTCCTTGAAATATGGCATCGCAAGACATTAACAAATGTTTTTTCAATAACTTATTCCAAGTAAAACCCCAAGTGGGAGTTCACCAGACTTCTTATGGTCTTCTGGCTGCTCATTAAACTTACAGCACTTTTCTCCCCGGTGTGACTGCTTCTAGAAATCTGGGCTCCACCCCTTCTTGTTTGGAGAGTCCAGAGGACTTTTGGCTATCTGGGAAAAAGTGGATAGAATGTGTGAGTTTTCACACACACAGAGATGTTGAACTGAAGCTGGTGATGACCAGTAAGCTTACTTTTATACTTACACATCACTGAGCTCAGCCTCTTACAGCTGCTTGCACACTCGTCACAATTAGGTGACTAGACATAGGTGTTGGAAGCTTTTCTAAAGGAGTGTTACAAAAGTAGTGGAAAAACTTTGTGTGTGTATGTGTGTGTGAGTGTGTGTGTGTGTGTTTTACTGGGATGGAACCCAAGACTTGCACAGATTAGGTAAGCACTCTACTACTGAGCTTACCTAGTATACACAAGGCCCTGGGTTCAATCCCCAACCCCACAAGAAACTTTAGGAAAATTTAAAAAATCTGCAACACTTCTGAATCATGCTGGGAATTTACAATAAACAATGAACATATGGGGAGTAATTACATTGCAATGAGTCTACGGGAATCTCCTTGCTTGTGTTAGTTTCTAACAAACTTATGTTAGAAACGTTTGTTTTGTTTTTAGTAAGTGTGATACAATTCAATACTTTTGTGTGTGTGTATGTGTGTGTGTGTGTGTGTGTGAGTGGTAGCGCTAGGGGTTGAACCCAAGGCTTTGCACATATTAGGAAAGCACTCTTTCATTGGGTTACACTCCTCAGCCCAAATTCAATAAAAATTTAAAAAAAAAGTCACCAAAATTTACTTATTAGTGATGGATTAAAAACCCTCAGGCACATACCCCTTTCCTCTATGAAGAAGAAAACACTGCTGGCTCACTTTGCTGTAGAATCCAATAACTCACTTTCCAATTTTAGAGAGGGCCAGCCTTAACAATAACTTCTAAATAACTATTAAATGCTGAAGATAGTCACAGAGTGAAAGGAAAAGAATGCTTTGGATATACTGTTCAATGAAGCCAAAGATATGTTTGGGATTTACAAGAAGATTTAAGGATTTAAGAGATCAGGAGGATCGTGGGTTCAAAGCATGATCCCAGGCAAATAGTCTGTGAGACCCTAGCTTATAAAAAAGGACTGATGGGGTGGCTCAAGTGGTAGAGCACCTGCCCAGCAAGTGTGTCCTAAGGACCAGACCTGTGCTTTTCTCTCCTAGCCTTTCAAAATTTTGTTCTCAGACCTCTTCTGCTGTTTGCTTTTTTTCTTTTTTTTTCAGCACTCTCATCTGCTCTGCTTTCTTTAACCAAAAATTCAATGCAAATGCCTTCTACAGTCTCTGTCCCTGGGTGCTTCTCTTGCCAGTCACTACAAGTGCAGTTTCCACTGCCTCTGGAACTGCACTGGGGTATCCAGCTCACATCTCAAAGGCAAAACAAAGTCTGTGCTGGCCTGAAGAGAGATCAACCCAATCTCTACCTCTCAAGTAGGTAGGCTTACATGTGCTAGCTACAGCCTGGTTTAAACACTTTCTTTTTGTTTGTTTTGTTATTTTGAGTCAGGGTCTCCATATGATTCTCCTGCCTCAGTCTCCCAACTGCTGAGATTACAGGTGTCAACATCCCTGGCTAACCACTTTCTTAGGGATCAAAAACATGTCCTTTTGAGAATAATCTAGTTAGACCTTGATTAACTAATATGAGTTCCATTGTCAGACTTGAAATAATAGCTAACATTTTGTGAGTGCTGTGTGTCAAATATACCAGACATGTCATTTTTGAGATGAGGAAACTCAGGAGCAGGAACGTTTCTGAGAACATTTAAACTGAGGAAAGTTCAGTGCCATTTCCCATTGACAAGGTGAATTGCTGAGATTCGAGGCAAGGGTTGAACTCCAGAGTGCACATGATTTGACCACACTGTACTGCTTTTCTGTTATTAAAGAAAACAGAAGTTGGGTGCCAGTGGCTCACACCTGTAACTCTATCTACTTAAGAGGCAGAGATCAGGAGGATTGTGGTTTGAGGCCAGCCCAGACAAATAGCTCTCAAGACCCTATCTTGAAAAAAACCGTCACAAAAAAAGGGCTCAAGGTGTAGGCCCTGAGTTCAAACCTCAGTACTAAAAAAGAAAGAAAGAAGAAAGAAAGAATTAATATAACATGAATGAAAGCTACCTGGCATTAATATCCCAGCTGCCAGAAAAGCTCGGCCCATAGTTGTATTGGGGAAACATAATCAAAAACAAAATCTCCTCCCAACCCAGAAAGCCTCTGACCAAAGGTAAAAGAGATAGAAAAACAATTCTATTATTGAATAAGCATGAAGTCAGAATGTAACACACAATACAGACAACTCACTGAGGGAAATCTGACTCTTAACCACCCCACCCTTTTTTGGGACTGAGGTTTGAACTCAAGCAGGCACTCTACTGCTTGAGCCAAGCCTCCAGAACATTTTGCTCTGGTTATTTTGGACATGGGTTCTGCAATCGTCCTGATCTCAGCTTCCCACGTAGCTAGGATTACCATGAGCCACTGGCACCTGGCTGAATCTGAACTTTTTTCCTCTCTTTTCTCTTTTTTGGTGGTACTAGGGTTTGAACTCAGGCCTCAAGCTTGCTAGGCAGGCACTCTACCACTTGAGCCACTTCACCAGCCCCTTTTAGATATTTTGAGATAGGGTCTCATGAAGTATCTGCCCGGGCTACCTTTGAACTGTGATCCTCCTGATCTCTACCTCCTGAATAGCTAGGATTACAGGCATGAGCCACCAGTACCCAGCTGAATCTAACCTGGGTAGTGGTTTTTAGCTAGTGATTTCTACTTAAGTGGTTTATAGCTAAGTAGATTTTGCAGTTTGGAGTCAGGTGACAAAGCGGGCATAGACCAGCATCCCCAGGGAAGTGCTGGAGGGGATGAGTGGGGTGGAGAGTTATTCTTGATAATTACATTTCAAAGAGATAGCTCCCAGGTTCTTAGCAAACATTCCTGAGTTGTGAGACTGACCAGAGGCTTATTTATCTATTAAGAAGATTTACATCCTCTTGAAAAGCAACAAAAAAGAAAACCTGGAGGAAAAGGACGAAATGGAGGGAAAGTTTCTCCTCTTATTTTTAACAGAGAGAAAGTTGGTATCTGCTGATCAGTCATTTTCAGACTTAATTTCCTACACTATTTTTCCATCCATTTATATATATTTAATGTTAGGGCTGAGGTTGTAGCTTAGTGGTAGAGAGCTTGCCAGACCCTGGGTTTGATTCATATATATATATATGAATCATATATATGCATACATACATATATGTATGTATATATATACATACATATTTAACGATGCTATGATTTCAATGTGTCTCCCAAAGTTCCAACTAAGTTGGAAGCTTAGTTTAGTCCCCAGTGTTACAGTGTGCGGGGAAGAAACTACTTTTCTGAGTCAGCGTAAAGTCCTGGCTGGCTTAAATTTTTTTTTTTTTTTTTTGGTGGGGCTAGGGTTTGAACCCAGGACTTCAAGATCGCAAAGCAGGTACTCTACCATTTGAGCCACACCTCCAGTGCATTTTTCTGTGGTTACTTTGGAGATGGGGGTCTCAAGAACTATTTGCCCAGGCTGGCTTTGAAGTGTGATCCTCCTGAGCTCAGCCTCCCAAGTAGCTCGGATTACAGGCGTGAGCCACCAGAGCCCGACTTGGCCTGGAATTTGCTGCATAGCCCAGTCTGATCTTAAGTTCATGATCTTCCTGCCTCAGCCTGCAGAGTTCTGGGATTATGGGAGGTGTATACCACAATGCCAGCACCAGATGTGGTGCCCTTAAGAGATTATTAGGTCATGAGGGCTCTGCACTTTATCTCTTAAAGGTCCTACTTCATCCAACATTGCCACACCCAGGTCTAGGCTCCCAACACATGAACCCTTGGGAGACAAACTCAAGCTATATTCAAGCCATGGAGAAGTCTAGGACAGAGACTTGGGTAATGAGTAAGAATAACCTTGTAAATTAACCTCAGAGGTTATTTGGTATTGCAGTTTTAGAGGTCTCATTTGAACAATCTTAAGAGTTTTCCAGATTCCTGGATCAAAATGCAAATATTACTAGCTTGGAACTCACTTTAAGGCCTTAACTTTTTTGCTATCAGCTATTAGTTATTAGCAAAAGGGCCCCACATGGTGAGGGGCAGGATAAGGGAGCTGTGGCAAACCCAGCAATTTTATAGGAAAAAATAGCCACCCTAAAAAAAGAGATAAATTTTAATTATCTCTGTTTTGTTAAAGACCCAATTTAAGAGACAGTATTTCCAAGGCTAGCCCTAGGCCAATTTTTATGGGAATGAAACTTGCTTTCTGCACTCTTCAGAGCTCCTGTGTTGATTTTCCCCTTCCTTCAAAGCCTCCACAGCTTTACTTCTTCTCCCAGGCCTGCAATCTTAGCTGACGCTCCTTTGCAGGGTTATGTAAGACCTGCATTCTCCCACCTTCCTGCTTTTATTTTCCCTTACATTACAATTTACCCATCCTTGCTCAGAGATCTGATAATTCAGAGACTAAATGCAGCTTTAAATTAGGTCAAGACCTAATTTCATTCATCTTTAGCAGACAGGGTCTTACTACGTTGCCCAGACTGTAATGGAACCTCTATGTAGCCCAGGATGGCCTGAAACTCTCCATCTTCCTGCCTCAGCTTCCTGAGTACTGGGATTACAGTCATGAGCCACCATGCCTGACTAAAAGGGTGATTTTTAAGTAGATGCTGGTATACTAAAATACTAATGAAAGATTCTAGTTTTATAGTATTTCCTTATTGATAGTCGATAATTTAGGGGGGAGATATTTTTATTGGGAAGATGAGCCTTCTGTCTTAGTCTATTTTGTATTGCCATAACAGAATATCACAGATTTAGGAATTTATAAAGAAAAGGATTTCATTTGGCCTACAGGCCAAGAGCATCATGCTGACATCTGAAGGCCTTCAGCCTACATCACCCCACGATGAAGGGGTGATGAAGGTAGAAGGGCAAGAGAGAGTGAGAAAACAAGGAAACAAAGTCACTTTATAACAAATCCACTTGTTAGCTGGGCAGCTAGGTAGGCATGAGCAGGAACAAGGAAATTCCCCAAGCTACCAGATTCCTTTTCTCTTCCTCCTCCTCCTCCTCCTCCTCCTCCTCCTCCTCCTCCTCCTCCTCCTCCTCCTTCCACTTTTGTGATGCTGGGGTTTGAACTGACGGCTTTGACTTTGCTACACAGGTGTGCTTTACCTCTTGAGCCAAGCTTCTAGCCCCCACATTCCATTCTAAAACCCAAGACGGCCCACATCCCAGGCTAACAATTAAGATAATGACCCTATATCCTTATGGAGTCCACTTCCCATATCAAGGTTGCAGGAAGGAAGGCAAAGATGATCAAATTGGAAAGGCAAAGCGAATCAAATGCACAGGCGTAAGCCTTCCCACTCTTGGGCAGACTCTGCATAGTGGCCAAACCATCTAGGGAGGACCACAAGGACGGGAAGGGCCCTGATTTCACACTACCTTTTAACCCTACCCTATTGGATTGAAACCCAGAGGCCTGACAGCTTCCACTCAATCAATCTTTATTTACCTAAACTGCCCACCTCCCCCACTGAGGTGTACTGTCCCAGTTTAGGCAACCTGTCCTTGCCCAATCTGCAACCCTCACCCTTTGAGATGTAATTCTACTTCTTAATAAAGCATTCTTTGCTATCTTCCTACTCTTTGTGGTTCTTTTGCTGCACCTGGGGCAGCATCCTAATCTACAACCCAAAACTGAGGAACACCTGGAACACCCCATACTCCTGTAACACTCTCACAGTACAAGTACCCCATGATGAAAACAATAATACATTCATGAAGGCGGAGCCTCATGACCCCACCATCCAACAAACAAAAACAACAACAGCAATAGCTGTTGCATGAGCTATTGTTTTCAACATACCTCTATTCCTCATGTCTCCTTTCAGAAGAATTATAAACTGCATTTATGTATAAGACCATCCCTGATTATTCTGGGGCTTGAGATGACTTTTTCTGGGTCATTGCCTAAATGTGGATATAAGGGAGAAAAAAGTTTTCTCTGCACTTTTAGTTCCTTTCCTTGGGATATACAAATTACATTGACAAAAGACAGACTAATATAGGAGACAGGACCCACACATTTTATTTTATGAACATGGAGTTTCATAGAAAAGAAGTCAAAACCCAAAGAACTGATTAGACCGGGGGCTTATATACCAGTTTAACAAAGGCCAATAAATTGTGGAGATGTGACTAGACAAAGGAAAAAGGGGTTAGGAACATAGGGAGGAAAATTGTTGAAAGTTGACTAGGAAATGTGTAGTAGATAAGGTTATTTAAAGTTTTTTATGCAGACTCACGTAATTTCTAGAGTCGTTCTCCTCTCCTGGTATGGGGAAGCAGAACATTTTTACAAATGAAAATTATGCCCTCCCTTTCTCATATGTATGATATAGCCATATATTAGAGGAAGTGAGGTAGGAATAATAAGGCAGGCTTTGCTCTAGAAATTGCTCTAGTATTGCTCTTGAAATTGCTTGATCAAGTACTCTCTGTTAACCTGACTCCACTGTTCACTTTCCATTTAGCCATAATATTATTGTAAATTTATTACAACAAAAAAATCATTATTTTGAATACGGGCTTGCTTGTACTTAACCAGAATTTGACTTATAACACTCTCAGTTAAAGGAACTTAAGTAGGTGTGCTGACTATACACTCAAGTATACTTAGCTAGAATTTGACCCATAATACTGTCAGTGTTGTCGTATTTCACAGAATGTCCTAGATACACTGTGATCTTATTTTTAATAACTAAATAAGCTAATCCCCATAAAGCTAGACTAGTGCTTCACTGTGATGTAGTACAAGGAAGAATTAGAATGTTCTCAGTAAGCAACTGCAATAAGCTACCTGCTGAGTCACTGAGCCAATCTATTTTTAATCCAATGAGCAAAACTTCTATTTGGTGTGACCTTATCTGAATGATGTCTTCTGCAGAGCTTATAAAAACTGCAACCATTCCAAAGAATTGAAGAATTGTTTCTTTTTATTACTCTGGCAAAATAATTACATTGCTTATTCAGCTAGACATAAATCTTTTATTTTAACTGGAGATCAAATAAGTATTACCTTAATAAAGACAGGTAGCCAAGTTGTTAAAACAAAACAAAATGGGGGGAAAAGCTTATTAAAAGTAACTTTTCATTTTTATTCAAGTTTTTATCTTTAGAGTAGTAATACTAGAAACATATTCCTCATGGTGAAAATTATATTTTTATTTTACATATAATTCCAGAAAAATGAAACAGTCTAAGGTCACCACATGACACTGCTTTTGATCATGTCAAATTAGATCAACAAATGCTTTTGTTTTTGCTGGAAAATGTCCCATCAAAATTGTGAAACTTGCTGGTTTAACCAGAAAAAAGAGAACCAGTAGTATTTGTAAAACCACAATTAAATGAAAAAAAAAATCTTGTAACTGGGTACCATCTGTTAGTGATTTCCTTTTTAATTTCCTTAAGAAAAGAAATAATTTGATAATAGTTGTTTGAAGAGGTTGAAAGGTGCTGATGTCCTGTGTTACTTGTCTCTTGGTAAGAAAATCATGCACATCAGGGACAAAGCCACATTGTAACATAAGAGGATTTGGTCCTTTCTGCCTGCCTGCCTTCGTTTCTTTTTTCCCTCTGTACTGGGGTTTGAACTCAGGATCTCAAGCTTGCTTACTAGGCAGATAACCTACCACTTGAGCCATGCCCTCAGGCCAAGGATTTTGATTTTACTGGGTCTATAAGTTTTTGATCATGGATAAGATTGTCTTTTTTTTTTTTTTTTTGGTGCTGAGGATCAAACTCAGGGCCTCCACATGCTAGGGAAGGATTCTATCACTGAGCTACATCCTAGTCAAGTAATGAATTTCCCTTTCAGACTTTAGCAATACTTTTTCTTCCAGTACTGGGGTTTGAACTCAAGGCCTACACCTTGAGCCGCTCTGCCATTCCTTTTTGTGATGAATTTTTTTGAGATAGGGTCTTATGAACTATTTGCCTGGGCTGGTCTTGAACTCGATCCTCCTGATCTCTGCCTTCTGAGTAGCTGGGATTACAGGCATGAGCCGCAAGTGCCCGGCTTCAGCAAATACATCTAGCTGAGAGACACATCTTTGTGGTAATAACCTTTGACTGATGGTTCTAGAGACCTCATTTCCACTTTTTGGTCATACCTACTACCAAAGTCTTTAGATTTCCCCACAATTTTCTGAGGGTCAAGGATGTTCTTTAAAATATGCAATAATTTTTCAGGAAGCTTGAGAATTCTAAGGTAGTTAGGACTAACAATGGGAAATCTATCTTTGGGTTTCTTTCACCTTTCAGATTCATAGTTTTTATTTGTGTGGTCAATACAAAATTCAAAATGACATTGAAAATTACACTTTCTGGGGAGAGGGAGGGGGCGGAGTGGGTGGTAAGGGAGGGGGTGGGGGCAGGGGGGAGAAATGACCCAAGCCTTGTATGCACATATGAATAATAAAAGAAAAAAAAAAAAGAAAATTACACTTTATTTCATTGCAGACACTGTAAGTTACCTACCGCATGTCTGCCCCTCTCTTCTTCCTTCTTTATGGAAACCTGATATGTTCTGAGTGGCAGAGTACCCAATTAAAAATATTTGCTCCCCTTGTTCCCTTTGAAGCTAACCATGCCCATGCAATCCAGTTTGGTAGATAAAACCTAAGTGAAGATGTATTGGATGGAGTTTCCATGGGAGCTACTGTTTTCTGGGGTTAGATGAAGCTGGTTTAGGACTATTGTCCTTCTCATTTTGTTTTCCCATTCATCTGCCTGAAACATGGATTCGATGCCTCCAGGTAGAGCGAGCTTCTTGCAATTGAAAACCACAAAAAGGACTGGGGATATTGGAAAGCCCTGAGTTCAAACCACTATGCCTAAAAAAAAGCCACAAAGAAAAGACAGTGGGATAGGATTGAAGGAGAATCAGACGTCCGCGAACAGAGGCGCAGCCCCAGTACTTCTGTGATTGACAGATAAAATGCATGTTACTCAGTTAAATTTGTGCATGGGATGTACTTAACACTAAAATTTTATTCATTGTTTATCTGAAATTCAAATTTAACTGGATATCCTGTATTTTTATTTGCAACCCTATCTGCTTCTAGATTTGTTGACATTTGAACAAATTAAAAATCTACTGGAAGCCAGGCATAGTAGTACCCCTCTGTAATTCCAGCACTGGGGAGGGTCAGACAAGAGGATCACAAGTTCAAGGCCAGCCTAGTGAGGCCCTGTCTCAAAACAACAACTAAAACCCCAACAACAATAATATCTTATTTGGTGTAGTCACGTTTCTGTTACATGCAGCTGCTGAAGTCAACCTCTGACACACTTTTTAAAAATAGCTGTTTGTTTTAAATCAACTTAGATTTTTTTTCTTAGAGTCCTGACTTTTAGATAAATATTTGTAATTATAAACTATGGAATACCTTCTCTCTTAGAAAATGCAATCCAGATACAGGTTGGAATGACAGTATTTGTTCAACCAGTGGCTGGCTCTTGAAACTCAATAGCCTTATAAACAGAATTCATATTTATTTGTCCATGTGACTCATCAAATAAGCGCACAAAGATTTGAGGCAATGATTTGAACACCAGAAAGTTACATACATGAAAGTAAATGAGTATATTCAAAGGGAGAGATTTTTTTCTTTTTTCTTTTTTTTTGCAGTACCGGGGCTTGAACTCAGGCCTACACCCTGAGCCACTCCACCAGTCCTATTTTTGTGAAGGGCTTTTTGAGATAGGGTCTCTTGGAACTATTTGCCCAAGCTGGCTTTGAACCATGATCCTCCTGATTTCTGTCTCCAGAGTAGTTAGGATTACAGGTGTGAGCCACCAACACCCAGCTTATCAAAGGGAAAGATTTTTTAAAAGAAAAACTGATACAGTTCTAGAATTACTTACATTCTTTTACTATACTTACACCAAATGACTCCAACCATTGACAGCAAACTGACTATTCCAATTGAATATCCTGTACTTATCATTATGCATAAAAAACCTGAAGACGTGGAAAATAGTATGATTTCTGTTTTCAAAAAGTTATATGGCTGGGGACTTGGCTCAAGTGGTAGAGCGCCTGGCTAGCAAGTGTAAGGCCTTAAGTTCAAACCTCAGTACAGAAAAAAAAAAAATAGTTACAATCTTTTCAAGGATCTAAAACTTCCACAAAGCAACACTTAAAAGTAAAAACAAAGAGCATAGGGTAAAAAGATAGACTGCAGTTAAAATGGAATATACACAATTACCAAAACACATGATGCATAGAAAGGACTATTCAGATGGGAGAAGCTTCTGGAGATTACATGGAGAAGGTGGAACTTGAGACGAACTTGAGATCTGTCTGATTCATGTCGGCAAAACCACATAGCATCTCTGATGTAAGGTCAAGACTGAAAGGAACACCTGGCACTCATACCAAATGCTATGAGGATGGCATCATCTCCATGTTAATGGTGTCACCTGGAGTTGTGCAAGGGACAGCCCTGTCAATCATCCCCTAGCATACCAAGGCTTAGAGGTGTTTGATCTGCCTAAAGCTGTTTGTGAAAGTGTAATAAATATAAATCAGCAGTAAACCTGTCATTTCCCTGAGCATCCCAGCCGCCTACTCTGTTCCCTCTATCCAGGTTTTAAATCATTCCCCAAATTTCATGTACTAGTTACAGGTTTAAATTGTCTTCTGTAGCTATTTATAGCATTCTGCTTGTGTAAAATAAGTCTCCTCATTCATAAAATGAGGATGGTAATAATACCTTGTCCTACTTATCTAAAAATAGGTTTCTATCTGCAAAATGGGGCTAATAATACCTGCCCTATTGATTTCACAGGGCTGTTTTGAGCACCTGACGTGATACTGTGCAAAAGCAGGTTGACACTCAAAGCATGATGCAAGTGAGAGATATTACTATAGTTGTCTGGCCAGCATCGCAAACAAAGCTTTTGTGAGAAAAGCAGCACACTGTCCACTACAATGTTTGACCAGGAATGGGTGTGATATTACACTAGCCTTGTAGGTCTATCAAAATGTTTGTGTCACTATTTTTATGAGTAGCTATTTTAAAATGAGTTTTAGATAGCTATTTTAAAATATGATCGCAACTGATGCAATTACACTTATAAGCCTGTCCATAAATGATGCACTGTTTAAAATAAGAAGGTGAATTCTATTTCTACTGCTGTTCTGCCAGCTTTTCTGTAGGTTCCTGTTTCTCTCCACAAAGGTGACATTGTTCAAAGCAGAATTGTAGCTAGAGTACTTTCCTTTTGGAGACTTTGTTCTCACCTCTTAGGCTGACTCCAGTTGGAATGCATTCAGTATGATCCCTGCAGCTTTCTCCTCACAAGTGAAAGGGACATCTTAGCACTGTTCTGCAGGATGAAATACAGTCTGCAGCAGGAACCAGAACCCTAGTTCTTGTCCCAGCTTGGTGTGACTTTAAGCCAGTACTGTCTTCCCTCTGGAGGCTTACTTAACCCCATAAAATGATTCTAAATATGAAAAAAAAAAAAACCTGGAACCAGGTGCCAGTGGCTCATGTCTGTAATCCTAGCTACTCAGGAGGCAGAGATCACAGGAAAATCATGGTTCCAAGCCAGCTTTGACAAATAGTTCACCGGACCTCATCTTGAAAATACCTAACAGAAAAAAAAGCTGGTGGAGTGGCCAAGTGGTAGAGCGTCGGCCTTGAGCAAGCATGAGGTCCTGAGTTCTAACCCCAGTACCACACACACACACACACACACACACACACACACAAAAACAGGTAGGGGTGGGAGTTTTAGGGATAGAATCCAGGGCTTCACACATGCCAGGAAAACTGTCTACCACTGAAATACACTCCTAGACCTTATAGTTACCATCTTTTATAAAGTGATTTTTTACAGCTTTGTTGAGATACAATTCACACACTGTACAATTTGCCTGTTTAAAGTATACAATTCAAAAATTTAAAATATATTCACAGCCAAGCACCAGTGACTCATGCCTGTAATTCTAGCTACTTGGGAGGCTGAGATCTAGAGGACTGTGATTCACAGACAGCCCAGGCAACAGTTCCCAAGACCCCATCTCCAGAATAACCAAAGCAAAATGGACTGGAGGTATGGCTCAAGTGGTAGAGCACCTGCTTTGCAAAATGAAGCCCTGAGTTCAAACTACAATACTGCCAAAAAAAATACTTTAAAAAAATATATACATATCTATGGATTCATAGATATGTATAACCATCACTACTGCCAGTTTTAGAATATTTCAATCATCTCATGAAGAAATCTCTGGAGGCTGGAAGCAGGGCTTAAGTGGTAAGGCACCTGCCTAGCAAGGTGAGAACACAGCAAGAAGGCAGCCATTTGTAAGCCAGAGAGAGGCAGTGGGAGAAACCAAACATGCCAGACACCTTGAACTCCTATTCAAGTAAGAAAATGTGTTTCTGTCATTTAAGACATTTAGTGGTGTTTTGTTTGGCGGCCCTAGTAAAATAATACAGAGACTTAAAAGTGTATTTCTTCCTCACAAAGAGTTCACGGAGGGTAGGCGAAGCTACTCTCTGCATTTAGTGATTCAGGCTCCAACTCTTGTAAACCTGCCATCTCAGTAAGTGGTGCTGGCACCAGTCTCAGATCAGGTGGGGCACTCATGTCACTTCTACTCATGGTCTATGGGGAAGGACAAATCACAAGGCCCCAACTTGACAACAAAGGAAGCTGGGAGTACAGAAAGCTTATGGGATATTGAGTAAATATTACTGTCTGTGTCGCAAAGCTAAGTTATGTTAAAACAAATCAGCGTTGTTCCCCCAATCATCCAGACTGTCTCTTAATAAGGATAGTAACAGATCTATTTATCTCTTTGTAAAAAGCAGGATTTTATTAGTATTTAATTAAAAGCAAATGGCAATTCTTTCCATTGTTTAAAAAAATACATGCTGATTTCTTTCTTTGTATTACTTTTAGTTCTCTTGAGATCTCTTTGATGGTTTTACTTACATCATTGAGCATGTATGACTATGGTTTATTAAAATATAATTTCCAATGAAAATAAACCCTTGACCACCCTGAGGGGAATGTTAGAAAAAACTGCTTGAATTTATATTTTTTCCAGAGCACTTTTTAAAAGAAAAACTCTAACCCCAACTCTTCAGATTATAGCTCCAGGCCCTCCCTCAATAACCACCCCCCTTCCTTCCTTCCTCCTTCCTTCTTTTCTTTCTTTTCTTTCTTTCTTCTTCTTTCTTTCCTTTCCTTTTCTTTCTTTCTTTCTTTCTTTCTTTCTTTCTTTCTTTCTTCTTTCTTTCTTTCTTTCTTTCTTCTTTCTTTCTTTCTTTCTTTCTTTCTCTTTCTTTCTTTCTTCTTTCTTTCTTTCTTTCTTTCTCTTTCTTTCTTTCTTTCTTCTTTCTTTCTTTCTTTCTTCTTTCTTTCTTCTTTCTTTCTTTCTTTCTTCTTTCTTTCTTTCTCTTTCTTTCTTTCTTTCTTCTTTCTTTCTTTCTTCTTTCTTTCTCTTTCTTTCTTTCTTTCTTTCTTCTTTCTTTCTTTCTTTCTTTCTTCTTTCTTTCTTTCTTTCTTCTTTCTTTCTTTCTTTCTTTCTTTCTTCTTTCTTTCTTTCTTTCTTTCTTTCTTTCTTCCTTTCTTCCTTCCTTCCTTTCTTCCTTTCTTTCTTTCTTTCTTTCTTTCTTTCTTTCTTTCTTTCTTTCTTTCTTTCTTTCTTTCTTTCTTTCTTTCTTTCTTTCTTTCTTTCTTTCTTTCTTTCTTTCTTTCTTTTCTTTCTTCTCTTCCTTTCTGCCTTGCTGTCTTTCTCTCTTTCTCTCTCTCATTGTTTGTTTTTTTGAGACAGATCTCAGCATGTAGCTAAAGCTAGCCTGCTTCAGCCTCCCCACACCATGCCCAGCTCACAATCATTTTACTTCTCTGAAAACAAGGGCTGGGGAAGGGTTGTCCTTAGTAAAACTATTTTTGATTTAAAACAAATTAGTAAATATTTACTGGAACACCATGCCATTTGTGTTTAATCACTTGTCCCAAAGAGTCTGAAATAGTCCTGATTTTAGCAGATCATAGATGATCATTGTAACTTTTATCCTTAACTCTCTACCTGGAAGAGTCTTTCTCTTGAATAGTTCATATTAATCTCATGTGCTGAGGAAAAAATTGAAAGCAACATACATTTCTAGTAGTAAGGGAGTAGCTAAGCAAGTTATAAAATACTGACAATATGTGGCCAGACACAGAACAATATTATGTATATTGACTAGTTCTAGTGTGCTGTGATTTTTATAACTATTGCCTTATTTAATTCAGACCATCATCCTGAGAAATAGGTTAAACTATAATGCCCAATTTACAGATGAAAGAACTGGGGTTTAAAGAAGCACCTTGCCTTAGTTCAAGCAGTCAGAAAGCAGTACTGACCTGGGCTGATTCATTAGTCGTGTCTTAACCACTTTGCTGTTATCACCTACAGATACAGGAAGTCACGTAAAGTTTTAAAAACAAGTTCATAAAAAGCACTAGATTTGTATGATACCACCAAGCAAGCTCAAGCATGTATCTACTCAAAAAGATTAAAAATACCATTTTTTCACAAAAAAATTTGGGGAGAAAGAAGAAAACATAAAACTGGAAAAAAAAATCTGTTATTCTATTATCCTAAACCAACAAGTTACTTAATACTTGGGTATGTTTGTTTCCTCTATATCTTTTTTCCCCATGTAACTTTTTCACACCCAGTTTTACCTCCTGCATTGTTTTTACTTCTTATGACTTAAGCCTCTCGCTATTAAAAACTCAAAGACAGCTGGAGGTTTTGTAAGTTAGTCTTAGTTTGTATTTGTTAGGATTAACTTCAGCTGTGAATGACAGCAAGCCCCCCCCCCACCCCCAAGCAACAGTAGATTAAAGTTTATTTGTCCCTGAAATAAGCGCAAGCAAGTCAGGGCTTTTGTGGGGTGCTGTGGGATCTTTGTGGATCAAGCTCCCTGGGTTTTGTCACTTCATCATCCTGAGCATCCAGCTTCTGCACTGTGTCCTCAAACGGCTTCTCTATTCACAGTCATTGAGTCCAGCCTAGAAGCAGAAAGAAGAACTGGAAAATTTTCACATTATCTTCATATCCCATTAGCCAGAGCTAAGAAGTATGGTCACATGGAACTGTGAAGAAGTTGGAAGTGTATACTGACATCCACATGGCTTTGTACTTGGCTTAAAACTAGGGGTTCTCCTACTATGTAAAATAAGAGAAAAGTGGAATCTGGAGGACAAATAGTCTCCTTGTAGTGGTTCTGTTGTTGTTTCGATTTTTTTATTATTATTCTTTTTGAGACAGGGTTTTGTATGCAGCCTAGGTTGGCCTTAAATTCACCATCTTCCCACCTCAACTTCCCAAGTGCTGAGATTATAGATGTGAACTACCTACCATGCCTAGCTGCAAGGTTTGTGTTTATTAGTTTTTAAATAAAAATTTATAAAGCTGGCTTATTAGGGTTTTTAAATTATTATTTAGAAGGAAACCACTCAGATGACGTCCTCACCCTCTTGCTCCTCTGAAGAAGAACAATCATCAATGGCAAATGGCAGCAGCAACACAGCAGCACCAATAGCCAGCTTCACACTCAGGTGAGAATGTTATGTCTCCTCGTGGTTTTTGGCACTCTACACGATCAGAGAAACTTCTCTAGTACTCAACTATAGAAATGATCCCTGAAAATACAGTCTTCGTTTGTAGTGCTCAGTACTCTGTAAGCTTTTCAAAACTCTCTTGAATTAGTATACTATACTTTTTCTAGTATATTGTAGGAAAATAGAAGGGAAATTCCTCTTTTATTCCCAATATATAATAAAACAATTGACATATAACAGAAACTCAGTGTCAACCCAAGTTCCTTTATTGTATAATGGAGAGCAAAGGATTTTTTCCAGTACCAGCTACGTTTTACACACTCTATTTTATTATACACTATTTCCCTCTATGAGAGCATATTATTATTCCCTTTGTCCATGTGTAGAAAGTCTTTTCTGACTTGTTAATGAGGAAGCAGACTCAGAGAAATTTTTAAAAACTGTTCAAATCACATAGTCAGTACTTGGCAGAGCTGAGATTTGAGCCGAGGACTGTCCAGTACCCAGCTCTGTCCATCTTTCCCACTGCCCAGGGCATCTGTGCTCAGGACATCATAAGGAGGAAATGATGTGTTTCATCTATGCAAGTGGACTCTATTAGTGATAGCTGTTTTGGAATCTTTGATACTTTGCTGGCACCACCCACTGTCTATTAGGGAAAAGCAAAATTCCATGAGTTTAAGACCCTTTTTAAGTTTTCCTCTTGTATCAAATTGTTTTCTTACTAAGATCTGAAAATTATGCATTTATTTATTTCTTCACACATTCACAAATACTTATTAGGGACTACTATATTCCCAGCCAGCTGCCAGACTCTGGGGACAGAGATGACACAAATGTGCCTCCCCCTCATTTGTAAGCAGTTTACCTGGGGTGTGTGTGGGGTAACAGACAAGATCAACAGTAACCAATAGCAAGACTGCAATCAAGGCAATGCAAAGACTTGGTCCTCTGCCAGCCTAGGGGAGTCAGGAAAGGCTTGCCTGCCCTGGGTGACACTTAAGGAGGATTTAGACTACTGGAGAAGCCCAGTCCAAGCCCAGCCAGGCAAAGAAGTGCTTGTGTGTGGAGCATACAGCCCAAAGAACGAAGTAGGGAGAAGTGGTATTTTTTCCTTACCCATCACAAAGTTCAAGGCCTATTTGGTGTCTCCATGACTTGGAGGGTAGGACATCCTTCTCCTCTGGGTGTAGGGGAGGACCCCTCTGGAGCAAGGTCTTACAACTTATTTTCAGGGGAGGTAACCTAGGTTTCATGACCCACTTCAGGGAAGAAGGGGTGAGCTGGGGCTCACATGTGCTAAGCACACACTCTCCCATGGAGTTATACCCTCATCTATTTTCTAGTCTCTGTGGCCTGCTTCTGCTGTTTCCTCAAATGCTAAGGTGTCACTTGTACTTGGAGGTAGCAATGTCCTCAGTGCTGTCCAAGGGATGAAGAAGAATATGGGACATTGAAGTAATTTAGAAATGCTATCCTCCCCCCCCCAAAAAAAAAGACTACTGACAACTATCAAACTTCCATGTTGCCTGAGAATTGCCCCAGTACTTGTTAATGACACAAATGTCTGGCTCTTACCCCCATGGTTTCTGATCCTGTGGACCTCAGACAGTGCTCAGGAATCTGCAGTTTGAATAAGTGGTGATTCTCTTGAGGACTACACCTTGAAAACCATTGAAGGAGAAAAGAAGTGAGTGAAGACAGAACACAAAGAAGACAGAAGACAAGAAGGAATGGTCACAACCAATCTGGCTCAGGCGTTTGAAGTACTGCACACGTGATGATAGGATTTTTTTTTTCTCCAAAAGATTTCACATATTTATTACTAGTGCAATCTACTAGTGCAGGGCATCGAAACAAAGAGAAAAATCATATTCCCAATAAAATATGTCCAACAGTCCTGGCAGCGGGGACATTTTCAGCTTGACAGGGTAGATGACAGTGACCTTTGTACAGCACAAATATGTGCAGCATTTCATTTGCAGTTCCTACTAGACCAGCTTAGCTCTCCTCCAATGTCTCCTCTTGGAGTTGTGTGTGATTTTAATCCCAGTTTTTATCCAAATCATTTGGGGGAGTGGGACAATTATTTCTTTGTGTCTTGACCAAAAAAACACTAGGTTCTGAAAGTCTTGTGAGGAGACATGGCAAGGGACAGAGTCAAGCACAAAACGCTACAATGGTAGAGAAAGGGAGAAAGTGATATGGAGGGTTTCAATCAAAACAAAACAGCTAATGACATGATAGGTACATGTTTTAGAAGAGTCATTTCAAGCTCAGCTTACAGGGCAGGAAGGCTGCGAAGACTTTTTTTTTTTTTTTGGTGGTGGTATGGGGTTTGAACTCAGGACTTTGCACTTGCTAGGCACTTGTTTGCAACCCGAGGCTGAGAACCTTGACCAAGGCAGCAGGGATAAACATAGAGGCATGAGAATGACTTTGAAAGATACTTTAGAGAAAGAAGATCCTGGATCTGCTTTCTGCTTGAATGTGGTGGTGCTGGAGAAGGTTGAGTAAGAGGAGTGTAAGATATTCTCTGAATTACTACAACACTGGGGAAGGGAAGAGATGATCAGTCTAAAACCTAGAAGTCAATTGTACTGATACAAAAGCAGTTGAAAAAGAATAAAAATAAGAAGACAATTGTAGATACACAAGAGGGAGGGAAATCAGTAAAAATACTACTAGTAAATTTAATTTTTTAACTGACATTTAAAAAAGAAAGAAAAGAAAACCACATTTGCTTTAGTTTTGAAACTTGTCAGTTTAAGTCTCTATTTGCGTGTGTGTTTGTGTGTGGTTTCGGCAGTAATGGGGTTTGAACTCAGGACCTCACACTTGCTAAGCAGGCGCTCCTATCACTTGAACCACTCTACTAGCTCAAGTCACTGTTAAATGTCATGACAATGTCCCAAATCAGACACTCTAGCATTTGCTTGGAACATTGATCCCAAGCAAAACTTTTCTGTTTCAAGTATTGTCTGACTATTCGTACACTGCAGGGTGCCACAAAAGGGGGAAAGTCTCCCTTTGGTACCTATGGGGGAAGAAAGAAGAAATAAATTCTTGGTCCTGGAGCAGACCCTCAGATTCCTTCTTTTAGAACTGTTTGAGTGCATTGCCAGCATGCTGCAGACAGTCTACAGACCTATAATATGTACAGGCCATGCTTAACTCTTCAGTTACTTGCATTGCTAGCTCATGCATAAAAGGGAAAGAGTAAAATCCACTGTTAGAAATAGATGTGCAGACTGGGGGTGTAGCTCTCATACAGCCCGTCCTTAGCATGCATAAGACCCTGAGTTCAGTCTCCAGCACACACACACATACGATATTCAGGAGTTTCTCAGAAATAAAGGATATTGCATCTGGAGGCTAAGAGAGGAACATTGATTTTTCAGGCCCTGCCGTAGTCACAGCCTCATCAGCAAACAGGGCTGGGGAGAAATGATGGTATAGAGTAACAACTGGCACTAAGAATAAAACAGACTCCTAACTAGAAGGGAAGGGTCTCAATTATACCTTCATGAGCCCGACTAGTCAGTCTGGCTTGCCCATACATAGTGATCGCACCCTGATCAGCCTGGCACTCGGAGAAAATCTTTAACTTAGATCTTAGTAACTGAGTATTGGCCCTGGCTCTTATTTATGGAGGGAAAATGACAGCTATTTGTTCCTCCTCAAGAATGTTTCATTTGTGTTCACTGTTAGAAAATTCTTGAAAGTCTGGGTTGCATACCACCTGCTTTTATACACTCATACTCTTGGAAACAGAGACTGTTAAAACCTAATGCTTACTTTCAGGACCTTACCATCTAGGGAGATAAAAACAAGTTAGACGCACACAGTGCCAGGCAATGTACGACATCTGACTTCAGAATTTCATTTTATTATTTGTTTGTTTGTTTGTGCAGTATGGGGGATGGAACTCACGACCTCTCGTGTGCTAAACAAGTTCTCTGCCACTGAGCCCCTGACTCAAGAATTGTAAAAAACAAACAAACAACTAAGTCTTTTAGAAGCAGAAAGGAGGAAAAGTTCACTCTTAGGTGAGTAATTCATGGATAATTAGTACTTGACTTGAATTGTACAACCTCTGTGTTATGATATGGATAATGAAGTGTTTCCAAAAGCTCATGTATTGAAAGCTTGCTCCCCGATACAATGTTCACAGATGAGACTTTTGGAAAATGATTGGATCGTGGAGGATTTGACCTAATCAATGGATTAATTCATTGATGGATTCATAATTTGATGGCATTATCGGTAGGTGCTAGGAGCTCAGTGATGAGACCTCATTGGAGGAAGTAGGTCACCCTTGAAGGGTATATTTTATCCCTAGTCTCTCCCTCTCTCTTTCTCTCTTCTTCCAGTCACCATAATGGAAACAACTTTGCTTCACCATGCCCTTCCGCCATGATACTCTGTTTGTCACAGGCCCACAGCAATAGAGTCAGCAGATCATAGCCTGAAACTGTGAACCAAAATAAATCTTCCTTCCTAGCTGGGCACAGTGGTATATACCTGTCATCCCAAGCTATGAGGGAGTTCTGAGGTCAAGAGTATGGTGGTTCCAGGACAGTTGGGGCAGAGACCCCATCTGAATAAAAAAAAAAGCTGGGTGTGTTGGCTCATACCTGTCATCTCAGTTATGGTGGGAGGCATAAATTCAGCCAGCAGGGATGAAAAGCAAGATCCCTCTTCCAAAATAACCAGAACAAAAAGGCTGGAAGTATAGTTGAAGTGGTAGAGCACCTGTCTAGCAAATGGGAAGTCCTGAGTTCGAACTCCAGTTCAAACTCCCCCCACCAAAAAATCTTTCTGTCTTTTAAATTGTTGTGTTTATGTCAAGTATTTTGTCACAGTTTATGTGACAAAACATGCTCTGCTTAAGTTGAGTTCAGTTATCTGTTTATATTATTTTCTACTGATATATGACTAATCACTACAAACTTAGCCGATCAAAACACTGTTTATGGGATTGAGGACATGGCTTAAGTGGTAGAGCACTTGCCTAGCAAGTGTGAGGCCCTGAGTTAATCCCCCGTATAGCAATAAACAAATAAATAAATAAAATAGGAAATAAATTATGAGCTAAGGCTCATAGTTCTGTGGGTCAGAATTTGGGTAGGCTTAACTGGTCTTTCTGCTTAGAGTCTTACAAGGTTGAAACCAACTTGTTTGGAAGATCTCAGAAAGAACGTGCTTCCAGATTCATTCAGGCTCTTGGTAGAATCTAGTTTCTTGAGACTGATGTCCCATTGGCTGGCTGTCATTCAGAGAACACTCTCTGCTCCTAGAAGCCATCTACATGCCTTATCACACTGTCTCCTCCATCTTCAAAGTCAACAGTAGCCCCCTGAAGCCTCCTTACACTTCAAATCTGTTTGTCATTCTCTTTTGTTATAAGCCAGAGAAGAACCTCTTCTTTTAGAGGACATCTGAAGTTCATCTAACCTGGGATTATAATTATATCTACAAAGTTTCTTCATAGCGTTGCCTAGATTCCCATTTGATTGGAATGCAGGGGACAGGAAACTTGGTGGCTATCTTTAGAATTCTGCCAACCGTGTAGTTGTTCTGTGGTCCTATCTCACGGTATTTGTCAATCAGTTTATCAATTAAATAATGATTATCTGCTGGCTATTTACCAATCACAATCATGCTAACTGGAATCTTCTTTTTAGCCTGCAAATTGTTTCTGGTGCCCCAAAACTTGAAGTCTTACCCCAGAATTAAAAAAAAAAAAAAAAAAAGTCAAGGGCTGGCAGAGTGGCTCAAGTGGTAGAGCACCTGCCTAGTAAGTGTGAAGCCAGTGTTCAAATATTTTCAATAAATGATTACATGTAACATATTTAAATTAGTGTTTCAATGAAGACACTTAGCAGAATTACTTGCAGAGCTTTTTAAGCTATTTCACTCATACTTTATGACTTTGGTCAAATCCTTTTTTCTCCAAAAGCAGGTCATACCTATATTTTTCCCCCATGTAATCCATTTGACAATAGTACCATTGAGCTATATCATTTCTATTTCAGCCCTAATTATATGTGTATTTATCGTTTTTTTAGTAGTAGTGTCATAAAAATATTATCTCAAAGTATTTAGCATAGGAAAGATATTGAAAAGTACTTGTTTATGTGATTAAATTGCTCTGACTGGAAAAAAAGCTGACATATTCAGATGAGTGTCTGCTGTTAATACTACCTATCTCATAGATCCTTAATTTAACAAAAATTAAGCAGAGCATGTTTAAGGCCCTGGATTCCACTGCCAGCACTGAAAAAACAACTAATTAAGGTTTTATTAAATAAGTAATATATACTTTCCTGGTTGTGAACCATTTATGGGAGGGGTTCTCTCTGAAACTTTTAAGAAGGGTTTCAGGCTAGTGGAGTGGCTCAAGAGTAGGGCACCTGGCTAGCAAGTGTGAGGCCCTGAGTTCAAGCCCTAGTATAGCAAAAAATAAAAATAAATAAATAAAAAGGGGGGGTTTCCCTCTGGTCCAGTGTTGATATTACCAAGCAAATGTTTTAGAGCTAAGAGGCATTTTTATCAGTAGCTTTTTAATTTTGATTTTTCTGTGACTATCCATTTTATCCTTTCTCTTTCTCTTGGTTCATCTGATGGAGACAGTAGCAGCTTACTAAAATCTCCCTTGTTCACAGCAATTCAGTTGTGACTAGAAGCAGTTGCCCACCTTGGAACTAAATTTCCCAGCAGCTCCTGTGTGACTCTGTGACTAATTTTTGCCAACAAATTATAAGGAGAAATGAAGTGAGTCAATCCTGAGTGTAGCCCTCTAGGAAAGTGTTCGCATCCTTGCCCTTTCATTCCTCTAATGGAGGCAGAGACACCTTAAAGCCCTGAGGAAGCAGAATCTCAGGTAAAGGAGCCTGTGCCCATGTGTCTCTGTGTGGCAAGAGCTGTCCTGGTTGAATCTTCATCCCGGTTCACGAGCAATAAACTTCTATTGGTTTGCGCCATTGTTCTTCAGAGTCCATTTGTTTTAGCATGTTAGTTTCTTGTAGCTAGGACAGTTCATTTTCATATTCATTCAAGCTTTCAGCAGATCTGTAGTGTGATTACCCCGGCATATACTTACTTAGAATAATCCAAAGGAGGGGATGAGACCTAAGTGATCACCCAGGAAAATGCTACTGAGCTCTGATTCTGAAGAATAGCTATTTTTCATCTCTGTGAGAAGAAATAACTCTAAGGAACTACTTAGAGTCACTGAAAACAGAACTTCTAGTTAACAATAGTCCTGAGATAATCTGGTTTGGGTTTAATCATCTTGTGGCTTATGGTCAAGGAGCCTTGCTGGATGGCCCAACTTGGTCTTATCAGAAAAAAAGTAGAAAATAACTCTATTCTACTTAGCGCCATAACAGGCCTACTTACCTGTCAGTCTCCTGTGGTTTGAATTCTCTCAGGTGTTACATCTTCCAGGAAGGCTTTCCTGACCACTACCCTCCCCCCACCAATGGCTGAGTAAGATGACCCTGTAATAAATAAACCCAGGATTCTTTGTAAATTTCTGTCATTGTTCTTACTACATGAACCTTCTGCCTCCTGGCTTCCTCCATGACAGTTTGTGAACCCCCTGAGCAGGGACACTGTCTTATTCACCTTTTGGTCCCTCTGCCTAGCACAGTACCTGGCATATAGCTGATATTTCATAAATGATGTCTGAATGAATGAAAGAATGAAAAAAACCTCACAGGATGGTATTCCTTTGTTTTATGCCCATAGGAAACAACCTCAAAATAGTCATTTTTGCCATGATTTCCAAGCCCACTCAAAATCTTTTTTTTCATATTTTTGTACCATGCCTCATTATTTTCTGTTGGTTGAGACTTTGGTCAACGAAGCCTATTTGCTTTTTTAAGATATTTCTTTGAAAAAGTTCCTCTTGTTATTAGTGTTAATATTTATCCTTTATTACATTGGAGACACTGTGCCAAGAGATAGAACTGAGGAGTGAAGAGAGACCTGGACCAGAAGTCAGGGAACCTCCAGTCTCTATTTCTGGAAGCTTTAGTCAAATACCACCACCAAAAAAAAACCAAAACAAACAAAAAAAAAACCTGCTGTAACAGACCAGTGAATGAAAGAAAAAGCCAAGATTTAGAGTCATTCTGAAGACTAGAATGCTACCTAGAAAATGCTACCTAGAAAAAAAAAGAAAATTATTGTTCTTATGGAGGTACTGGGTTTGAACTCAGGGCTTTAGGGCTTACAAGGCAGGCACTCTACCACTTGAGTCACTCTACCAGCCCATTGAGTTTTTTTGGTTTTTTTGTTTGTTTGTTTGTTTGTTAGGTTTTGTCCATCTGTCTTAATTCTTTTATTTTTATTTTTATTTCTTTTATTCATATGTGCATGCAATGTTTGGGTCATTTCTCCCCTCTTCCCTCTGCCTCCTCCCTCTCCCCCCCAACCCCCTTGCTACAAGGCAGAAACTATTTTGCCCTTATCTCTAATTTTGTTGAAGAGAGAGTATAAGCAATAATAGGAAGGACCAAAGGTTTTTGCTAGTTGAGATAAGGATAGCTATACAGGGAGTTGACTTGCATTGCTTTCCTGTACCTGTGTGTTACCTTCTAAATTAATTCTTCTCGAACTAACCTTTTCTCTAGCTCCTGGCCCCCTTCTCCTATTGGCCTCTGTCGCTTTAAAGTATCTACATTAGTTTCTCTGCATTGAGGGCAACAAATGCTGTCTAGTTTTTTGGATGTCTTACCTATCCTCATATCTCCCTTGTGTGCTCTCACTTTATCATGTGTTCAAAGTCCATCTTGTTGTGTTTGCTCTTGATCTAATGTCCGCATATGAGGGAGAACATACGATTTTTGGTCTTTTGGGCCAGGCTAACCTCACTTAGAATTATGTTCTCCAGTTCCATCCATTTACTTGTGAATGATAACATTTCATTCTTTTTCATGGCTGCATAAAATTCCATTGTGTATAAATACATTTTCTTAATCCATTCATCAGTAGTGGGGCATCTTGGTTGTTTCCATAACTTGGCTATTGTGAATAGTGCTGCAATAAACATGGGTGTGCAGGTGCCTCTGGAGTAACCTGTGTCCAGTTTTTTGGGTATATCCCCAAGAGTGGTATTGCTGGATCAAATGGTAGATCGACGTCTAGCTTTTTAAGTAGCCTCCAAATTTTTTTCCACCAACAGTGTAAGAGGGTTCCTTTTTCCCCGCATCCTTGCCAACACCTGTTGGTGGTGGTGTTGCTGATGATGGCTATTCTAACAAGGGTGAGGTGGACTCTTAGCGTGGTTTTAATTTGCATTTCCTTTATTGCTAGAGATGGTGAGCATTTTTTCATGTGCTTTTTGGCCATTTGAATTTCTTCTTTTGAGAAAGTTCTGTTTAGTTCACTTGCCCATTTCTTTATTGGTTCATTAGTTTTGGGAGAATTTAGTTTTTTAAGTTCCCTATATATTCTGGTTATCAGTCCTTTGTATAGACTTATATATTAAGCCCTGGACTTATCTTGTAAATTGAACCCCCCCCTTTTTTTTTTTTGCAATAAAGTCTTGCCATGTAGCTCAGGCTGTCCTTGAACTTGCTATGTAGCCCAGGCTATATTCTCCGTTGTCCTGTCTGTACTACACAGGTAGCTGGGATTACAGATGTGTATTGCTATACCCATCTAATATTTATTTATTTTTTATTGTACTGGGGGTACATTGTGACATTTACACAAGTTCTTACAGTATATCATAGTTGAATTCACCCTCCTCCATTATTCTCCTCTATCTCTTTTTCCCCCAACCCGTTTGATTTCTTTTAAAAGTTCTTAAATTTTATTTCTTCTTTTGAGAAATTGGTTCATTAATTTTGGGAGAATTTAGTTTTTGAGTTCCCTATACATTCTGGTTATCAGTTCTTTCTCTGATGTGTAGCTGGCAAATATTTTCTCCCACTCTGTGGGTGATCTCTTCAGTTTAGAGACCATTTCTTTTGTTGAGCAGAAGCTTTTTAGTTTTATGAAGTCCCATTTATCTAAGCTGTCTCTTAGTTGCTGTGCTGCTGGGGTTCCATTGAGAAAGTCTTTGCCTATACCTATTAGTTCCAAAGTATTTTCTACTCTTTCCTGTACCAACTTTAGAGTTTGGGGTCTGATATTAAGATCCTTGATCCATTTTGAGTTAATACTGGTATAGGGTTATAAACATGGATCTAGTTTCAGTTTTTTGCAGACTGCTAACCAGTTTTCCCAGCAGTTTTTGTTGAAGAGGCTGTCTTTTCTCCATCGTATATTTTTAGCACCTTTGTCAAAGACAAGTTGGTTACATTTGTGTGGCTTCATATCTGGGTCCTCTATTCTGTTCCACTGGTCTTCATGTCTGTTTTTGTGCCAGTACCATGCTGTTTTTATTGCTATTGCTTTGTAATATAGTTTGAAGTCAGGTATTGTGATACCTCCAGCATTGTTCTTTTGATTGAGTATTGCCTTGGCTATTCGTGGCCTCTTATGTTTCCATATAAATTTAACGGTAGATTTTTCAATCTCTTTGATGAATGTCATTGGGATTTTGATGGGAATTGCATTAAACATGTAGATTTTTTTGGGAGTATAGACATTTTTACTATGTTGATTCTACCAATCCATGCACATGGAGATCTCTCCACTTTCTATAGTCTTCCTCAATCTCTTTCTTCAGAAGTTTATAGATTTCCTTGTAGAGGTTGTTCACATCCTTTGTTAAGTTTACACCTAGGTATTTGATTTTTTTTGAGGCTATTGTAAATGGTATTATTTTCATATATTCTTTATCAGTTTGTTCATTATTAGTGTATAGAAATGCTAATGATTTTTCTATGTTGATTTTATATCCTGCTACCTTGCTATAGCTTTTGATGGTGTCTAGGAGCTTTTGAGTAGAGTTTTTTGGGTCTTTAAGGTATAGGATCATGTCGTCTGCAAATAGGGATATTTTGACAGTTTCTTTATCTATTTGTATTCCTTGTATTCCTTCTTGCCTAATTGCTCTGGCTAGGAATTCCAGTACTATGTTGAATAGGAGTGGAGATAGTGGGCGTCCTTGTCTCATTCCTGATTTTAGAGGGAATGGTTTCAGTTTTTCACCATTAAGTATAATGCTGGCTGTAGGTTTGTCATATATAGCTTTTATAATGTTGAGGTACTTTTCCTTCTATTCCTAGTTTTCTTAGAGTTTTTATCATGAAATGATGTTGGATCTTATCAAAGGCTTTTCCTGCATCTATTGAGATGATCAGGTAGTTTTTTTCTTTGCTTCTGTTAAGGTGGTTTATTATGTTTATTGATTTTCATATGTTGAACCACCCCTGCGTTCCTGGGATGAAGCCTACTTGGTCGTGGTGAATGATGTTTTTGATGTGTTGTTGAATTCGGTTTGCCTTTATTTTATTGAGGATTTTTGCATCAATGTTCATTAAGGAAATTGGCCTATAGTTCTCCTTTTTGGAGGTGTCTTTGCCTGGTTTTGGGATAAGTGTAATACTCAGCCCATTGAGTTTTAAACCAAATTGAAGCAGAGCTTGGTGTGTGGCCTCTAAAAAAGCAGAGTTTGAAAACCTAGATACCTTTCACCTGGAAAGGACTGTGGCTCTATATAAAATAATTGTCCTGTGGTTTTATTTATAAATGACATGATCTTTGGTCCATTCTAATCTGTCAAATAGTGAATGATACTGTGCATTAGTTATGAGTCTAATGAAATTCTCTTCTGTTGACACAGTATTTTATACTGACATTTACAGAGGCAGTGTAGTACTGGAATCACCATCATGGACTTTGGAGTAAGATAGAACCAGATTCAAATCCTGACACTCCCATGAACTAGCTATAGTGACTTTAGCAAATTGCACATCTCTTTAGGTCTGTATCCTTGCTGTAAATGGGGATGAATCCAACTGCCTGTGCTGCTGGGAGTTGAAAGGATGAAATGAGGCATTGTACATAGAGCATTTGGCATTATGTCTGCAAGTGTTGTATTCTCCATGAAGATTAGCTATGATGGATTTCACATTTGTTATTTCATTTAATCCTCAAGATATGAGTGTTATTGTCATTATTTACAGAAAAAAATTGAGACTCAAAGAATGAAGTGACATACCAAAGTTTAGCCAGTGAGGGCAGACCAGTGCTCTTTCCACCACCCCATTTAGAGTTGAAGTGAGAGAAGGAACCAAGATAAATTCAGGGAGGAGAACATGGAAGGGAAGGGAAGGAGAAAGGAAAGAGGAAGGGAAGGAGAAGGGGAAAGGGAAAAGGAAGGAGGAGGAGAAAGGAAAGGGAAAGGGGAAGGGGAAGGGAGAGGAAGGGGAGGGAAGGGTCCAGATGGAGAACCAAAGTGATCAAACCTGAAGACCACACAGGGAGGCCCTCCAGGCAATGTAGGAGTACAGAGGATTCCAGAGGTAGATTTTCCTAACCTATAATAGTGAGTGAGACTGAAACATTGTCTAAGCATGGCACAAGCCAGGATGTCACAGGGACCTCCTCATTTATGCAGTTCCCCAGTGTACAGCAGGCACCAGGCTTCTCCTATTTTGCCAGCTCAGCTTCTGTTCATAGTAGGTGCTTACTGAGCACTTGCTAAGCAACCAGGTTAATAAGGCTTCTTCCTGAATTTTCTTCCCACCATAATTTGGAAGATTTCTCTTTATCCTTCAAAGGATCAAGGAATCAAGGACATTGCTTATTCTTCACTCAAAATGAGGGGAAGAATTCTCCAAGTATTCAATTGTGTATAAAGTAATTGATCGATTCTGATAATGACTCCATTTACTGTACTTTAAACAGCAGCTCCAGCCTCCCTTCCTCACCCTTCCTCCTCGTCCCAACGCTGAAGTCACGATGTCTAATTTAGGCCACCGTCACAATGTCTACCCACAGCAAGCTGATGTCATCGAAAGCAAATACAGCCCCAGATTACTCTAAGACAAAGAGTCAGAGGCCCAGGAAAGAAAATTAAGAGCTGTATTCACTCCTCCCTGCACTCTCTGCTCTGTCCCTTGCTTATTGTCCTAATGTATTGAGATCTGACTCTTTCTCGGAGGTTCAGAATCATGATGCAATGACACAGACTAAAATTCCCTCATTTCTAGGGTACATTTCAGTATGTTTTGTTTTGTTTATCTGGGGGTGTTGTTTATTTGTTTTCGTGGTGCTGAGGATCAGAGTCAGGGCCTCCCATGAGCTAGGCAGGGGCTGTACCACACCCCATCCCTCAGCATATCTTTAAAGTACAAGAGGGTGGGGGAGGGTGGCAGGGGGGAGAAATGACCCAAGCAATGTATGCACATATGAATAAATGAATTATAGAAAAATAAATAAATACAAATAAAAAAATAAAGTACAAGAGGAAATGTAGCTGTTAGTTTCTTTCCCTCCAGCAGATTTCTGTGTATTGGGGTTGTTATCATTTAGAGAAAATTACAGAAAGAAAGGACCAGCAGGGTTAAATAGTCAAGGAACAGTCTGTCCTCATTACTTGCATGAAACCCCCACTGTATCACTGTATCACAAGGACAGCATGTTAAATCAATGGAGACTTGAACTGTTAATTTCCAAAAAGGAAGGAAGAGATGATTGAACTAAAATAGTTTCTGTCACTTCTCTGCCCACAGGGAATGGAAATCCCTTTAGCTTTGGGTCTTTTTACAATTAGATAAGTTCCAGGAAGATCAAGAACGACTTTATAAAATTTCCTGATTTGGGGGGAAGAAAATGCTCTGCTGACAGAAAGCTTTTGATTTTGTAAAGAACTGCTTTACATGTAAGGTGGCAAGAGGTATAAGTATATGCACAGGGGATACAGAGGTCAGGAACATGGAGACGTCTTGCCTTTTGTTAGTTTTTTTTTATTTCAGCTGCTCTCCATCCTATGCCTTTGCACTGACAGACGATGGGAGGAGATGTCATTTATATTTATACTTCTTCCTGATTCATGGCCATCTTTTTTTTATCACCTGCTAGACTAGGGCATTGCATAGATCAATGACTTTGATCATGTTTGCATGATCAGATTTGCAGATCTAGTGAGGACCAGGGTGATAAAATAAAGGACAGATTTTACTAAAAGTCACTTCATAATCTTCATTAATGCCACTTCTTGGAAGGTCTACTTGGAATTCTAAGTGTCCTAATTCTGATTACCTTTTAGGAGAACACATAGTGATAGAATGCCTGCCTATCAAGCATAAGGCCCCAAGTTCAACCCCATATCCGTGGAAACAAAACAAAACAAAACAAAAACAGATATACAGTCTATAGAAATTTACTGCATAGAAAAACAGATATACAGTCCATAGAAATTTACTGCATAGAAAACTGCAATTTTTCAAATAATTGTCAGCTGGTTTTTTTTCTTCTTTTCTTTTCAGTTAGGGGGATTGAACTCAGGGCCTCACATACCTTAGGCAAGTGCCCTACCACTAATTTACACTCCCATCTGTCTAATTTTTCCATAGTTAGTTCCTCTCTTGCTTTTTTCCATTGTAGTTTGGCTGGGGATTTATTTTTTATCTTAATAAAATTCCTTAAATTTTTAGAGTGGTCTTAAGCTCAAAGCTGCTGTCTTTTTGAGCTTTTCTCCAGGAGAAGCAAAAACAGCTCTTTCCCTGGTGTCTCCTTGTGCCATTGGAATGGACATGAGGGAGAAGAAGGTGTCCCTCCACCCTGTCACCTCCCAAAGGACATCCCACTACCCTAGGAGCAGCTGGTCTCCTCTAGGAAGGGATGGGGAGAGCAGACTGAAATTTTGAGATCAGGACAAATGCCATGTCCATCTCAGCCTTATTTTTCTACTGTCTTTCCCTGCCACTTAAACTATGGATGGGCCAGCCTTATGCTAAACTAGTCTTCACCAAGGCAAGAAAGAGTAACAGTCATCTCCCATCGTCCTTCCCCTCAGTTATGCTTAGCTAGAGCTTTATCCAAAAAGCTTGGGACAGGGAAGTGTTTCGAATTTTAGATTTTGATTTTCAGATTTTGGAATATTTGCATATGTTAATGTGAGATCTTGGTGATAAAACCCAAGACTAAACACAAAATTCTTTTACATTTTGAATAACCTTTTACATATAGCCTGAAAATAATTTATACAATATTTTTAGCACACCTGTGTTTTGACTTGACCTGTCATATGAAGTCTGCTGTGGAATTTTCTATCAAGGCATCATGTCAGTGCTTTCAGATTTGGGAATGTTTCAGATTTTAAATCTTTGAATTGGGGATGCTCACCACGTACCCACATGGCAAGGAGGTACTTCCCTTCTGCCTCTGTGCTGGACTGCCTCTACTCTAGAGTGATTCTCAACTGTCACTACACCAGAATTCTCTGAAGAGCATATAAACATCAGAGCACTTGAAATCAAGCCTCTGTAGATGGGCTCCAGTGAGGGTGTTTCCAGAGCTTCAGAGTGAGGGGGAAAATGTGCTTCGTACTGCCCCACACCAGCTTAGAGCACTTGGCAAACCTATTCTTTGTCAGGGCCTGAGACTTCAGGAAGGGTTCTGTCACAGCTAAGTGCTGTGCACCGTCTCACTTAGACTGCCTACATTCACATTCTGTCTTGCTTGTCATGCTCCTCTTCAGTCAGTATTTTATGGATGTACAACTCTTCCAGAACCACACTCTGCTGCTTCTAATCCCTGCATTGTTGCTGCTATTCAGAATCTCTCCCTACTGTACAACACCCTCAAACAGAACCCTTGGTATCATCCCTGTCTAGGCTTTCTTTTCCCTGGGCCATAAGATCTTGGGATACGTGGTTCTTGAATAGACTACCTGTAGGGATAGCTTCTGGAATTGAGTTAGTTCCTTCCATCTCGTATCCTATACCCTAAGTGGGCAGGGCCCTGCCTGTTCATTTTCCTTCCCCTTTAGCCCCATTTAGGCTGTGGCCTGATGTAGCATGCCTGACTTCACAGCTCACAGAACAGGATGGCAGGCCCCATGGCTATGTCAAGGCTAAGGCTGAAGCTGAGGAAGCCCTGGGGTGGGAGGTAGAAGGCTTCTCTGTTAATCCATGGAGCTGGGGAAGAGAAAATACAGCAGAGGCTGACTGGATGGAACAATGGAGCACCAGAATTCCCTCCCAAGGGAGACTGACCATGAAATTCCTTAAATTAGAAGTCTTTTAAAAATGTGTTAGGGATCCTGTTGCTTTGGTTGGTTTTGGGTGTGGTTCTTTCTAACAGAAGATCGGTGGAGTTTTTCTAGACCTATAATTCTACTTGTGATGAGGTAGAATTAAAGCTGAAATGTGAGTTCATCAACTGCCTAGTTGGTGAATAATAGAGTTTAAATCTCCTCAAAAAAAAGTTAAATATGAAATCACATTAAAATTCATAGCCATCTGCCTACAATGATGTAACTTGAAAATTGAGCACAATTAATTTTTAATCCAAGGTCAGTTTTCCCAGTGCCACCTGTCCCTCTTCTCACGCCTCCCCCATCAGGCAGTCAGTGTGAGCACAGAGAACTTGAGACCATTTTAAATATTAACACAAACCACTCATCCCTGGGAAGATGAATCCAAACACACACGCCTTCTCTTCTTCCTCCTATGATGACTAGTATTCATTGCTCATATGTATTTCTAAATGTAGTTCTGGCTAAAAATAAATTCTGTAAACTCGGAACGTGGGTGTGTCTGCCAGCACAAAACCCCCTTTGTTCTGTGTTGAGAAGTGAATGGAGACACAGAGGCAGAAAGCTAGAGCTGAACTTGAGGACCGATACTGCGGCAGTGTCTCAGCCTTCGCAGGTGCTTCTGTCTTTCTGCAAGAAGCAGGAGTCATTGATTTGGGGGAGGATCTGGATGCTTGGAATCCCTTCCTTTCTCCACTTGGATGGGAAGCAATTCCCAGGCTAAGCCCACTTATAGCCCAGGACCTGACATGATCAAACTCCTCCAAAAGCAGGCAGACCACAACTGCATCAGCTGAGTTGGGGCACTGCCATTAGCACCTTGAGTGTCCAGTGCAGTCCAGGAAAGGAGCTCTTCTGGTACAGATGCTCTGTTGACTGCACATGTTTTCATTTGTAAGTTTTATTTATTTACTTATCTTTTATTTATTTGGTTTTTTTTTTTGAGACAAGATTTTGATAGAGATAGCCCAGGCTGGCCTGGACTCTGAATTCTCCTGCCCTAGCTTCCCAAGTGATGGGATTATAGACTTGCATCACCAGGCTGGGCTTATTGTTCATTTTTAAGAGGTGGGGTCTCCCTCTGTCACTGAGGCTGACCCCAAACTCATATGCCCTAGCAATCTTCCTGCCTCAGCCTCCTGAGTAGCTGGACTACAGGTGCAGGCCATCACAGCTGAATGGACTAGCTGTTTAACTGGAGATGAAATCTCTGGTGGAAGAATGACCCATTTTGGGAAAATAAAACCCATCATGGGAAATGGGCTATGCCTCTAGGCTAGAGTCTCTTTTCAGTGAGTTGAAAGGTAGAAGGTATTCATGGGCTGAAAACTCAGAATGTCAGCTAAATTTGGCCTCTGCAAATAGAAATTAGGTCACAAGTACAATATTTTTGATCAAAGGTGACAGCAAAGGAAGAAATTAAAAGTAGTCACTAATGGAAAAACAAGGCAGTTATTATAAGGATAAATAAAAAATAACAAATTTAATCATAGCACACTACAAATATGTACTTTGTTTACATATGTAAACATGAAATATTGATTTAACCAAAAATTATAAATTAGGTAGGAAGAATTGGAGAGGGAAAAGAGGGGAATGGCTGAATAGTGCTAAATTCTTATTTATCTTAACATTAACAAAGTTTATGGGTTTGACTCCCAGCCCTGCAAAAAAAAAAAAAAAAAGGAAAGCGGGAATAGTACATGCATATTATTTAAAATGTGACAATGTATAAATTCCATAAGAAACAAAAAGATGGGGGTGGGGGGAAGAGAGAGGAATGAGGAATGAAACTGTCCAATGTCGTTAATCTTTTTTTTTTTTTTTTTTGCCTTTTCTTTTTAAGATGAGGTCTCACTATGCAGTGCAAACTCACAATCCTTTGGCCTTAGCCTCCCAGGTGCAGGATTACAGGTGTGTACCACTGCACCTGGCTTCATTAGTCTTTTACTTCTATTATTGCACTTCTAAAATTATGTGCTTGTATTCATTAAAACACTTTTAAAAAGATCTTTCTCAAGAACAAGATGGAACAGAAGGTCTTTACATTTAAAAGTGTATAGAAAAGGCAAAATTAACTTCAATTTCCAAATACATTGGCTAATATAGGAAGGAGTAAGAACTAAGAATAGGACGTAAGAATTCTATAGTTGATTTAAGCACAGTTTGATAACAGATAAGTTTAATAACAAGAGTACTTAATTTGTACCTTGGTCTTGCATGATTTAAAAACTTCTTGTTGCTTACATATCATAATATTTATAATATAATGAATCAAAACCTCTTCAGTAGAGGGGCACTTTGGGGACAGAAACATGCTAAGTTGATGATGTTCTATGTACCTGCTTTTTTCCTTTTTTTTTTTTTTTCAGTATTGGGGATGGAACCCAGGGCTTCTTACGTACTAGGCAAGTGCTCTATCACTTAGCCATGCCCCTAGCTACCTACCTCTTTAATTGTCCCCACAGGACAATTCACAAGTGAGCCTATGCATCCATAAGCAGACAACACTGCATTCATTCAGTGCCAGCTGCCTGAAAAGCAAGTGTGGAGAGCAGGCAGAATGAGTCATCTGCCTTACATCTTGGGACTATGACTTGTCATGTATTCAATGCATTTCTTTGTTCTTAGTACTCTTTCAGAAATACTAAATGTAAAGGAGTCTACACAGATATGTGTTTGGGTGGCAGGTAACACCTTTTAAGAAAATATGCTGTCATCTTGAATGGTTGACTAGTGCAAATTAAAAACTCTTCCCCTTTAACACAGGGTTTCTCACCTTGGCACTATCAATATTTTGGGTCAGATTCCTCTTTGATGTATAGGGATAGCAGCACCCCATCCTCTACACTAGATTCTCGTAGCACCTGTTCCCACTCCCTCAGTTGAGACAACCAAAAATGTCTTCAGACATTGACAAATGTCCAAGGCAGAGTGGGGAAAGGAAGCACAAAAACTCTTCCCAATTAAGAACCACTCCTCAACACATTATTTTTCTTGATGCCCAACTGCTGCTCAAAATGAGTGAATTCTCAACAGAGTGCCGGTGGCTCCTGCCTATAATCCCAGCTACTTGGCAGGCTGAACTCAGGAGGATAGAGGGTCAATGCCAGCCTGGACATATAGTTCTTGAGACCCCCATCTCCAAAAATTAACCAGAGCAAAATGGACTGGCGGTTTGGTTCAACTGGTAAAGTGCCTGTTTTGCAAGTGCAAAGCCCTGAGTTCAAACTCCAATCCTACAGGGGGAAAAAAAAAAATGAGTGAATTTCCTCTTGAAAGAACTGCCTTATACCTAGAGTTCACTTGCTCTGGCTCATCAAATATGTAGACTTAGTCTATCTCACTAACTCTGCAGCAAAGAACATCTAAACAGTGATTAAAATTTATTACACCACTCTGCATCTGATAACTGAGACATGTTAAGTGAGAAGGTTCTCCCTACAGTATAATTAGGCTATGTAAATTACCTAAGTATTTGAAAATCTGGAATAAAACTGAAAATGAGAAGAATCCCATCACGACATTCTGACATGCTAGTTAGATAGTTCCTCAGGAAGGAGAATCTTCCTTCTAACCTCTTCATAATCTCTGCCTCAAAGGAACTTGTCTTAGCTTTCAAGAAACAGACTAATTCCATAAGGGGTTTGAGCAGGCAGGGAGAAATCCCTGGCCACAGTGAGGACTGAGCCTCAGACATAAATAGCTGCTTCATCATCAAAGCCTCCTGCCCGAGAGAAGGCTTTCATGAGAACTCAGCTCATTGTGTGAAAATTCAGATGACTGAACTATAATTAGCTCGATTAGTCAACATTTTAATTCATAGGATTCTGGCTTTGATGTGTTCCTTTCTCACAGAATCAAAGCTAATAATTCTAGAATCATAATTGGGAACTGAGTGCCAGCTTGAAACACGGGGAGCTCCTCACCTCTTTGGCAAACCCTGCTTCCAAGACTGCTGCTTCCTGGACACAAATGCTTAGGTACCTGGTCCAGGCACCTTGTCCTTGTCCTTTAGCTCCTTGTGCCATAGGATATTTCTCTCTGTGAGGCGAGATGCTTAGTATTTAAGTTCTAAATTTTCAGTGGTTGGTATTAAACTTTAATATCAGTACCTGCAAAGCCTAAGCACAGAATAGGTGCTCAATAAATGTTTGGATGTTGCTAAACTCTGGAGCAGATCATTGGCTGGTTACCTATTCCATAGCTATCTTCCCCACTTCGGGAATAAAACTTGATTGAAACAACCCATTTTTCTTTCTTTTGTTTTGGTGGTACTGGGATTTGAACTCATTAGGTAGGTGCTCTACCACCTGAGCCACTCCATCAGTCCTTTTTTGTGTAGGGTCTCATGAACTATTTGCCCAGGTTGGCCTTGAACCATGATCCTCTTGATCTCTGCCTCCTTAGTAGCTAGGATTACAGGTGTGAACCACCAGCACCCAGCTGAAACAACCAGTTTTAGAGTCTGTATTCTTCTTGGTCAAACATGAACACATGAGAAGTCCTGGTTAATGAGGATCAATGGGGGTTCTCTAAAAGATTCTTTGCTTAGAAAGGCAGACACAGATACAGCTTTCTGCTATTGGATGTTGTTGTGTTTCCACATGCCACCTAGAACTGTGCTCACCATCTTGAAGCCATGAGAACACTATCTGGGGACAAAGAGGACAGACTGAGGATGTAGAGCAGAGAGATGGAAAAATATGGGACCTCCATGGCATTGTAAAGTTATAGGCCAGAGAACCCTAAAGTTACTCCAGAATTCTTGCTAAATATATTACTTGTTTGTTAAGCCTTTCTCAGTTTTTGGGTTTCTGTTTCTCATAGGTGAAATCATTCTAATTGATTAAAGTGATTAATGAGATCTTTTGGTATAGGAGGGATTTAGTTGAAAGGACACCCTAAGTGCGTTCTGTATTATAAAGGTTACTGTTTACTGAAGACCTGTCACGTGTACCAAGACCATAGTAGCATTGACTTTAATTCTCACAATAACTCCATAAAATGGTATTTGTTATTTGCATTTTATAGGTGGGAAAATTAATGCTCTGAGAGCCTAAATCACCCAGTTATTATATAGTGCAATACAGACTCAAACCCAGGTCTTCTCTGACTCCACATTGTTCTCTACATTCTGCCTATCATTGCCTTTCCAAAGACACTATGGAAGAGATGAAGAGAAGTGCAAAGAAGAAGACAGCAGATGGTCCCCAACTTATGATGGTTTGACCTATGATCTCTCAACTTTACAATGGTTCCAAATAATGCAACCAGTAGAAACCACACTTCAAATTTTAAAATTTTGATCTTTTCTTAGGCTAGTGAGATATAGTGTGATTCATTCTCTCTCTCTCTCTCCACCCCCTCCCTTTTCTTGGTGGTATTGGGATCAAACTCAGGGCCTCAAACATACTTTGCCACACCCCTGACCCAAAAGTGTAGCCCAGGCCAGCCTTGAACATGAGTTCCTCCTACTTTATCCCCTTCAACTTGGTGCTTAGCAGCATGTGCCACAGCTGGCTGTCCCTCTCCCTCTATTTTTGCAGTACTGGGGTTTGAACTCAGGGCCTTCACTTTGAGCCACTCCACCTGACCTTTTTTGTGAAGGGTTGTTTTGAGATAGGATCTCACGAACTATTTGCCCAGGCTGGCTTCGAACCATGATCCTCCTGATCTCTGCCTCCTGAGTAGCTGGGATTACAGGCATGAACCATAGGTGCCCAGTTTGTCCCTCTCTCTTGATGCCAGATGGTGGCAGTGAGCTCCCAGACTGTCTCATGATCACTAGTGCAAACTACCAGTAGCACACAGTATGCTGTGTTGCTAAACTGGGATGTTTGGTAGATTAGGTGAATTAAGTGCATTATTTTCAGTTTACAATGGATTTATCAGAACATACCTCTAACATAACTCGAGTTGCATCTGTAGTTGGTGATGGTATGGGCCCACCTATTGAAACTGCCTGGTGGGTAATGAAACCAAATCCTCCTCCAAAGCAGCCATAAGAGGTCCTGGATGGTTTCTAAACAACAAGAAGGAACAGGGAACATTTTGACTTTGAGGCTTCTAAAAATCTTGCCATTACTGTAGGTTTCGTAAAGGCCAAAGACCAACACTAGCTTCTTACTAGGATTTTCCTCAGCAATCCTCACAGAGAAATCCTAATTCTCACACTCATAACAGTCTTTTGTTTTGTTTTTTTGACAGCACTAGGGATTGAATTTAGGGTCTCATGCTAGGCAGGTGCTCTACCACTTGAGCCATTCAGACAGCCCCATTCTTAAGATCAAAAAGAGCTCTGCTTCCTGGGTTTGCCCATCTCTTCCCTGCTCCCTCCTTATCCTGACACTTCTCCCCAATACACAAAACATGGTATCCACTAAAGACAGGGAAGAATAGTACAGATACCCTTCTGACTCCGGGCTCCGGCCCCATTCTCATCCTGGTTCTCCAAGAGAAGACCAATTCTGGTGAAAGCAGAGAATGTGTTGAAGGATATGGATGAGGAGGGGCGGGGGTGCCTCTCAGGGCACTGCCTCTCCTTGTGTGACCTTGGGTAGGGAAATTAATGAATCCCATTCTCTCCCTGCTCCCATTTCTTCCCTTGTAAACAGAACAATAAGGGGCCATTGACCATAAAACCCTGCAAATGAATGTCAGCATCTGGCTGCCATGAGCATTTGGGGCTGCTGAGTGAGACAGACCAGTGACCGTCCTGGTGCTGGCGCCACTGTTCCCCCTGCAGACCCCCCACTTCTGTCACCCAAAGACAGAAGTTTCTTCACATTTCCTGAGACACAGTGAAGAACCGACAAATAAACTAATCTCTTCGTACTATCCACTCCAGGATCTCACTGCATGACATGCTGACAAGCCCAGAACAGTGGAAAGACATCCATAAGAATCCATGAGATTCTGGGTTTGTGAAATCTACAGAATTCAAAGAAGGGTGATATGTCAACACAAATGGTGCCCTACCCAGCCAAAGGAGGCTGAGAGGTCCAGACCCATAGGAAGGCGACCATTGATGAGACAGTGTGCCATGCATCAGTGACAGGGAGAAGAGTGGTTTGGGGAAGAAAAGACTAAAATGATAACAACTCATGTTGAGCAAATAGGAGAGAGGCGTCTACCTTTTAAGAACTTTAGCTGTGAAGAGGATCAGAGGACTGGAAGAGGATGAGCAATCAAAGGAGAATTTAAGAGATGTTAGCACACCTTTAGATGCTGATGAGAATATTCCTGTAGAAAGGGAAAAACTGACAATGCTGCAGATATTTCTAAAAGGGGGCCTTTGAGAAGGGTAGGTGGGGGGAGGAGAGGGATACTTCATTCTCCTAGTGTGAGGTATTTGTGTATACGTGTGTGTGCCGGGAATCACACCCAGGGTCTGTTAGGCAAGTGCTCTACCACTGAGCTACATCCTCAGTCCCCAGTGTGAGCTCTTTATACAACTTGCCTTAATCTGCTCTTCTGACAAGACATCAGTTCCATAGGTCCCCTAGTGGCTGTCTAGTCCTGGATGGAGCCAAGCAGTATGGAAGGATTCCATGCTCTGAGCCTTCTTACCTTTCCATGCTGTTCCAGGAGCCAAGCCGTGATTATCTGCACCAGGTTGATTTCCCAAGGGCTCTCTGATTCCCCAAGATTTGCTCCTCCATTTTCAAAGTCAAAAACTTTATGCCTGAGCTCCCTCAACAATATAGGCCAGAATATGGGCCAGGCACTGCATTGCATTTGTTCTTTTCTTTTTTTCTTTGCTGGTACTGGGGGCTGAACTCAGGGCTTCATGCTTGCTAGGCAGGTACTTTACTACTTGAGCCACTCTGCCAGCCGCAGGCACTGCATTCATCAGCACCATCCCACCTTATAGATGAGGAAATTGAGGCAAGAAAATGTTAAATGGCTACCAGAGGCAACATACCTGGTAAGCAGAGGACCTGGGATTTGAATCCATGCAATATGGCTCTGGACCTCATCTCTTTAACCTCCCCCACATTCTGCTTCCTCCCGTTAGCTCATCTCAGAGAAGGACACAGATCCTTCAGACCAACAGAAGCACTTGTGGCCTGTCTTGACTCAGAATACCATAAATTTGAGGCATAACCTAATTCTGCAAACACACACATACACACACAATGTCCTGAAGCCCATGAAATAAGAGGTCATCCTAACCCATCATGACTAGTCCTGTACCCACAAGAAACACTGCCCACACAGGGAGCCAGGCCTCTGAACTCCTGCTTTTCTGTCTTCTTATTTATATCAAGTTAGACCTGAGCAGGAAACAGATGGCACACTCAAATTGGGTAATTTGAAGAGAGTTGAATAAAGGGCCCATTTTCAAAGGTACAGGCAGGATGCAGGGAAACCACACGGTCATGCAATAAGTAACAGCTACTTGACCACCCCTAGGTCTGCAGGGGTGAGAGGAGGTGTGGTCACCCGAGCCTACAGAGTGTGTCCAGCATGTTTAGGGCCACCTGACAGGACTTTGATCTTGAACCACAGAGGCAGCTAGCTGGAAGGCGACTCCTCAAGTCTCCCTCACCCTTCTCCTCTTCTGATCTCTTGCCTAGGATTCCCACTGAGTAAACCCAACCAGAAGCCAACGAGTAATGCAGCCCACTGATAGAGTTTGTGGCATAGAGCAGGGTAGAGCAGGACAGAGGGTGGCCCTAGAAGGGCAAACAGAAGTATCCAGTAGACTAGCAACTTACTATTTAGAGTGATGAGGAAGACTGGGCTGTGGAGCCAAGTTGCCTGGGTTCAAGTGCCAGTTCTGCTTCTTACTTACCATGTGACAGTAAGCAAGTTTCTTAACCTCTGCATGCATTGATTCCTTATCTGTGACATGGAGAAAATAATTCCTACCTTGAAGTTGTAGTGAGCATTGGTTTTTAACTTATCTTATTTATGTATAGCATGGGTAAAGCAGGTAGCAGGTACTCAGTAAGTGCTAGGTCCTCTCTCCTCTTCTTTTCCTATCTCCTTCAGGTAGATGTGTGGGGATGTGCTTACTTTGTGACGTGACTGTATACACTCGATAGATATTGTTTGATTGGTGGTTGAAGGGCCCTTTCATTCCTTGGAGGCCCCAGAATATCTGGTAAAAGTGACCCTTCCAGTCCATCCTTGGAGCCTGCAACAGGCATAGTGGTTTAGAAAGTTCTTGCTGGGCTGTTGACATGGTTCTTCTTTCATGGCTGCGTTCAAGGTTACTAGAATGCTTGCTTTATGCTTTATTAAGCTGTACACTTGTTTCATATTCTTGTTCATATTTGTGTTGTGTGTTTTTTCGGGGGATGAGGAGATACTTGCACAAGACCTTGGACAAGCCAAGAACACACGGTACCACTGAGGTACACCTCCAGCCCCAATTAAATATGTTAAAAATATTTTTTAAATGTCATATAGCTACTAAAAATTAAAAACTTTTCATTGTTTGCTTTCTCTCCATTTGCTCTTCCCTGTGCTGGGGATGAATCTGAATTATCACCAGGTTCTCTCTCTTTTTTTTTTTTCTATGGGACTGGGGTTTGAACGCAGGGCTTCACACTTGCAAAGCAGGCACTCTACTGCTTGAGCCATACTTGCAGTCCGTTTTGCTCTGGTTATTTTGAAGATGGGGATCTCATGAACTATTTGCCTGGACTGGTCTCAAACCATGGTCCTCCCAATTTCAGACTCCCAAGTAGCTAGGATTACAGACATGTGCCACCAGTGCCTGGCTTATCACCAGGTTCTTAACAACAGGCATTTGAAAAGATATTTTGCTGGTGATGAGTAGACCAGAGGTCAGTTATTTCTTACTATTCATAGATGCAAGAAACCCAAGCAGAGTCTAGATACTTCTTCTGAAGCTACACCTGGGACAGTTATGGGGGATGCCCTAGATGCCCATGTTTTCTTTTCAGAGTTCTGTGTTTCTTGTTGACTGGCTTTAAACCCCTGCCCTTCACTGGACAACAGTTCTGACCTCTGAGCAAGAGGCTTCTTCTCTTCCCCCCTCCCCCCCAGGCTCCCTCAGGCTCTTTCCAGCTCCTGAGAGCCTGTAGTATGGGGCTCTTTTTCCCTGCCAGCAGCTCTACCATTGTTTCCAGGACCTCTCCCCAACACCACTCTTAAGCAGACACCAAAGCAAAGTGGGTTTTCCAAGCCATTTACCCAGCATTCTCTCTTTCTACTGTAATGTCTCTCTCAACCCTTCTTCTGTGCTTACGAAAGGAACAAAAACCTCCCATGTCTATATACTCCACTAGGCTCAAAGTTCTACAGTGACAGGAATCGTGTCTTTTCATGTTCTTATAAGCTATATTGCCTTACCAAGGAGTTGTCAGAGCTCAAGAAATGGGCACTGAATGGAGTTGAATTGAATTTTCCTTCTCTTCCTTCCGACATAAAAGCTATCCATCTCTTCAGGCTAGTGTGATCACTTTAGTGGATCGCAAGCCACTTGACAGAGGGATATTGCCCGCTCTGGGAGCTGTTTTTTATGAGATGGGAAGTGGAGAGGGAAAAATAGGTACTTGAAAAACTCCAAGGCTCATTCATTTTTAACATCGATCTGTAGATTTTCCACTTTCTTTTTAACATGATTCTACCCTCTTGTAAAGGACTGTGTAAGCTGAGGAATTTTACTTTTTTTTTTTTTTTTTTTTTTGTGGTACCAGGGCTTGAACTCAGAGCCTCTACCTTGAGCCACTCCACCAGCTCAATTTTTTGTGATAGGGTTTTTTGAGATCGGGTCTCTCGAACTATTTGCCTGGGCTGGCTTCAAACTGTGATCCTCCTCATCTTTGCCTCCTGTGTAGCTAGGATTACAGGCGTGAGCCACCGGTACCTGGCTATTTTGCCTCTTGTACAGTTATAGACAAACTCCCAGCTCCCTGTGTCACACCAATTTGGCACTGAAAGAGCAAAAAACTCCGTGCTTTTGATGTTTTTACTTTTGTTGAAACTAGATTAAGGCTGAGCAAGCGAGCTAGGCCAGTCAGCATCTCCCGGCCTCACCTGTCCCCCTCTTAGCTGAATCTTAATAAATAAGAAAGAGTGGATGTTTGCTCCTATTGGAATGAAAAATTCCACTGTAGAAAATGTGTGGTTCATAGTTCTGAAAACGTTCAGATCCAATTCCTGGGTGAAGGCGTTCAAGGCAAGGGCCTCCTAAGCTTCAAGGTGTCTCCCCCCCCAGTGAATCAGGACGCAGTGAAAACCAAATCAGTTGCTTTCCTTCTCCCTCCAAGTTCAAGTCCAAATGCTTTCCTGCTGCGTACTTATTTTATAAATAAGGGGGGGTGGGAAGTAAAAAGGTAGAGTCCTTCTGAGGGTTCTAGGCTAGCTCTGGCGATGCCTCCCAGACACCATGGGAAGCCTCCCTTCTCTCTCTAGTTAACGCCATTCTCATTCGGTCTCCCGAACTAAAGTGACCCAAAAAGTCCACAGCCCGCAGCCACCAGCAGCTTTCCCATCTCCTAAAGATGAAATTCCAAGTGTTTGCAAATAAACACTCCCCGCAGCAAAATTTCTTTGTCAAAAAGGACATCATACTTGTCCGGACGCCCACTAAGGGGGCCTTTGGCCAAACGAATGAGAAATCATTGGCCCAAATTAACATTCTGTGATCTTAGATCTAAAAATGACCCGGAGCCGGGTAAACAAGGTGACGTCAGCGTGCTGGGCCGAGAGCGGCTCTCTACTGCCACCTCGAGGACGGTGTCCGCAATGACGCGGCGGCTCCGAGCTGCGGGGAAGGAGTGTTGGGCCCCTGGAAGGGAGCAGGGGCGATAAAGGACAGGCCCAGGGAGGGTAGGGAGCGAAGGACACACAGAGGGTAAAGAAGCCGAGAGGAAAGAGGCTTCCCCGCCATCTCAGATGGATGAAAACAAGGTCTGTCTGAGTGATCAAGGACATCGCATGTTTATGGCATTGTCCCTGCTGGCTTCTTCCTGGGAACATTCCTTTTATAAAAGGAGTCATGAACTCTCGCTGGAAAACATTTTGGCCCAAACCGTTTGGGGACAGGATCCTCAAGGCTGGGCACGCTTGATCAAAACAATTCTGAAACTCTGGAGGGAGAAGCAGCAGCGACAGGGCTAGGCTGGTAACAAAGGCCACCGGATTTTCTGTTCAGCTTCAAGCTTCACTGGGACCTCAGTGGGGGAGGGAGCACAAAAGTCCTAATTTACTTTCCTGTCAGGCTAACGTGAGAATGAGGCTGCCCAGCTTTCTGCATTACACAACCAACATGCAGGGAGATGCCCCAGAAATGTGGTCTGGGCAGAAGGTCAATGGCACATTCTTACTTTCCCTGAGGACATGGTCCATGAAGGGAAAGGAAGAATGGATTTTTAACTTAATAAAAATAAAACCCACTTTTCTTTTAGATTGGTCAGTTTTTGCAACATTACATACCACCCCAAAATTCCAGGGGCTGAAGACATTTATTTTTGTCTTGCTAGTGGGCCTGTGCGGGTCAGCCTTGGCCTGATCTCAGTGGGGCTCAGCAGGACTGACTGGCTGAGTTAGGCTGGTCTCCAGGCTTCGGGTCCCATACATAAAGAAACAGTGGCTATCCAGGGCTCTTCTCACAATAGAGGATGGAATGCCCAAGAGGCCCAGTCAGTCCAGGCAAACATTTTGACGTTTCTGTTTGTGTTACATGGACTAAGGCAAGTCACAAGTTCAACATCACTGGGGGTTGGAGAAATGGGATGTACTTTACTTTAGCAGACGCTATTACAAAGTCCCATGGCAGAGGGTGAATGTCTAATTCTAGCAGAGAGGGAGTAAGAACTGAGGAATACTTTTATTTGTTGTTAAAATAGTAATATAACCATATGGAAGGACTTTTTTTTAAAGAAGAAACTAAGCTGGGGGTGGTGGTACGTACCTATAATACTACCTACTTGGGAGAGTGAGGCAGGAGGATCAAAAGTCTCAGTGGTTCAGTGCTTGCCTAGTGTGTGCTCGGCCCTGGGTTCCATCCCCAGCACTGGAAAAACAAAAAAATGAACAACAAAAAAACTTTACCTATTATCCCATCAATCTAAAAATTTCCCCTTCCAGGTTTGGGTGGTTTATATGATTATATAGTTATAGCAATGTCTTCATAGGATATATACATAAAACTTTGCTCTGTCTTCATCTGTGCATTTGTTAGTATCTAGGTTATGCCTCCAACCTCAGTGGCTTAATGCAGAAGAGGTTAGCTTTTATTCACACCACCAAGTCACCACGGAACTCCTGTTCCCCTCAGACATGCAGGGGCCATGGCCGGCAGACTCCACCAGGAGCGTGTGGATGTAGCAGGGCAGGAGTGATTAATGAATGGAACAACTCGGAAGTGAGATGTGCCACCTTTTCTCACAGCCGTCCTTTCAGAGCTTCTCAGATGGCCCCATGTCACTGCAAGGGGAGTAAAAGATTAGAGAAGTAAAGGGAAGATTTGGGGCATCTTGCTGCCTTACTTTATTTTCTGAGTTCATGACAATGTGTTGAAAATGGCAGCATTGCCCAGTCATGATGGTGCATACCTGTAGTCCCAGCAGTTGGGAGGCTGAGGCAGAAGGATCTGTATTTTGAAGCTAATAGTGAGACCTTGTCTCAAAAAAAAAAAAAAAAAAAAAGAAGACAATATTCTGAAGTGGTGTTTGCCAGCATTTTTGCCTTTTCCCCTACTTTTTCACTGAAAGTCTCAAGGTCATGGGCAGAAGATGGAGGACCTGATGGTCAAGTGTAGGTCTTGGGCCACTGCTGCCTGGGAGGTCCAACTTGCAAAACCCAAGAACCTAAAAGTTGGCAAATACTTATTTCAAAATGTAATTTCCCTCCTTAAAACTCCTAAATGACTTCTCATTGTCCTCAAAACAATTTAACCTCTTTAATAAGGATTACCTCTTTCAAAGCTCAGCTCCTCTTCTCCAGATTAAGACAGAATAAATTTAGAATTCTTTGTTCACTCATTCAGCTATTCAACAGATATTCACACGCCAGGCCGTGTGCCAGGTCTGGAGCACACACTGGTGAGCAAAATCACCTCTCTCCCTGCCTCCTGAAACAGTGTTTGATTGGGGTTCAATAGAAAGAGAAACACGAATAAAAACCCCCAAATAAATGTAAAGTTATGCAGCAGGCATACATTTTTGTCCATACATCTGAATTTCTAAAACACGTCACTTATGAAAAATTCCACTTGAATCCAACTTCCATGACAACCCCAGAAATTCCATGGTGGTGATTCAGGACCTCACTGACTTCTGTTACCAGCTGGATCTCTCAGAGGGGCTCTCTCAGGGTTTGATCATGTGTTTACACCAAGTGTGACCAAGGGCCTTATTCCATCCTACATGGTCCCTTGTCTTGTCATTCTGTAATTCACTTTTCTAAAAAAATTTTTTAAAATTTTATCTATTTATTTATTTGTGTTTGTGTGATATTGGAGTTTGAACTCAGGGCCTACACCTTGAGACACTCCACCAACTCTTTTTGTGATAAGGTTTTTTGAGATAGGGTCTTGGGAACTATTTGCCTGGGCTGGCTTCCAGCCGAGATCCTCCTGATCTCTGCCTCCTGAGTAGCTAGGATTAAAGGTGTAAGCCACCAGCGCCCAGTTTGTAATTCGCTTTAAAATGCTGCAGAACAGACAGTGTGCCCTGAAGAAGGAGCAACTGAGCTGAAGATCTGAGGGAGAAGTGAGCTAGGAGGAGAGGAGGAAAAGGATTCCAACAGGGCACACAGCCCTATCCTCTGTGTGTGTGTGTGTGTGTGTGTGTGTGTGTGTGTGTGTGTGCCAGCAGTGTGTGTGTGTGGGGGGGGGTTGTTGAAAGAAGGCATGCAGCTGGAGTACAGCTCCAGTGAATCTAGTAGGGCCTGTGGGCCACAGAAGTTTGACCTTCATTCCAAAGATATCAAGAAGCTACTGAAGGGTTGGATTGGTGAAGGTTTTGCAGCTACAAGTAATAGAATATCCAATAGAAGTAACTTATTATCTTACATAACAAAAGCCAAACACAGGTGCTTCCAGAGTAGTTTTGAAGGTGAATATTGTCATGAAGCATCCTTTTTATCCTTAGCTTATTGTATTTGTCCTTAAGCTTGTTACCTCATGGTCACAAAGTACTTGCCTCATCACAGGCATCATGTATAGACATGACTATATCTAATCAATGACAGCTGTGTGGGAAAACCTTTCCCAGAAATTCCAAAGCAGACTTGTTTTAAAAAAAATTCAGTGGTATTTGTAAAGCATGGTAAGGCAGACTTTATTCAGCACCATCACAGTAGGTATAGGTATAGGGACCACTTGCATTTTATAGTAGGATGGAGAGATTGGGCTCAACTCTGACAACAGCATGGCAAGGGGGGACTTATTGCCAAGGAGATGAGTGGGTTGTCAGTGGATGAAAAATTACTAAGAGGTAAGAGCAGGGGATTCTAAGCTAAGCCAACAAGATTCTTGCCAATGACAAGACATTGTGGTCAGACGTCACCTGGGGGACAGTGAAGGACAAGTTGCTCCATCAGATTGTTAGGTTGAGATATTCTTGCTATGTCTCCTTAGCAGAGTTGTCTGCTAAAACTAGACTCTGCAAAAGAATTCACAGATGGGCTTGGTAAAGGCTCAGGAGCCTGACCAAAGTTTGGCCAAGTGAAGAATCTGTCAGTGCCACCGGCCAGGATTAGGTTATATGCCCAAGCCCTAGTGAAGGAAGCTGGGCAGCCCGTACTTATCACCTGCAGCCTGTCTCATGGGAGGCATGGTCTTTTGGAGAGGCAGCAATGGAGTCTGCTGGGAGGGTTGTGTGGACACCATTGGATACACATTCTGAAATCTGTTCTCCAGCTGCCGTGTTCTGCAGGTGCTGCTGCCTCTGTGGGCTGCAATTACCTTTATTCTTTTCTATTTCCTGCACACTACCTTCAGGTCTCAGGTTAGAAATCATTTCTTCCTGGAAATCATTCTTCCTTTTACTTCTTCCACTTGTGCTTGGGCATTCTTGCTGTGTGTTCCCATGTCATCCTGCAGTTCTCCTATCACAGCTTGAATCACAATTTATGTGATTTATTGCTTAAACCAAAGCCAACTAAAAGCACCGAGAACATGAAAAACAGATCCTAGCTGTTTCCGCATTCATTTTAGTGCCTGACCTACAGTATATACTGAATAAATATTTTTAAGTAAATTAATAAACAATCTGTAAAAGTGGTTGTGGCAGTTGAATATCAAAAGCTTCTGACCCTTTTACTCTTTGGGCTGGAAATGTCAAAGGCCACTGTGGGTCAGGAATTTCAGGACTCACCCTGCTGTCCTGAGAGGCAAGAGGGCACATCAAACCCTAGAGAAGACTTGACTGGAAGTGACAGCTTGTTGTCAGCTGATCTGGACAGGAATGGAAACTATGGGTCATTGTCTCCTCACTGGAGACCCTAGCTTCTTGTGGCAATCACAAAGCGAGGATGCCATAGGTCATGACCATCCATTGGTACTCTCCAGGGTGAATGCAGGGTCACCTAACAAACACTGGACTTTCCTCTTTACACGTGGCTATCACTGGCTCATTCAATGACCTCTTCTGATTACATTATGTGTTCAAAGACACAACACCCTTGTTGACATCTGGTCTGTTTTTGCCATTCTGTTGGTCTCATGACATGATTTACTCAGAATGCTGGAGCCACCTATGGAAGGCAAATGACTAGAAGAGACTCTGCAGAGGCAGCAGGGTGTGTTCAGAAGAGTCATGACCTACAGAATCAAGAAACCTGGGGCCTAACTCTGTCAGTGTTTGAGTTTGGAGAGGTCAGCTGGAACCAGCCACCAAATGCCTTTAAAATCTTGCTGAGTGATTTGGACTTTATCCTGTGCACTGGGCTACAACCGGGTCAAACTGGAGTTTTGGCAATAGTGTGAGGGTGGGTTGAAGGAGAAAAACTGGATTGGAAGTAAGAAGATGAGTTTGGATCTAGTCCAAGTGAAAGGGGATGAGGACGTAAGCCAGTTCTGAAGTCCCAGAGATGGGAGAGCAGAAAAAATAAACTTTAGAGGCAAGAACTGACAGAAAGGGTTGAAAGTTCAATCTGAAAGGGGAGAAAAGGGAAAAAGGAATCAAAGATTAGTTGAGGGTCCAGAGTACATCACACAAATAACAAACTCTTCAGCTGCATAAATGTGTGTGTGCATGTATAAGGTTGGGAAGCCTTATAACATGTCTTTGTTAGCCGAGTGTGGTGATGCATAGCTGTAATCCCAGTACTTGGGAGGCTTAGGCTGGATGATTGGGAGCCCAGGCTGGGAGAGACACTGTCTTAAAGAAAATGAAAATGGCTGATAAAAAATTGTACAAAATGGACTATAGCAGTGTTTCCCAAATTTAGGTTGTTGGCATACTAAAAAAACTTGCCATATTCAAGTAACACCTGCACCAATAATTATTTAGTGTTTTTTTTTTTAATAGGGTAACTTGAAAAAAAAAAAAACAAAAACCTAAGTACTTATTGCAGGTTCATCCTTAAAAAAAACAACAACAAATCTATGTATGAAATCATGACTTTGATGTGTCAGTTGTGTTTTTATTAGGCCATTAAAATTAAAAGTGTGTCTGTGTGCTACCTAAAACAACTGTTCTTCATGTCCTCAGGGACAGACTCAGAGGACCCCTGACCTGAGATAGCCACAGCAGTTAGGTTTACACATATTTGGCTTTCTTTCTTGTTTTCCATTCAGATTGTAGCACTTTCCAGCCCCGATGGCAGGCCAGGTCTTTTCATCCATCCTCAGCAAAGCCTTGACCAGTAGATAGTGACCTTTAGCAGAGCCGGGCTGGAGATTTTCATCCAAACAAATGGGGGCTGTCCTGGAATGTCTTCTTAACTCGTGTCTCTCCTCCCAGCCTGTGCAGCGTTCCAAGAGCAGCCCAAGCCAAAGGAATTCAAGCCTCCTGTATTCTGGAGCCAGAAGGTCAACTGCCTCTCCATTTTATTCTCTGATCTTCTCCCTGCTGCCTTCCCCAGGGTCACACACACAGGCAGGAATATGGAAGGCTGCAGTTTCATTTTTTGTTCACATCTGGTGTGTAAAGACCATCCCAACTGATTGTTTTCAAGGTGAAGTTGAATCAATTCTTCACTCACTGGCTAGGTGACATGAAGAATATCACCAACCATGTCTGATTCTTTTTTTTTTTTTTTGCGGTACTGGGGTTTGAACTCAGGGCCTACACCTCCAGCTACTCCACCAGCCCTTTTTTTTTTTTTTTTTAATCTTAAGTATTTTCGAGATAGGGTCTCAAGGAATTAATTGCCCAAGGCTGGCTTCAAACTGCGATCCTCTTGATCTCTGTCTCCTGAGTAGCTAGAATTACAGACGTGAGCCACCAGAGCCCAGCTCACCAAACATGTCTGAATCTCAGTTTCCTCCTGTGTAATGGGAAGCCTCCTCGGTTGCTGATCACAGCAGTCTACAGCTCTAACATCTTACCGTGCCAAAGAGTTTGGGGACCTTTATGTTTCTTCTTTGGACTCTATTCAATTCCCTTGAGTTCTTTGTTTGTTTATTTGTTTTGTTGTACTGGGGTTTGAACTCAGAGCCTACACCTTGAGCCATTCCAAGATAGGGTCTCGAGAACTGTTTGCCCAGAACTGGCTTTGAACCTCAATCCTCCTAATCTCTGCCTCCTGAGTAGCTAGGATTACAGGCTCGAGCCATTGGTGCCCAGCGTGTTTATTAGATTCATTTTTCCAAAAGTAAAACCTATTGTGACTTGGGCTGGGAACGTGGCTCAAGTGGTAGCGTGCCTGCCAAGAAAGTACAAGGTCTTGAGTTCAAACCCCAGGACTGCCTCAAAAACTTCCAAAAGCTTTTGTGGTCGTTACATGTCAATGTTCCATGTATATTGCATCTTCTCTCCTTGCAGTCAATACCGCAAATATTTTCTCCAGTATCGTAGCAACCTTTTTATGTCTTTTGCTGGGGTGATAATGTAACTTTATTATTAGTATTGTTATTATTATTTTGGGCAGCACTGGGTTTGAACTCAGGGCCTCACACTTGCTAGGCAAGAGTTCTTACTCCTTGAGCCATTCCACTAGGTCAACTTAAAATTTTTAAAAAGCCCTATCAACAATCTTTTTTTTGAGGGTTTCTGCTTAAAAAGAGCTTCTTTACCCTGAGATTATAAAAATACCTAGTTTACCTTCTAGAGTTTTAATGGATTTATTGTACTTTTAAATCATAGACCACTTGAAATATATTTTCTACAAAGGGTAAAAAATATATTCTTTTTCAAATGGGTATACCATTTAATGAAGTGTATCTTTTCCACTCAGATTCAAAATATATCTTTCTGAAACTTAAAAAATTAATGTGCTACAGGAAATTAATGTGAGTCAACTCCCTGTATAGCTATCCTTATCTCAATTAGCAAAACCCCTTGTTCCTTCCTATTATTGCTTATACTCTCTCTTCAACAAAATTAGAGATAAGGGCAAAATAGTTTCTGCTGGGTATTGAGGGGGTAGGGGGGAGAGGGAGGGGGTGGAGTGGGTGGTAAGGGAGGGGGTGGGGGCAGGGGGAGAAATGACCCAAGCCTTGTATGCACATATGAATAATAAAAGAAAATAAAAATTAATGTGCTATATACTGACAGTTGTAAAGTATTGACAGTAACACTGCCAATTTCAACTATGGTACTGGTAAAATTATCATTTGATGTAGTGATGTTTTAAAACCATAGCAACAATACTTACTCCCAACCTCACTACAACCACAGCGGTCACTGTGACGACAGTTGATATCTAAAAGCTTCAGAAAGAAGAGACTTCCCTTTTCTGCCATGATAATTAGCAGTGGGATCATAGCCATCAGTTGAAGTAAAAGATGAATCACAATTCAAATGAACTCGACGCCTGTGATTTTTGACGCGACCAGGACCTAGGGAATTTCTCCCCAAGATCAGTGTCCGAACACAAGATTAGAAAGTTGGAGACATTTTCTCCCCAGGTGGCCCACTCCTCGCTTCAGGTCCCCTTTGTGCCCCCCTCTGTCCGTCTGCTCGCTCTGTTTCTTAGTGCTCACACAGCTCTTAGTTCACACTGAGGTGTTGATGGTTGCTTCTGTCTGACACAGACATTCTCATCAGAGCATGAGGCACGTGGAAATTAACTTGTTACTAATAATAAAGTGCTAACGTTTGAAATAAAAAATCTGAGTTAACCCATTGGTTCTCTTGAAATTAATTCACCTGACTTTTATTTGCAAGGGAAAAAAAACAACCTGTGCTGGTAATTGCCTGTTACCTCTAAGTCATTGCCTATAGGAATATATGATGTGTCATTGAAGCCAAGGTCACCTCCGATTGCCTGGTGAGTTGAGCTCAGATGGTGGCTCTCATTGTCTTTTTAATGTTGTCCAAGGATAATTTTTTTTGAGGTATCAGGGTTTGAACTCAGGACTTTGTGCTTGCTAGGCAGACACTCTATCACTTCAGGATAAATTTATAATAAAATTCTATATTGCAGCTGGGTGCTGGGGGCTCATGCCTGTAATCTTAGCTACTTGGGAGACTGAAATTGGGAGGATCATGTTTGAAGTCAGCCCGGGCAAATAGTTTGTGAGACCCAACTTCCAAAACAGCCAGAGCAAACTGGATTGGAAGTGTGGCTCAAGTGGTAGAGCGCCTGCTTTGTGAGTATGAAGCCCTGAGTTCAAACTCCAGTCCTATCAAAAAAAAAAAATCTATGTTGCAATTGAGGAAAAATGAGACTGAAATCATAGGTTTTTAGTAAAACTACAAAAATTATGATTCATTCAAAACCAATGAGAGTAAATTTCAAATATTCTCACCACAAAACATGTACAATGATAAATCATCCATTTGCAATAAAAATAAGTTATTATTTAACGAAAGTTAAAATCCTGACACAAATGGAATGCACACTAGTATTATTCACACTGGGGATGCAATAAATGTTTGTTGAATGAATGAATAAACAAATATTTAAAACTTTTTTATCTGTTTATATAACTACTAAGTGAAATAGGGTTTTTATGCTTTCTGAAATATTTACTCAGTTTTGATATTTTTTTTTGGTGTAAAAACGATAGTTTTAAAAGTATCTTCCAAGCTGGGCATGGTGTTATACAGCTGTCATCTCAGTACTCAGGAGGCAGAGGCAGGAGAATTGTGAATTCAAGACCAGCCTGCATTACCTAGTAAGACCTGCAGCAAAATCCCCAAGATGTATTTTCTTTCAAAAGTTTAATATTATTTTATTTAGCTATTTTACTTTTTATAGTTTTTGATACTAGTGCTTGAAATCAGAACCTTAAACTTACTAGGCAAGTGGTCTACCACTTAAGTCTCCTACCTATGCTTCCCAAGTATTTGGGATTACAAGTGTGTGCTACCATGCAGGGTTGCTTATTGAGATGGGGGTCTTGCTAACTTTTAGCTTGAGCTGGCTTAGAACTGCAAACCTCCTGATCTCTCCCCCAAAATAACTGGGATTACAGACATGAGCTAATATTCTTTTAAAAAGTTATCTTTATTTTTAATCATGAAATTATGTTTAGGAGCACTATGCAAATTCTAAGTAACAAAATGAGGCATAGAGAACAAGATAATAGTGTTTGAAGGACATAAAGAAGAGGCAAGTGGTCTCTATATTTTGTGTAGAATCCTTAGCTATAGAAATTTACCATGTAAAATACTGTTAAGAATACATACATGCTTTAAAATTACTTTCAATCGTGTTTACCTTATTGCTTTGCCCATACCCCTGAAGTTATTTTGTTTGTTAAAACGAAAGTGCCTTCTGACAGGAGTAAGTCTGTCCTGTGATTGTCATTCAAACTGAGGAAAACAGTGACACACACACACACACACGCACACGCACACGCACATGCCCCGCATGCACTCACACCCCTTAAGCTGGGCGAAGGAGACTCCAAGGACAAATTTCAGACACCAGCCTCAGGCTGAACTACAACAGCAGGCCTGTGAGCAGCCCCTCCCCCCTTGTCCACTTGCAACTCCTGCCCTGCCTGCTGCACCGTGTCTCCGTGTCCCCGTGGCACTTAGGGTTAATGGACGAAGCGCAGAGTTGAAACCATAATTGGGAACCACTGGTCAGATGTGGTGCTTTTGCCAGCTGAGCAGAACAGACAACCCCTCCCTCCCCAGCCCGCCACGCCTGCCTCCCCCCGCCCCCCCATGTCTCCCTGGCTGGCAGGACCTCAAGGTCCTTTCCCAAGGGGCTCATTGCTTTGACTGTCCCTACTCCCCAAGCACAGTTTTCCCAATAACCAAAGATTTTCAGTCCTTTTAAATTCATCTAAGGACATGAACTCCGCCAGCAGTCAGGGTATCAGCCATGTGAGCAACAAAAAACAAAGCACTGACTGCACCCAGGGAGCAGAGTTTCAGTGACTTCTTGTTCGCTAAATATAGGCGAACACTTGGTGCGTTGTGCGCGCCAGGCAGAACCATGACGCAATGATGCCCTCCCTCAATGGCCGGGGGAAGGGAGGGCCAGGCTCAGAAGGCAAGGATGGGATTACCTAAGAAACAGTCACTTGTAATGGTCCCCAATTGCACTCCCATCCAGAGTTCTCATTCTCTCTCTCTCTCTCTCTCTCTCTCTCTCTCTCTCTCTCTCTCTCTCCCTCTCTCTCTCCATGGCAAAGCAAACATTATTATGCAGCTTTAAAACATCAATAATCTGTTTTGGTCCATGGTTAAAAATAAGCTGTTTTTAATTTTTAAATTTAAATTTTCTATTTAATCTTTATTACAGAAGAAATTCCTTTTCACCTTAGAAAAATTTAGAAATCAGAATGACTACTAATTCTTCCTGAGCTGCCTATCACCCATGGCCAGGCACTCCCTGCATTAGAGTTTCAGTCTCAACCCGCTTCATCCTCACAAGACGGATCTGAACTCACTATAGTCACTACCCCTGTTTCACAGCTGAAAAAGAGGGAGGGATGGGTTAAGTAACTTGCTTAAGTGAAGTGAAAATTGAAAGGCTGAGTTAGGGGTGGTGGTGTGGCCTGTAATCCCAACACTTGGGAAGGCAGAGGCAGGAAGTTTTTGAGTTCAATGTCAGTTTTGAGCTACTCTGTCTCAAAAAAACAAGGGCTGGGGATGTAGTTCAGTGGTAGAACACTTGGCTAGCATATCCAAGGCCCTGGGTTCAATCCCAGCACTATTTAAAAAATGGAGGAAGGGAAGGCTGAAAATTATACTCTTTGTCACAAATTTTGTGCTCTTAAGGTCCAGGCCAGTCCTGTTCAGTAGAAATATTTTGTGAGCCACAAATGCAACTTAAAATTTTCTAGTAGCCACATTAAAAGACATGGAAAGAAACAAGTGAGATTCATTTCCATGTTTCATTTAACACACTATATCCAAAATATTATTGTTTCAACATTTAATCCATACAAAAAAAACAGCTGAGAGACTTCACATTCTTCTTTGCATACTAAGTCTTTAAAACCAAGTGTCTATTTTACACTTAGAGCACACCTCAACTAGGACAAGTCAGATTTCAAGGCTCAGCAGGCCCATGTGGCCAGTGTCTGCCACCATATTGGGCCACACAGAGAAGGAACATTTGTCATTGTGACATTTCTGTTGGACAGAGCTGCTTTAGATTATACCTAGAGCCAAAGAGAAAAAAAGTCACCAATAAATTCCCCATTTATTTCTTCCTCTTTTTTTTTTTTTTTTCCAGGGTGGGCATATAGAGATGGAAGCCAGGGCCTCACTCATGCTAAGCAAATGCTCTACCATTGCAGGATGCACTCAGCCACACCCCCTCCCTTTCCATGTATTATATCCTTCCTGTTTCCCGTGCGTGTGTCCACATACAAATATGTTTTCATTCAGCAAAGGTCATGCTATAAATCAGCTTTAATCTTTTTTCTTCTCTTTCTTTTTGCTTTTGGTGGTCCTGGGGTTTGAACTCAGGGTCTTATGCTTGCTAGGCTGGCACTCTACCACTTGAGTCACTCTGCCAGCCCTTTTTTTTTTCTTAATGAAGTTGTGCAACCCTCCAGTGGTTTTTGGCTCTTTGTGTGTGTGCTGATATAGTATGGGGTTTGCAATCAGAGGGCTCTGCCACTTAACACTTGTGTGACATTTGGACAAGCTGTTCTCTGACCCTGCCCTCCATCATCTCTTGTGAGGATGAAACAAGATTATTTTTGTGAAAAGTACTTTATAGATGGAGTCTCTTTTAAAAAGTACAACTGGTTCTTCTTATAACACGGATCATAAGCTCTTACACATGCAGTGTGTGTGTGTGTGTGTGTGTGTGTGTGTGTGTGTGTGTGTGTGTGTTATACATGTGTGTGCTAAGAGATCAGACTAAAGAGAGTTTATGGTACAGCAGAAGCATCAAGTTTTGCTTTCCCAACCCGGACAGAGTTTTTTTTGGCCAGTGCTAACGCTGGCAGTTTTTCGGTACAAATGGACTGGCTCTTGCTCTTACTCACCTTTTTTTGCAGATAAAATTTAAGATGTTCTTGTCTCCTAGACCTGGCAGGAGTTACTACATGAAGAGGAAGTCTGGTTTCAGGAAGGGTCTATCTCTCTTCCCCCTTGTTTGGGTAGCTCACTGCCCTAGAGGAAGAAGCTCCACAGCTGGCTAGGGGAAGGGCAGTGAGGGTCCCGATGAGAATCTTCAGGGCTAGCTGGAGGCCACCATGGTTCCTTGTTCTTCTTATGCCAAGAACACATTTTTAACTGTGGGGACAAAATCCAGTCATAATTTCTATCTCTACAGATAACAGCAGATTACACCATGCAATCAAGGAGGAATCCATGAAAATCAGAGTTCTCATTGGACCCGGTGAGATGAGTATTAGGTGGTGCGGATTTTACGTAGATGTTGTAAGTGGACAAGCTGCTGCTTCCACAGGCAGGTTCCCAGCAAAACAACCTAGCCAAACATGGGCTTTTAGAAAATGAGTAAACCCTTAATGCAGCTTGGCATTACCAGGTGTAGCAACTACCTGTCTCGCCATGGGAGCCATTGTCCTTCTGTCAGGCCTGACACCTTCTTCCCTGAGCTCTGCTCTGCTCAGTGCATTCTCTCACTTCCAAGGAAAAGGATGCAATTCCTTCCCTCCCCACCACTCTCAAGGCTCTTCTGTTGATTTGTGTGTGAGGAAGTTTCTTATAGAAACAACTAGAACATGCCCTCAGATTTGCCTTGTATTCAAAACGTATTCTATCTTCTTTCAGAAATTATCTCTTTCTGCAATGCCACATGTTAACAAGTATCCTTTTGACATTTAACGCTGAGAAGCATGAATCCCCACGTTCTGTGCTCTGAGCGATGGACACATGGATAATACTCAGTCATTGCTTATTCATTCATTTCATTTTCAATTTTATTAAAAAATAGTTATTGATCTCAAGATTGCCAATAATGTCCTAGGCTCAACAGTACAAAAAAAAAAGAAAGTTAAGCCTGGCACTGGTGGCTCACGCCTGCATATTTAGCTACTTAGGAGGTTGAGAATTATGTTTCAAGGCCAGCCCAAGCAAATAGTTCGAGAGAACCCCATCCCCAAGATAACCAGAGCAAAATGGATTGGAGATGTGGCTTAAGCAGTAGAGCACCTGCTTTGTAAGTGTTAAACCCTGAGTTCAAATCCCAAAGAAAGTTAAAGGCAAGAAGGAAGACAGTCTTTCTCATGACTGTGGGTTCTTGGCCTCAGGGAGGATGAACAGACAGAAGTCACTAATAGCTAAAATACAGTGTTGTGCTGGTTTGTGCTCTGTTGACCTGATTAGACTGATGTTCCCAGAATTCTCTTCCTTGTGTGATTCTGGGTTAGAGGTAGGCAAAAGAACCTGCGTGAAATTTGGAAGAGTAGTTGTTTCTCTTTGAGAATCTTTTGAAGGTTAGACAAGTTGACCAACAGACACAGAGGAGCCCAGCAGTTTCTAGTTTGTCCTCACCCTCCTTCATTCTGTGTCCAGCTCTTCATCCCGGCCTGGCCTTGTTGACCAGCTGAAGCTCCAGCCCGTCACCAGATGCACGGATTGATAAGGCAAAGCCACCTGGAAGCATTGGCTTGTCATTGGTGCCGCCTCTTCTAACTGAACATGCTTGGCTCCTTGGAGGGACAGGATGGTGACTTTCTCTGACTCTAACTTCCCTTTCTGAACTTTTGCTTCCCTGGCTTTTGTGTAAATTCTAACTCTTCCACTAAATTCCTCATCCATTGACACTGACAGAGGGTCTGTCCTCTGACTGCTGTAAGGATGCTAAATGCCTTAGAGCTAAGGTAAGTACAAGGTGGATGAAAATGAATGCAGAGTCCTTTAAGAGACAGACAAAACAGCAACCAAAAACTCAACGAGGAGGTGAGGACTTGAAGGATGTGTCAGAGTCATAATCTAAGGCTGACTAAGGATTCACACATCTTCACAGCACTTTACAATACAGTGTGTCAGGATTTATAGTTAGAGATATAAAACCTATCAGAAATATAGCGGGGCAAGAGAGGAGTAAAAGGAAAGGAGGGTAAAAACTGTGCTGTGTCTTCAAATGAGAGAATGGAAAAGCATTCTTAGCAGATGCAAGCATGTCCACAAGGCAGAAGTACCAGCAGGGTGTCTGGGGAGTATTCTGATATCTCTGGAGGCAGTGGGTAAGGATGAATCAGGCTGTGAAAAACAGCCATTTTGACTTAATTCTGTAGACAATGAGGTGTGCTCATGGCCAGACCTGTGTTTCCTAAGGAGAACTCTGCAAGTAGTGTTTGGGATAAGTATTGAGAGAAACTGCTAGAAGATGATGAAATTTACATTCCACAATTCAGACAGAAAAAAAAAATCAGTGTCTTCATTTTTTATAACTTACTTTCTCTCTCCCTCAAGGCCCCATTTCTCTCAAGGCCAGGGTGAAGTGACAATTTAAACTTCCCAATTAAAAGTAATTAGGTTCCATCTGGCTTTGAAAACTTGGCAGCGTGAGGGGGTAGGAGGTTGTTAACCCAGATTCTGTTGAGAAATTTAGTCTTTAAACGCACTTTTGTCAGTCTTCCAAACACTTCCTATCATATCTGCTTCTTCCCTCTTGGGAAGGCTCCCCCTCTACCTTCCCAAGATGGCAGCTGGGTATAGGAAGATTGGGCCAGAGCCCCATGGCACTGTGGGAGGAGACCCTGCTGTTCATGCCACCCTTCCATTTGTGCTGTCTGGTCCTGTTTGTCATGGGTGTTACCCTCTGACCTCTCACCTCTGCTGCCCATGCTTCGTGGCTGATGTCAAGCACATTGTGTTTTCCAGGTGTGACAAATTCAAGACTGTGTTCCCCCCAGGAGCCACCCCATCCCAGTGATTTGGCTTCTCCCCTGCTTGCACTGGTTCTGCAGGTCTTCTGAGGTCAGGCTGCAGCTTCCAACTGATCCCAGCCTAGAGTCCTTTACAGGTCATCTTGTACCTCTTCCAGAAGGTAACCCTCATAGTGACACTGTAGTACAACATCTGGTCACCTCCAGATCTGCCAGGAATGTTGGGTGCTAATGGCTTGCAGTGATGTTCATGGTTAGAGATGGCCCTTGGCTAAAGGAAGTTACCTAAGGTTTTGGGGGAGGGGATGCCTGTGTCTGTGAGTAGTCAAAGCAGGTGTTCAAGGGTCCAACCCCCTTGCCTTTACTCAAAAGAATTCTGAGGGCCATTCCAGCCTCAGCACTGGAGACCTTTATTGTGAAAGCTTCACAGCTTGGCCTCCCCTTCCCCACTCCTGCTTCCTTTACTCCTTAAAGGTGTGGTTGCTAGGGTTAGGCATGGTGGCACATGCCTGTCATCCCAGCTTCTGGTAGGTAAGAGGAACACAGTCCAGGCCAGCCCTACGCAAAAGAGGGAGACCCTACCTAAAAAGTAACTAAAGCAAAAAGAGTTGGAGTGTGGCTCAAGTGGTACATCACCTGGCTAGCTGACCCACACGCCAATTGTCTCTGGAAACATCCTCACTGGCACACTCAGAAGTGTGCTTTACTACTTGTCATTCCAATCTAGTTGACAACCAAGAGTAACCATCACACTATCTCAGTTTTTATCTCTTTGGTAAGACTATAAACTCCCCAGGGGCAGCCTACATGTCCTCTTCACACTTGTTCTTCACATGAAAATCTCTGGTGTATGGACATGTATGCAGCTGGTACACACAGCCAAGATTTTTGGATAACCAGTTGAAATATTCAACTTAGACTTTGTCACTGAGCCTGGTGATATCACTACCCTCCCATCCCCATGAAGGGGATGTTCTCTCTGCATTGATTTTTGCTTTATCCTCCAGTACCTTCAGGTCAGAGAGTCTGTGGGTGTTGGCACTGCACTTAGGGATACTCCTTGGGGTCTCTCCTCTCTCAGTTGCTCTATGCTCATTTCTCCACCAAAACAATTATCACTTGTCGTAAATGTTGCCATGTTTGTGTCACCTTCCCCAGCAGAAGTGTGAAAACTGGATAGAACATTAAAAGGCATAGAACAATTTAGGGAAAAAGCAAACAAGCATAAACACATATGTTAATGAACGGTATTCTTTTTCAGGCAGGAGGTAGAGGCTGACAGCTAAAGAAATAAAGGGAACCAGAATGGGGAGTCCTGGGAGCAGGACAGAGCCAGGGGGAGGCTGAGCTGGGCTTGGACCCTGGTGGCTCATGTTTTCTATTTCTTCTCTAACTTAGCCAGATCTAATGCAACCCCCTAGGAAATAGAACATGTTTCTGCTTTCAAATTTCCTTGTTATAATCTTTGCCCCGGGAGACAAAACAAAATTAGAGCTAAGTCTACACATCAATGAGCTGTCTTGTCATAGGAAACATCAACCAACTCTTTTACACTTTAAATTTTAATCCACAACAAAACTTTCCCTTAGAAAGCAGTATTGATTTCACATTCCCTCCAGGTCCACATAGCTTTATGAATCTGGATGTGACCTCCACTTTCTCTGCTCCTTTTACTCAACACTGCTCTGCCATACCCCTGAAATGCACTCGTACTCAGCCCTTGTCTAGCTGATTCAATTGAGCAGTTTCTTCTCTTCCTTTGAAACCATATAATAGCATCAAATGTCAATGTGGGGGCTGTGCACTTGTGATGTCTGCTTTTGGCAGGCCTAGGGGTGCTTGGCAGAAGCTCTGCGTTGCTTCAGTTTGAGGGAGATCATGTGCTCGTCCTGCTGGGTAGCCGGGCAAGGAGGAAGTCCTGACGCTTGGCCCTTCAGTCCTAAGAGAGCCAAGAGGTAAGTGCTGATCTCGCTCTCCTCATTTCCCTCCCTCCTTATCACCTACTGAGTGTGCCAAGCTCTATGTCCTTTACCTGTGTTACCTACCACAACCCCATTACCAACAAAAAAATGAGACTTATGAGGTTAAGTCATCACCCAAATCCACAAGTGCTTGCTGAGTATCACCTGAAACCAGTTCTGCCTGGCCCCCAAATCCTTCCTCTTCACCTCTGCAGCCTAGGGTGTAGGCTATGTTGCTCACCATGTTAGTTGAATTCTTATTAGTATTGGTTTAAAGAGAAGGAAAACCAAGACTCAGAGAAGGTAAGTAACTTATCCAACCAGTAACAGGTGACACTAGGGCTCAAAGTCTGATCCAGCTGACTGCAGAATCTAGCTGTGGTTGTCTAGGACTGCATTTTCTGCTCATGCCTTCTGATGCTGGCTCTAAAACAGATGGTAGGGAGCCACCTGTCCCTGGGACACTGGGACAGAAGTTAAGCATTGTTAGAATACCATTAAATATTGTTAAAGTACAGTTACTGATAAACCTTTGTTGTAAGCTTGTAAGCTCCCTTTTGAAAGTTCTTTTTTTTTTTCCATTAAATGTGCTGAGATGTTGGGGGCTGGGAAGATTTAGCTTCCTAATTGACAGTTGCTAGATCCTTCTCCAGGGCCTTGGCTACCTCGAGTAAAGGACTGCCCTCATGGCAATACCCAAAATAGGACTCCACTTCCAGAAGGCACTGCCCTAGCAAGCAGCTTGCCACCAACTCTTACCACCATTGGCCACTTCCACCCAGGCAAGAGGGGGTGCACTTTAGCTCAACAGACGGCCTGTGATTGGTGCAAACATAATCCTTTGCATTACAGACTGTATCATGATTGATGCAAGCATAAGGGAAATGTAGTGATTGGTTCAGGCATCCTTGTCCCCCTCCCCCTTCTAGCTATGTAAGCAGGCTGCTCAACTCACTTTGTGAGCAGCTAAGAGACACCCTCCTTGCTGCCCCTCCCCTCGATGTTCTAACATCAGGTCCCAAGAAAGACATTCTCTCAAGTGGTCTTGCATACTTTTGCTTAGCCGGTAACATGAAGAAAAAGAAGAGAAGAAGCAGAGGTGTCAGGGAGGAAGCTGCCCTGATAGAACAGTAGTGAGGCTGGTAAGCTGAGGCTCGGATGAAACTGACCAGAGCAGTTTCAGCACCAAATATCCAGTAGGCAGTGGAGAAAGTAAAACTGATGGCAGCTGGTGGGGATCGGCTGGCAGAGAGACCTTCCCACCCCAGGATCTTAACACTGAGGGCTTGGAAACTTGTGAAGCCACCCTAGCTGAATTCCTTGCCACTGCCCTAGCTGTCAAAGGCCCAAGGCTGACTGCTGTGGCTCATTGCTATCTACTTTGCCACCTGCAAATACCTGCAAGGGCCCAGAGTTTCTCCTGACTACTCACAATTTCTATGTGGGTAGAACAAAAGAACCCCAGCCACCAGATCTGTAACAACCTGCCACCAATCCGATCCCCACCCCCAAGTATTCCCAGTTCATGCCATCCTTGACATCTATCCTCTCTGCCTAGGTAAATGCTCTCCTTCCTATGCCCCTCAAATCCTCTTTTCTCTAGGAAACTCTCCAGAAGACAGTTCTAAAGCCCTCTTGTCTCAGCCATTCATTGTCTGGACCTCAATACTGCTGTGAGCAACCATGTGTACTCACGGTGGAGGTCTGAACTGAGCTGGACCACATGTGCCTTGGTCTGACATTTCTTTGTGAGCATTTGAGGATGGTTAGCTGAAAGATGTCAAGTTTAGCCAGTACTTATTTAGTGTCTACTATGCTGGGTCTCCTGTGGGAGGCCCCTTCACACATATTCCCTTACTTAAGTCTATTTAAATTGCTCCTGTGTGCTCACTGGCTACTCTCTGGACACAATGCCCAAGATTATAGCTTCTGTGTCTCTATGAGCAAAAATTGATCCACTTGATTTTTAGGAAAAATAAAAACATGTTCTCTGAGTATCAGTTGCAGGTAGGTGCTACTTACAATTGGATGTTTGAAGAGTATTTAGGCGACTTGCTCACTTCTAAAATGCTCATTCCGGGCCAGGGAAGGTCTCAGTGGTGAGTGCTTCACCTAACATACATAAGGACCTGGGTTCCATACCCAGTACTACAGACAAACAAACAAATAAAAGAAGTTATCTGGTGGTCATTCTGGCAGCCTTCTTAGATCCAAACACTTTTGGGTAGCACTCTTGAGGAGAGACTTCTGGCCTATAGGCATACAGTTCTCAAAGATAAACAAGACTAGGATGGGGTAGAAATTCAACTGGGTCACTAGGCAGTAGTCAGGATAACATAACACTGAGCTAGATCTCCAAAAAGAGAAAGATAAAGTTAAAAAAAAAACCCTAAATAGCTAACAAATGATGATTAGTTAAATAAATAAATTATGATAGTCTGTGCAATGAAATATTTTCCAGCCATATAAAATGACAGTCTAATGGATCTTGCATTTCTCTTCATTTTTATTGGCTATTTTGATTTCCTCTTTCGTTAGTTGTATAAGTCTCTGCCCACTTCATTTGGGTTTGAGGCAAGAGAGAGAGGGCTATAAGGTTACATGAAAATAATTTTACAGATCAGAAAATGTTAGAAAACAGAATCAGGAACTAAAGCTGAAAATCACTAGGCATTGAATCTACCGTGCACCTGCATTTTTTCCATCATCCTCTCTTCTTTAGATGTTAAGTGAATTGCCATCACCTTAAATGAGTAGTATGACTCAAGAATAGATGGCAAGCTGGATGAATGAACTCCTTGACTACAAAGGAATGCCCCAAAAGGTTACAACCATTATCTCCATGTTTGGGGTAATAACAAAACCCATTGTATCCATACTTGGGAATAGCAAAATGATTACAAGCGACTAGGTGATATGACCACATATACAGGAAAGAGTTCAGACTGGAATCCCCCAGCTCAGAAGGTATAAACATACCTGGAACAAGGACTGCCATTTTGATTCTCTTGCTCCTTTCTCCCTTTCTGTTTCACCCTACTGTGCTAAATAAATATTTGCTAACCTTTCACCTTATGAGTTTCCTTGTTTGTGAAAACCTTTAAAATGCTTTTCATCATAGATTTCAAGAGCCTTGAATGTAGAGGTTTATTAGGGAGCTGAGTCTAGGGCTCTCCCCTCTCATACTGGGAATCTTTTTCATCCCCAAAACCCTTCCTGGTAACGGGTTAACTTTTTTTTTATTGATCTGTAGAAGTTTTATTTTATTCTGGATACTGATTCATTGTCTATTTTATGTCTGACAAAAATCTTTTTCTAGCCTGTATCATGTCTTTTAATGTTTTTATGTCATCACTACATTTGAATCCATTTAAATATATCAGCCATTTCCAAAAAGTAAAAATAAAATAATTAAGTGACAGTGTAGATTTTTATTAACATGAAGAGATATCTAAGACATGTTAATAAAATAAAAAATTAAGTTACAAATTAGCTTATAGTGGGAGGAGAAAGAGGGAAAGGAAAAGATAGTGAGGGGTGAAGAGGATGGAAGTACACTCCATACATACATATGAAGACAGCATAATGGAGCTCACAAAACACTTTGGAAAAGTGGGGAGAAAAAAGGGAGGATGGAAATATAATGGAGGGGGGTAAACTTGTTCAAAGTACTTTGTACACATGTATAGAATTATCACAGTGAAATTCCCTCATGTTATTAATGTATACTAATTCAAAAATAAAATTAAAAAAATTAAGTAACTTACAGATTATGTATGTATATATGGATAGTTACATATACAGAAAAGAAAGAAAGACAAAAGCCTAGGAAGACATATATCAAAATGTTAAATGTTGGCTATTTCTAGGTTGTATCCTTATGGGTAATTTTTATTTTCTCCCTCTATTAATTTGCATACAATGAGCAATCAACGAGTAATCATAAAAGGTCTGAGTGAGTCTCTTGGATAATTTTACAAGCAAAGGGCTTGCCCTTGAGGTTTCATCAACCCCTCCCTACCTTGAGACTCATCTGAGAGTCCCAAAGGTGATCTGCTGTGAGTGATAAGGCCAAGCCAGGTCACAGGTGACTGATTGGGAGTGGGAGTAGCAGGAAGCTGCCAGTTACAGCAAAATCAGCCGTGTTAGGGAGGATTCTTGGGTTACAAAGTTTAGTTCTGATTGCAGGCACGACTAATTATCTCTTTTCTGCCCTAGCTTCCAGAGTCAATGGCTGCCCATCAAGTGAGTTTGCCTGGGACCTGTGGTTCTGTTTTTAGCTCTTCCAAACACAGGTGATCCAGTTGCTTTATTGTTTGGATCTGAAAAGCCCTCCAAACACTCATGTGTTGAAGGTTTGGTCCCCAAAGCAGCAGTGTTTAGAGGGGAGGCCTTTGGGAGGCGATCGGATCATGAGCGATCTGACCTCATGAGTAGGTGAATCCATTTATGGACTTACAGTTTAACAAGTTTAGGGAGAGAGGATGTTATGAAAGTGAGTTCTCTCTTCTCTCCTGGCTGCCATGCAGTACGCAGATTTACCATGCTCCCCACCATGATGTTCTGCCTCACCACAGGTCCAGAGATGAGGGAGCCAAGTAACCAAAACTGGGAGCCCAAATAAACCTTGCCTCCTTTATGTTAATTTCCTCAGGTATTTTGTCACAGCAACTGGAAATTGACTAACAGAGAAGTCAGGTCTGATAACCCACTCCATCTTTCTCTCCTTCCCAGCCAAGTCTCGCACAATCAGGTAGCAGATTACTTTACTCGCTATTATTTTATTGTCTGCATTTGCCTCTTGCCCAAGAGTCTAGATCACTTTTCTACTGTAGATTATTTATATTCAAAAGCTCAGAAAGAAATCCTAGATCATCTTCTTTTAATTCCTCCGGGGTCTTGCCTCCTGCATTCAAACCCTCTCCCTCTGTTGTCTTCCTGGACATCTTCTCCAACTTTAGGTCTTTCTGTTCCACTTAGGCCAGGGTTTGGGGAGGTGGGGAACTGTGCAGAGGGCACTAGTTCCTGAAGAACCAGACTCTTGGGCTATTTAGCAAGAACAGGGTTCCTCTCTATGGCCAGGATTAGAGCAGCCTCCACGGTCAGGCTGAGCTGCCCCAATAAAGAGAAAGGTGGAAAGCTGACTGTAATGGTGCTTACCTGTATTCTTACCACTTGGGAGGAGGAGGAAGAAGAATCACAAGTTTGGAGCCAATTTGGACTACATAGCAAGATCCTATCTCAAAAGAGAGAAAATGAAATAAAAAGAAGAGAGAGTTATTTTCCCCTCATCTCTTTCCTTACACATGCCACACCCATACACATGTACACAGACCAAAGAATATGCCACATTCAGAAATGACATGTACACAGCTCTATATGCATGCACACATCCTAAGACACATGCAACACACACCAACGTGAGTTCACTGAGGCACCCATACATCAAAGTATATTCACATAGATAACACACAGACCATCATACAGGCACTAGAACATTGTTGTCAACATGCAGTCACACACAAACATAACTACTTTCCCACATAAGCAGACATTAATATTTGCATGCATACTTAATCACACAAATGTGAGTACACAGAAATCTAGTAGAGGCAAAGAAGACAGCAAACAGGTCATCTTGTCCCCAAAGATGGCAGGGACCACTGCCACCCACCCCGACACCACTGGGATTGCTTTGTTTTGCAGGAAGTTTTTGTAGAAAGTTGCCTGTGCCTTTGACAATGAATTCATCCCTCTCCTGCCTCCTGCTCCCCAGCCAGCTTTCCCCTCCCTGTCGCCTTGTAGCCCCATTCTTTCATCCATAGCTGTGCCTGTCCAAGGGGAATGCTAATCGCCATGACAGGAACTGTTTCCACCTGTTTACATCCCTGCTCGCCTCGCTCTAATGCCATTTTAGACTCTGCCTAGCAGAGGCAGAGGCCTGCTGTGCAGGCCGTTGTGAGAGAGGAAAAGGAATGAGCGAGAGGACAGTTGGAGTGTGAAAAGGACCCGTCGCTAAGTGACTCCCTATTCCAACAGCCACACACAAGATGCACGTAATTGCTTTTAGCACAGTGGGATGGATAGAGATACAAAAGGTCAAATCAAGGATTTGTCCCATAATATCTTTGCTAAGCAGCAGCGTCAGACGTTAGAAAAGCATATTCATGAATTGAGCTGCCAGAGTGTGGGGCAGGCTTTTCAGAGGCGGCTGTGTGTTCCTTCTTTGAGGTGTGCCTGCCGTGGTGATTGGATTCACACGGAGCAAGTGACTTCTCAATGCTCAACAAAGCTCTGCCTGTGAATTGGACTAAATAGACTACTTGGCAGGCAGCTGAGATAACTATGCTAAGTGAATTTCAGATTTGCTCCCACTCCCCTTATGCCCAAGCCTACTAGAAAATGCCAGGAAACGGCCAAGTCCTGGGCATGACACACAAGGACCTGCACCATCGGACCCCCCGGCTATCTTTCCAAGTGCTCCCTAATATCACTCCCCCACCCCCCCCCAGGCCCAACACATGTGAAGACTGAGTGTTACAGGGTCCTCTCCATGGCATTTCCCAGGATGCAGCGTTTTCCCTTGCCCGTTCTAATTCTACCTGTTACTCAAGTTTTGACACCAGACCTAATTCCACCTGCCCTTTCCTGTCCCCCTACCTGGTGAGCTTGCCCTCTTTGCAGGATATAGAGAAAGAGCCAAAGTCTGGATCCTATGGCCTACTTAAGTTGTAACATGTGCACTGTCTCTGGTATGCTGAGAAAAGTCTGAGGATGCGGAGTGGAGTGTACACCGAAGGTAGTTGGAGGCTGCTGCAATCATCCAAGGGAGTGGATGACTTGAACCAGAGTTTGAATCGGTGAAGGTGGGGAACAAAGATTTGATTCTCGGATTTTGAAGGTAGATCTGAAAGGGATCAGTCAAACATTGGTTATAGAGTATGAGAGAAAATTAAATATGCTTATGAGTTTTGGCTTAAACAGATAGGTAGAAAGACCAGATTTGTCCGGTGGATAGTTAGGGTGTCGTTTGGGACTACTTGTAGGTTTCCAAGTAAAGATATCAACACTGGGAAGGACAAGCTGTAGGGCAGAAGAAAACCAGGAGAGTGTGGCATCCTGGAAGAAAGTATACTGGGCTCTGCTGGATCCAATAGAGCTTACAGTTCTGTCTAGCAAGGTGAGGACTAAAAACTGTCAAATAAATCCTGTCACACACAGTCCTTTGGTGACCTCGGCAAACATGGTTTTGTATAGTAGTGGAGGTAACAGCTTGAAGTGGTCTCAAGAAGGAATAGTGAACTGTTGAGGTTTTGCATTAAAAGGAAAATCAATGAGATGGAATCCAAAAAAGGATTTTTTTTTAAAAAGCCAGGCATGGTGGTACACACCTGTAACCAGCTACTCAGGAGGCAGAGGTAGAAGGATCTCAAGTTCAAGGCTAGGGGAGGCAAAGTTAGCAAGATCCTACCTCAAAAATGAAATAGAAACAGGAAGGCTGAGGGATGGTGTTCACGAGGTAAACCACTTGTCTAGTATGTGTGAGGCCCTGGGTTCAATCCCTGGATTCACACACGCAAACACACACACACACAAATTGTTTTGGGGTTTTTTTTTAAGTGCTGGAAATGGAAGCAAGGACCTCGCACATGCTAGGCAAATACTAAGCTACACCCCCACCCGCAAAAGGAATTTTTTTGAGGGAGAAAAATACACAAACACATTTGCCTCTGTTAACTACTCCTTTCCATCCCTCTCACCCAGAGAAGGGAGTATGTGAGAATTGTACAAAATAAAGTCCACCGTTGAATACTCATTGTTTGGGGGAATCTCCAGCCCAAGTTTCTCAGAAAACCAGGCCAGCTATTTCTTACATTAAGCCCAGTCTGTGGCTGTAGCCTCATCAGCCTTATCCCAACATCATGACCAAGTTATCATTCCTCCTTTCACAGGTTTCTTATGACCTGGGAAGGAAGGGAAACATTTGTCAGGAGAAATTTATATTCCTCAGTAAGTAGTACTGGCAAATCACAGAGTTTCTCATAGGAACTTAGAAATATATAATCCATAATATTTAAAATGTTTAATGTTCTTTTCCATAGGGAAAACTATCTGGCATATCAAATGTAGAGATGTTAAGTGTGTTTTCAGTTTTCAGAAAATACTCGGTGTCTCGTGTACATAATTTCACTAGCCTATTGTATGAGGTGAGCTATTGTGAGGGGGTCTGTCATGTCTCCATTTTCCGCAGCCACCATTGGTGTTTAATCATAGTCAGGGCTATTTGGAACTCTGGCTTCCCATTTAAAATCACATTAGACTAAAATCAGGTCTATTAGCTATACTTTGGGATGCAAACACACAACATTCTCCATCAGCATATTATACTGGTTAAGTTGCTTCTGAGTGATGTAAAAGAAAAATACAATTAAAATATCAAGTTTGAGACAATTGTGACTTTCCTGAAGGTCATGTCCAGTTAGGAAATAACTGTCATCAGCTGTGCAACTGAAATCATGTCACTCTCATACCAACGATTGTGAAAAGTCACTTGCACCCTTCAAAGCAATGAGTGTTTTGGAGATTTTGGATTGGCCTTGGTTCCCTGTGGTACCTACCTTCTTGTAGAATTTCCAGTTTGCCCAGGTTGTGTGTGAATTGTGCTTCTGGGAGTGGCGCAATGCAAAACCCTGTATGCTGCAGCCCTGTGTCAGGGATTGTAACATATGTACATGAGTAAAAGAGAAGAGTAGAGGGCAAATTATTGGTCTCTCATCACCAACAGTGGCCCTGCCTTTCTTGACAATGAGTTCCACTCCACTATACTGAAGAGCTGAAGCACTCAATATGCCACCACCATCAACCTGTCCAGTGGGACTAAGAATGTAGGTAGAGAGCTTCCTAGCATGCATAAGGCCCTGGCTTCATCCCCAGCACCAAAAAAAAAAAAAAATCATGTATCTTACTTAAAGATATCTCTTGTTTGATATCCACAGCTGCATTTACAACTGAGAAGCACAAAGGAAACCACAACTGTGGGCCCTCCTCCCATGCAGCCACCAAAATGGCCCCCACATCCCATACAGGAAGCATCAGAACTTCATGTATCCAGTGCACCCACATCCTGCACAGCCCCAGCTGAGACTGAACCATCAGCTCACCGCCTAAGCACTACTGTGACACCCGCACACTCAGGAGCCCTTCTTTCTTCCCTCTTGTCCGCCATCTCCCTTCTCTGCCCTCTACACAGAGAGCTGGCTTCGCCTCAGTCCTAAAGTCTCCGCAGAAGGAAACCTCTACATGTCTTCCTCTTGTGAGTATCACTTACATCCTATCAGCTTTCCTCTCCTTTCCCAGTAGGAATGAGGAGAGAAAGAAGTCCCCTTCTATCACATTCCAACATGGAAGGTGCTTTCTTCTTTTGATCTGAATCTTTCAGCAGGTTTGGGTCCTAGTTTTGTCCTGAGGATCAGTACTTATGCCTCTTCCACTGTCAGCCTTCACTCACTTTCCCGTTCTCTTTAGGATTTTTTCCTACAAGCTGAATTTCCCTGCTTTTTTTCTCTATGCTCTCATATAACCTGGTTTCTTGGCTCCTCAGCACCACAGTCAGCCTTGTCCATCATCTACCATGTTGACGTACTTTGTGAAACCCAGGACCCAGATTCAAACATTCATCCAGACATGGTACATGAGCACAGACTTCATCGACTTTCATGTGCATGTTAGACTTATTTGACAAAATAGTTACAAGAATAGTAAAGTATTTCAAGAACTGACTTTTTAAATATAGCCTGAACTTAGGGGTTGGGGGTATGGCTCAAGTGATAGAGCACCTGCCTAGTAGGTGCAAGATCCTGACTTCAAACTCCACTACCACCAAAAAGATAAAAATAAAAATACACTGGACTCGCAGTATTACTGTGTGGGATGTATTTTTAAGTGACCTACATTGTTATTTAAATATTAATAATTTAGTAAGAACTATTAGAAAATTTGATCAGTTCTGTGTAAACTTTGGTAGATCATTTCTCCATTTGTGGTCTGAACAGCCTCATTAGGAAACATAGGTGCTAATTGATGATCTCCAAGCTGTTCATGATTTGTTCTTCTTTCTTAGGGGCCCAATGTTACCCAATACTAAAGGGCCAGATCCTAGCTCCACTGCACACAGACACATGGTTGGAGCTGCAAGACTAGGACCTCTAACTTTGGTGAGGAGTGTAGTGAGATGGTAGAAAAAGTGTGGGCATAGGGGTAAATCCTCTGAGTCCAGGACCAAAAGAGGAAGGACTATGGTCCATTCTTAGTTCCCTCATTTGAGCCAGGGTAAGCTGGAAATTGAGAAAAGTGTAGAAAGGATGGACAAAAGAGAAATCTTGAATTGTATTCCCTTCTCTTCCTGCGTGTCTGTGCCAAGGAGGGAGATAGTCTTTAAAGATGGTGGTCTTCCTTCTACATGTGCTCTTGTTGGGAAAATTCTCTCTTCAAAGATGCCTCTTTACAATGGCATTTGCAGAAGAAGAGAGAAGGTCTCTAGCAGTGTAAGGAAGGGGGTGACCTGGCTGTGCCACAGAAATGCCCTATGGTCCTGTGCCCAGGAGAGTTAAGTCTGTTTTAGCTCCTCCATCCATTTTGGTCCCTCTGCCCTCAGTGTGATCCAGAAGGTTTACCACAGAGACAGTGAGTTACTTTTAGTCAGTTCTCAGAAGACTACCTCCTACCATCTACTGTGACTGGGAAGGCAGAGGAACATCGCCTTGTTTTTCATGCTTTCCCTATTGTCTCTGGCTCTGAGTGGTGAGTGTTCACTGAGCTGATTTTTGTTTCAGAGTTTCAGCTTTTCTGTTACCTCATCAGCCAGCCCTGGGCCCTCTCTCTTTCCTTCCCATGAGTGCAGTCCCCAGGTTATAGAACTTTTACAGTCTTCCGTAGTCAAATCTGATCTCCAACAAGCAGGCTCTTTAGCTGTTTTCTCTCTCTGACAAACTTGATTTATCTTGAAGTGCTGACCTTTGGGCTGCTGAGGCCCTGTTGACTTTTTTGCGGAGCTTGGCTTTTGTGGTGGTCAGTAACCCTGTCTCCTGGGGGCTGTATCAACCTGTTCTTCATTGCATTTGAACCTGCTTTTCTAAGTGGGACCTGGAAGGGCAGATCATGCCATATCTAAAGCTGTGAATATCTGTGCTTTCTAGGAGGCCCTTCTTTCTCCTGCCCCTCCTGCCCACCTGGGAAAAGCAGGGGCCAAAGGTGGGGAGGTAAACTCCATTACCATCAGATCCGTTACAGAATAGCCCTGTAGACATGACATGCTCACAAGAAGAACAAAACACGTTCGGTCATGCCCTGTTTATTATATTATCATCATGTATCACATATATCTTTTTGTATTAATTTGCTATAGCTGCCATAATAAAATGTCACACACTGGGTGGCTTAAACAACAGAACGCTATTTCCTCACAGTTCTGGAAGTAGAAATCCAAGATCAAGGTGTTGGCAGGTTTGGTTTCTTCTGAGGGCCCTCTCCTTGGTTTGCAGATGGCCACCTTCTTGCTTTGTCCTCATATGGTCTGTGTGTGCATGCCTTTTGTCTTTTTGAGTGTTCAAATTTCCTTTTTAATTAAGGCCCATCCTAATGACCTCTCTCTAATTAAGAGCTCTGTTTTCTAAAATAGAGCTTTCTAACTTCTATATTTTAAGGTGCTAGGAGTACCTTAAATTTCCTAGTGTGAAATTTGGAGTGAACAATTCATCTGGTAACAATGTCATTCCCTGACCCCACCATTGATTTACATGGAAATCAGAGCAAAGAAAATCTTTCTGTCTCACATTGCAGGGTGTGGGCTTTCAGCTAGGTATAAAAAGAGTTCATGTGCTCCCAAATGGAAATCCTGGGGTGGAATCTCAATTGTGGATGGGGAAGAAAGAAAGGTAAAGATAAAAGTGGGCATCCTAGAAAATATAATTCCCATTCATTTGAGACCCTTTCTAGAATTAGGGGATTAGGCCAGGTAATTTTTCAGCCTCAACATTAATTCATTCCATTACTTGCTCATTTAGCCACCATTCACTGATCTCATCATGTGCAAAGTGCCAGGAATCCACAAACAAATCAGAGAAGGGTCTTGCACCCAAGAACTTATATATTCCTATGTAAACCCTGGATGGGATGGGAGGAGAGTAGGAGCCACCCAAAGAAGAAGGGGTAAGAATGCTATGAGACTTTAATGTTCACAGAGCTACAGCCCTTAGCCTGTGGTCAGCACAAGCTTTTGTACATTTCCTTCCTGGCTCAGCAAACTTCACCCTCAGGTTAGGACCCTCTCTCTACTTGACAGAAGCCTGCATAAAGTGTAACCTCCCCAGGTTGGTATATTCTTAAAGATCTTGCAACTTGGACAAGCCCAAGGGAAGCTGGAGATATTTTTAAGGCCAACGTTTGGGGCAGGCATTGGGAGGCACCCAATGGTCACTTTAGCCAGAAGCCTTGAGGTTTAAGTGGCCATGCGCCCTAACTTAACCCTACTATAGTTGCAAAAGACAGGTAAGCATTCCCAAACTAGAATCCCCAGGGGCCCACCACCAAGGCTCCCTCACACCCCCAGGCCCTTGGAATCTGGTAAGGAGTGCCAGGCGCAGAAAGCCCAAGCAAGGCTACCAGAACCAGATGCTTCCATCTAGAAGGTACCACTTTCATCTAGAAGGTAAGCCTGCCATCTAGTGGCCAAGCTTGGGATACACAGGAGCAGACAAGCTTTCCTCGCATTGCCGGCTCAATTCAGCCTGCAGCATATTCTTTCGAGGCTTCCATAAGGGCAAACCCTGACTTCAGGTGGATTTGACTTTTAGAAACAGCTAAAAGTCATTACAGGCCAACTGCTTATTGAAGAAAATACAAATTAAAAAATCAAGAAATAGCTATAGATTTCCCTCTGTATCTTGTAACCATCTAAAGGCAGGTGACTATTCTGAAGAAATTTTTAAGTGTATATTTTAAATTAGTGTCATGGGAAGAATTTTAAATCTCATTATTAGCCAGAGGACAGTGCTTCATGGCTGTAATCATAGCTACTCAAGAGGCAGAGATCAGGAGGATTGTGGTTCGATGCCTGGAAAAATTGTTAAGACCTATTGAAAATACCCAACAGAAGGCCTGGCAGAGTGGCTTATGTGGTAGAGTGCCTGACTAGCAAACATGAGGTCCTGAGTTCAAATCCCAGTACCACCAAAAAAAAAAAACCTCATAATTACAACAAGGTATACCATGGAACCCTAATAAAGTACATTGTTATGCAGAATTTAAATGCATCTTCCAGGGCTGGGGGCATGGTTTAAGTGGTAGAGCACCTGCCTAGCAAGCATGAACACTGAGTTCAGGTCCAGTACTTCCCAAAAAATTAAATAAATCTTCACTTTAGAAATTAATATTTGTGTGCCTTTTTCCATGTAGGACCATCTTGTATGAGAAGGAAGAATGGTCTGTTTGATTAGTCAGCTGCTGAGTGGAGAGTTGTCTGCACAGCCCAGTATCTTCTCAAGTCATGTCCCTCAGAATTTGGGCACTTCCTGAGGGATTGTTTGTCATGGGGCTTTTCCAGCAAACTTCAGATCTGGGAAGGGTAAATGGAAGGTCCTGGGCAGCAGGTCAGCTCTGTCCTTGATTATCAAAAAAAGAGCACCTGCAGGAAGTAAGCAGATCAGAGAGTAGGCCAGGTGCAGCACCGGGTGTGCAGTCATGTGAGAACACAGAGGGAAGCACAAAAAAGCCAAGTGGTAGACATGCAGACATTTGGTCCTTAAGGCAAGTAGTTGAGAGGCCACTGCTTCTAAGGAGGAAAGCAGGAGAGCCAGAGCCTCCCAGACTGAGTTTGCCTAGGAGGTGGGGTGGGGAGACCAAGAGAAGCTTCCCCAAACCAGCAGGTCCAGTCCCTGGAGGTCAGACCTCAGTTCCTGAGGAAACCTGATGACTCTGTGTTTGCCTGGGAAAATTCTCTTCCTGGGGCCTCTGCTCCTGGTGCCGCTATTTCCTGGAGCCAAAGGCAGAGTGACTTGTAGCATAATTGCTGACTTCAGCATTATCTGAGCACAAAGGGCTGCTTAGGTTGGAATGAGTCTGGAATTTAGGCCTGGACATTTTGGGGATAGTAGATCAATCATTTTTAAAGTGGAAGGAGATCAGAAAGACAGAACCCCCACTTGGCCTTGGGTGACTGACAATGCTGCTATTCCCTTTTTTCTGCCCACTTTTGGAGCTGAAAGCATCCCAGCTAATAAGTGCATAAGGGAGCCAGGCACTAGTGACTCATCCTGGTAATCCTAGCTACTTCAGAGGCTAAGCTCAGGAAGCTCATGGTTCGAGGCCAGCCTGAGCAAATAGTTCAAAAGATCCCATCACAAAAAAAAAAAAAAAAAAACAGAGCAAAACAGTCAGGAAGTGTGGCTTAAGCGGTAGAGTACCTGCTTTGCAAGTGTGAAGCCCTGAGCTCAAACCCTAGTCCCACCAAAAAAAAAAAAAGACATACAAAATGAAAGAATTTTTTAAAAAATCAGTAGTACTCCAAATGTAGTAATGGATCTAGGTAGTAATCTTCAATGGCTGCTAAAATTGTCAGTGAAAGGTTAATTTAGCCACTAAATTAATCTTAATATCATTAAAGGCAAAACAAGTATGTACAAGTCAGTACCACCACCCTGGGAAATAAGGTGCCTAAAAATATTCATCTTGAATCCAGCCAACGCCCTAGATTCAGCCAAATTTATAGAAAGTATGGAAGATAGAGGATCTTACTAACTCCACAAAGAAATAATCTCCCTCACAGAAATTACCTGGTTTCTAGTCCACAGCAAAGACAGACTGCTTCAGAATAAAAGAGACTAAAGAGTGAATGTGATAGGTGGATTTTGAAAGAGTGAATGTGATAAGTGGATATAGAAAAACACAATTGCAAAAAAAAAAAAAAAAAGACACCTTTGAGATAACCAGGGTAATTTGAATGTGGATTGGGCTTAGATGATGTTGAGGAATTATTAATTTTGCCACATAAATACTGATATTGTAGACTGTAAAAAGTCTTTTCAATAAGAGATAAAAAGGAACTGGTTCAAATGAAATGATGATCTAATGTTTGTTTTAAAATAAACTAGCCTGGAAAAAAGAGAACAGTAGATGGAACAAGATTTCCAAAATGTTAATTATTAGAACTGGGTGATGGATGCTTGGAGATTCTTTTTATTCTAATTTTGAATATGTTTAGAAATTTCCACTACACACACACACACACACACTGCATGGTACCCTAGACCCTCATGAGATCACTTTCATATCTTGTATAAAAATCCTTCTTAATCAAGTGTCTGGGGAGAACAGCTAGACTTACAGAAGAAGCAGCTTCCCTTAGGAAAGTTTAGGAGAGTCTCTTCAAACATTTTGGATTCGAAAAGACAATTGAAATGATCTTAAAAAAAAAAAAAAGTACTCTACAGTCTCCAAAATGAACCAGGAAACTTCTATGTGAGAAGCATTAGAAAGGCTATTTCTTGGCAATTCTGGGCACTGTCTACCAACTAAGCCAAAATAACTAGCACCTTCCATAGACATACATGCAGAGTTGTACACCATCAGGCCAGAACATGGAGGAGCAAATGCACATGCGTGCTGATATACCCATAGGGGCATATACCGAGCCACACATGTGTAAAGGATCCTTGCACAAACCCTCGTGCAACCATGGGAACCTGTCCAAATGTTTAAATTCCCACAGGACCTGAGAACACACACTTTCCCCAGAGGGTGCTGAGATATAAATCCAAATAAGAACAAATGAGTTCAGGAGAGAGGATGTAGCTCAGAGGCAGAGCACTTGCCTAGCATGTGTGAGGCCTTGGGTTCCAACAACAGCAAATGAATTTAATAGCACTGAATATTAATTCACAGCTAAATAGAGGGAAGGTTTTAGAAAAGAAAACTCTCAAACATTCTTTCTCTCCTGGAACATCTCTATTAACTTGAGAATAAAGTTTAAGGTTGAGTCTCAAAATACATGAAAAGAAGAAGAGATAGCATAGAGGGTATAGCTCTGTGGTAGAATACTTGCCTGGCTGCACAAGGCCCTGGGTTCAACTCCCAATACCCAAAACAAACAAAAAAAAACCATGAAAAGAAAAAAGATAGCATTTGGCTTTCTTGTCCGTAATTCTTTGCACACCACACATTTTCCCTGGGAGATATCATCTCATCTAAAGCCTCACTCAGCACCTGTGTACTAATCACTCCCAATTCCTTCTCTCTAGCTACCCTCCAATTCCCCTGCCCTTTCCGACCCCCCCGCCCCCACTCTCCCAAGCTGCAGAGCAGTGTACCCAACAGCCTCCTGGAGCTCTCTTGGCTGTTTTATTGTAGTTAGGACACAGGTTGACTCGCGTCTTTCTCATGTAACAGTTCAGCAGTAGGTGGTCCAGGGTCAGTGAGGTGATGTTACACACGCACACCTCAATTTGTGCTTCTCATTCCAGCCAGCTCCAAAATGGTCAAAGGAGCTCATGCCTAATCTTAAAATCAAAACACACATCACTTCCTCTCATAGCTCATTGGCCAGAGTTTGGCCCAAAGGTCATACTTTGTGCAAGAGAGGTTGGAAGAACCTCTGGCTGAGTGGTCATGTGCCAGCTAAGACTATCCTTATAGAAAGGCAGAAAGGATTTGGGGGGACTCAAAGCTTGTTATATCACTCACACATCCCACACTCAATATAAACTAAAGAAAAATCATCTTTGTAGCTCTCTCCCACAACTGTGCCTCCGAACCAATCCCTAGCTTCACAAATGACCCAACATTTGCCCAAGTAGGGTTGCCAGATTAAATGCAGGGTTCCCTGTTAAATTTGAATTTCAAATAAACAAGGAATAATGTTTTACCATCAGTATGTCCCAAATATTGCATGAATTTTTATTTGCTAAATCTGCTAATCCTATACCCAATCCAGAAGCCTTAGAGCCACCTTGGATCCCTCCCTCTCCCTCTTTCCCATTTTCATTGCCTTCCACATTCTGCTGATTTGTTTTTGTACTTTCAATCTGTCCCCTCCTTTTTGTCATCATTGTACTTTCCCTGGTTCAGGCCATCACCTTTTCTCTCAAAGACTCCATTAACTGCCTCCCTGCTGGCCTGTTTCCAGTTCTGTGTTATCTAATTCACGCTGCACACAACAGGAGAACTGGTCTTTCTAAAAAGCAAATATGATCACTTTCCTTCCATGCTCAAAATTTTTCCATTGCTCCCCATGGCTTTCAGGATAAACTTCAAAGTTTATATCCAGGTTGATAAAGCCCTGGATCATTTGCTTTCTCTCTCTCTCCTCTCTCTCTCTGCTTCTTTAGCTCCATCGCCTTGGTCTCTAAGACATACCCTACCCATACCCCTGCCACATCAAGCCTCAGGGAGCCCTTTGAGGGTGCCACACTATTCTGATGGATAGTGTCTCTTCCACATACCAATCACAGAGCAAGAGTTTTTCATTGCTACCACCAATTCCACACCCACCCTCCCCTGCTCCTTTGTCTAGCTAAATCCCACTCATTATGAAAACCCAACTTACATGGCTTTTCCTCTCAGAAGCCTTCCTAACTTATTATTTTAAGCACATATTTTTGTTCTCACAGCCCTTCCCACAGTATTGTCAAATTGAATCATCATGTATTTTCCCAACTATATTTTAAGTTGCTTTAGGGCAAGGACTATGTCTTGTTTATCGTTTCACACTCAGCAACTGATACAGCAATTAGCACTAGTAAACAGTAAGTATTTACGGCTTAAAACGTTCATACTTCTGCCCCTGGCTGCTCCAGCCTGTCTTAGTTGGAAACATCTGTCCATTTCCAGATGTGCACCTTCCTGCACCAATCTTAAGCCTCCTGTATCTTTAGCCTTGCTGAAATTCTGGGCTTTGATTTCCATGTCTCACCCGTGATGAAAAGCTGCTTGTCTACTCCATTACACTCCTATATAACAGATGCTGAAATGAAGAACTGACACTTGACCAATGGAGGCCCCGCCAGTTCCCCTCCTGAGCTGAGTTTCCGATCATGATTCCTGCTGACATTGGGCAGCTGTTAGAGGAGAGGTTTTTCCCCTTCTCTCCCAACCTCCTCAGTTTGCCCCCAGCCCTCCTTCATCCCCTGGGAAATGACTTCTCTCTCTCTCTCTCTCTCAAACAAGCCATGCCTTGTTTGAGCTCTGATCTAACACCAGCTGACAGGTGGGTTTCAGGGGGTGTCTCTGGGGCTGTGGCCTGTTTAGTGGATTTACCACTCTAAACTCAATTACAGGGGACTTTCACGCTCCATAGGCAACTCCAGGCCCTTTCTGATAAAAACTGCGGTGAGTAAAGAAGTCACGATGGTGATAGGGGCCTGCCATTTAATATTCATTGAAGTACACATGTTTGGAAATTGGAAGCAGAATTTAATCCATTTTCATATTTATATCAACATGCAGCTTTAAAAAAGATTTCTCCTTTTCTCCAGCAATCTTGTCAATGTCTTGTTTGGAAAGATAAAGGTAAAATGGACACACATATTTTTTTAATTAGGAATATCTGAAGTTCTATTTATTAAAACAGGAGTTCCAGATCTGTACATTTTCACTGAAGAACTAATTCTTTCATTTCATTTGAACTCATAGAAGCAGTAGGTAAAAAGCAGGAAAGTCATTACCATTTCTGGCACCTAAACTTTGGGGTTTAACTGTGCAATGGGAACTTGTGAAAAGGAGAGGTTGAAGAATACGGGGAGCTCAGTCCCAAGATCTTACAACTTAGGGGAATGGTTCATAGCTGATCAAAGTTATAAAAAGCACCTCTTTCTGAATAAAGGCAGGAGTCACAAAATAAGGAGTGCTTATGCTTACAATTACAGAACTTTTCAAAGAGGGGTTCATGGAACCTGGGTGGAAGAATTAACAGAGTGAAGGGTTTAGCATTGTCTGTTGTCTCTCCCCAACCCTTGCAACTTTTTTTTTTTTAAATGTAGATGAATGTTTAAGTATGGTGCTATGGTTGAGGGCATCTCTTTAAATAATGCAACACCAGGCTTCCTGAGGGGACAGCAGTTGATTTGGAAACTGAATATGGTGCACTCTAAATTCTTGTCCCTGAGGAAGGCTGACTAACAGATAAGTGCCATGAGCTAGCATAGGGACTCATTCTGTCAAATCAACTTGCTGGAAAGGCCCCATGCAGAACCTTCTCCAGTCTCCGGGAGCTAATGTGAGCAGACATTTGTGACATTAGACAGAGCAGTAGGCCTGGCATGAAGGAAAAGTTCATCATCTACCAACAGGGTAGTCTTTAGATGACAAGGATAAAGAAACCATTGCACATTTGTTAATGTAACAACTTGGAAAAGTATGCTCTAAAAAAAAGCCACTCCTTGGGGAGAGAGGATCAAAAGAAAAGGCGGGCACAGGAATACTTGAAAGCTTTCTTGGAGCTCTCTATACCTTTTGGGTCGTTGCCTTTTCTCCTGGCCCTTCTTAAGCGACAGTGCCTTCAGTTAAATGAACGAGTCCCAAACTTTGTCATTCCATGCTACTCTGCCTAAAACTGGGTAAAAGAAAAGAAAAGGGAGGAAGGAAATACTGATGAGGAAAAAAGAAATTTTCATGCCACTTGCCTTACTGGAGAAAGGAATGTCTTTCTTATTTCAGATCTGACTCTGAGTGAGAATTCTTGTCTGTCTGATCCTGGTCCATTTCTCTGAAGGAAAACTGAAGTAAATATTATTACCTGAGAAGCGACATGGTAATAAGAGGTTGTTACCTCTGTGTCAGTGTTTATTGCTGTAACAGAATACCTGAGACTGGGTCTATTTTAGTTCATCGTTCTGGAGGTTGGGCATCCAAGGGCATCGCACTAGAATCTTCTCAACTTTTGGTGAGGGCCTCATGCTGCTTCAACTCATGGTGGAAAGTAGGACAAGTGAGCTCATTCCACACAGAGAAAAGGGGGTGAACTCCCACAACAGTTAACCCGTTCCACAAGAAAAGCAGTAATGCTTACCATGAGGGCTGCAGCCCTGTGACTCTGATGCCTCCCACTGGGCCCCGCTTCCCAATGTTGCCCCACTGAGGAATTAAGTTTCCAGCACCTGAAATTTGGGGACATACTTCAATCATAGCACTCTGTTTATGATACAAAATATAGGTAGATATTTATAACTGGAACAAATGAAAGAATTTAAGAATTAAATCACACTTTGGGGGAACCAAGTCATTATTGAGATCACTAGACAAATTTGATTGTTTTCAGTGTCTCTGATTGAGACAAAGGGTTAGCCATTTGTTTTCCCCCTTGGTTGGGTCAATGTTATTAAATGGCAATTTAGTATGTCATATTTGTCCTAGATTTAAATTGAGAAGAAATATGGAATACTTTTTTGCTAGGCCTGCTGAATCAGTTTTTCCATGAAAGTTGAGAGAGCGCAGGCTCTGAGGAGAGAACCTTCATGCAGGTCCTGACTCTGCCACTTACTACAGTAATTTCTAACCTTGGGAACGTTGTTTAATAAAAAATACCTACTTCATGATATTGTTTTAAAAATATCTGCCTCATAAAATTATTATGAGTTAATCTATGTGAAGTTGAGAACACTATTTGAGATATACTAAGTACTAAATAAATTTGACATGATTATTATTTAATGATCCTAAATGGCTTCTAACAGATTCTTTTTTCTTTTTGGGCAGTACTGGGGTTTGAACTCATGGTTTCACACTTGGTAGGCAGGTGCTCTACCACTTGAACCACACCTCCAACCCTTTTTCTCTGGTTATTTTGGAGATAGGGTCTCACTTTTTGCCAAGACTGGCCTGGATTGTGATCCTCCTATTTTATGTTTTCCTCTGTGGGTGGGATGACAGGAGTATGCAGTCACACCCAGCTTGCTTTCTGTTGAGATGGAGTCTTACAAATGTTTTTTGACCCAGCTGGCTTGGAGCTACAATCCTCCTGATCTCAGTCTCCCTCATAGCATGGGATGATGGGCATGAGCCACTGGCACCCAGCCCTAATGGACTTTTAGTGACTATAACTATAAAGAAAGTTCTATGGTCAAACCAGTTGAGGAATCAGATTTAACACAAGCAATTTGTTTGAACCATAGTATTTCTTGGAGCCTTCTCTATGAAAACACATATAATGACTAACCATGGAAGAGTTTATTAATATTTGACCATAGAATCTTTTCTTGATCAATTCTTATATCCAAGTGAAGGCAAAACAGAGTCTCCAACCTCTGGCTCAGAAGTTAGAGAAATGTGTGAGTCATGGTGCCTGAAGCATGAGGACAGTAATTCAAGGCATGGTCATTATGGTTCCTATATAGAACTCACAGGTCTCTTTAAAAGCATTCCTTTTTCTAAAACAGCATTTTGTTGGGTGGGACTGAACGGTGCATAGTTAAAACATAAATACTGGAGTTGGACAGACCTGGAATCGAATCTGTCAGAGCAGATTATTTAATATCTATAAACCTGAGCATGTTCAGCTATAAAATGGGGATAGCACTGACATTTACCTTCTAGATTTACTACATGAATTAAATAAGACTATGCCTGACTCCATCAGCTGTTATTGATGCAGATACCCCAACATCAAGGCTACTGTTTGTTAACAAGTAATGAGCTAGCAGCATTATGTAGGAAATAGAAATGGACAGCACAGGATCTACTCTCTTAACTGGATGAGTATTTATGACACTGGCTACTTGATTAGCTTTCCCTGTGACCTATGTATATTTGCTCTGATTATTACGACAACTAGCATATGTCTGAGGATCCCACCTGCAGTAAGTCCAGTCACCTCTATTAATTGAGCTGTACCTCCTGATGTTTCTGGATGGAAATTGACTGCACAGTAAGTAGCTTCAAGGACTGAAGTAGAGCAAGTTCTGTCAGAGAGAGAAAATCCATATTAATGATACGCTATAAAACACTTTTTGTTAGTTACATATATTCCTTTACTTTCATTTCCCAAGAATAGCTCAGCTGTCAAAGCAGTTCCAAGATTTCCATAGATTCGGCAAATACTGTGCGATCGAATTATTGCTCTGAGAGAAGCTACAATTAAAACACATTAATCACTGTAACAAAAGATCCTTATTGAGGCTGACAAAGATGGTGAAATCTGATGAATAATTAGTCTGGTTAATCTTTTAAAAGTGAATTAAACTGCTAACAAGTTAAATCACTGTGATTTTCACAATGAGCCTCTAGGGTGAGCAGAGATTGGGAATATTATCATCATTTTAAAAAGATATTTTCTTTCTCTTTCTCATCTCTAGACTTATACTGGAGGCTCTGTAGTTAGAACAGTGGGACTCAGAACCAGCTGGAAGGATGCAGCTAGCAAGGTGTGAGGGCAAGTTCTTTGCTTTTTCCCCAATAAATTCTCAAAATGTCAAAAGAGTCATACAGTGACTAGAAGAACTGAAACAGAATTAATATGGTACCCTCTTCCCAGCCATCTGTAATAGCCCCAAGTTGATCTGTCATATAGTTCTGGCGTCTTCCCCGCAATCAGCTACGACAATGGGGTCAACCTTGTGTAATTTGTACTTATTTTTACCCTTCTCTCTAGCCAGGTGACTTGTTTTTCCAGACAATGTCTCTTCTCTTTGCATTTCAAAGATTCACCATATTCTGAATAAAATTAGATATGCAAATGTGAGCTGATAAACCATGAGAAATTGATGGAGAGGGACCACAGCCCTTGGCTGAAGTTTTAACTTCAGCTGGACCTCCACAACTTTTGGGAGTCATAGTAGATACCGTGATGTACTGTCTGATCCTCCTTCAGGAATGAAGGGCTTATTCTCCAACAGCTGCTGGTGCTGCTGAGATTTGGCCCTCAGCTGTTAGCCTCATAGAGGGATTGTCTTCAGTGAAGAAAATGCCTCATCAAAGGTCACACATCCTTTAAGGGTAGCCAGCATTCTAGTGATGATTGCTGTGAGAGCATTAAGACTGGCCCAACTTGGTAGAGCCACAGTAACAAAAACAACCTGGCATTGACCAAAGATCACACATGTAGAGCAATGGACTACAGGACCCCAAAGTAAGCCCACACATCAAAGCCATGTGATTTTCAACAAAAGTGCCAAAAATATGTGTTGGAGAAAAGTCAACCTCTTTAATAAATGGTGCTGGGAAAACTGGATATCTGTATGTAGAGCACTAAAACTAGTCACCATCTCCCACCCTGCACAAAAATCAACTCAAAATGGATCAAAGACCTTAATGTAAGACCTGAAACTTTGCAACTACTAGAGGAAAACATAGGGGAAACACTTCAGGATGTAGGCAATGACTCTCTGAATGGGACTCCCAACAGCTCAGGAAGACAAATGGGGTTGCATCAAACTAAAAAGAGTTTACACAGCAAAGAAGTGTCAATCAACAGAGTGAAGGGACAGCTTAGGGAATGGGGGGGAACCTTTGTCAGCGACAGAGGATTAATATTCAGAATATATAAAGAACCAAAAAAATGAACACCGAAAGAATAATTAGTCCAGTCATAAGTGGCAAATGAACTGAACAGAAACCTCAAAAAAAGTACAGCTGGAGGCATGACTCAAGCAGTAGAGTGCTGCTTGCCTATCAAATGCAAAGTACTGAATTCAAACCTCAGTACTAGCAAAAAACCCATCATCCTTCAAAAGAAGAAATACAAAGGGTCAATAAGAACTGAGAGAAATGTTCAGCATCTTAGCTATCAGGAAAATGCAAATAAAAACTCCCCTGAGCTCCATCTCCTCCCAGTCAGATTGGCTATTGTTAAGAAAACAAAAACAAGCCAGATGCAGTGGCTCATGTCTATAATTCCAGCTACTCAGTAGGTAGAGATCAAAAGGATTGCAGTTTGAGGTCAGCCTGGGCAGAAAGTTAACAAAACCCCCAACTCAACAAAAAACTGGGTGTGGTGGCTCACACCTGTCATTCCAGCTCCATGGGAAGCACAAAGTGGAGGATGGTGACCCAGGCCACCCTGGGATAAAAGCAAGACCTTATCAAGAAAATAACTCAAGCAAAAAGGACTAGGGGCAAGGCTCAAATGGTAAAGTCCCAACCCAGAAAGTACAAAACCCTGAATTCAAACCCCAGCACCACCAAAAACAAACCATAACAACAAAAGCAAAGTAGAACAACCATTTGACTCATCTATACCACTCCTGGGTTTATAACTGAAGGAATCAATGTCAGCAAACAGTAGAGATACACCCATGTTTATCACTGCGCTAGTCACAATAGCCAAATGGAATCAGCCTAAGTGCCCATCAATGGATGAATGGATAAAGAAAATGTGAGATCTATCTATCTATCTATCTGTATATATATCACATATATATTATAATATAATATACATTATATATACATATATATCACATATAATATAATATATATACATATATCACATATAGTATATTATATATACATATATGTGATATATATCACATTTATATTGCACACACACACACACACACACACACACATATATATATATAAAACAAAGTGTTATTTGGCCATAAAGGAGAAATCATGCCATTTGCAAGGAAATGGATGGAACTGGAGATCATCATGTTAAGTGAAATAAGCCAGACTGAGAAAGTATTTCATGTTCTCTCATATGTAGAATCCTAGGAGAAAAAAAGACATGGAAGTTACTATGTAGGCCAGGCTAGACTCAAACTCAAAATCATCCTGCGTCCACCTTCCCAGTGCTAGAATTACAGGTATGCACTGCCACACCAGTTCAGCTCATTTGTTGAGATGGGTCTCACTAACTTTTTGCCTGGGCTGACCTTGATCCATGATCTTCTTGGTCTCTGCCTCCTGCTGAGTAGCTGGGATTACAGGACCAGCCCCAGGGCCTAGAATTTATAGTTTAGTGTGCTTAGGGGATTTTGTCACTAGGGAAATTTAGGAAACATTGACTGATCTCTTCCTTTTCTTTAAAAGGACAACTTTATGTAGATACTTAAAAAAAAAAATAAAGCCACATATTACCCTGCAATGTCAAAATTAACTTCGGTTGAGTCAAATATTTAAATATAAAAACACAAATTCATAAAAAGTGATAGAGGGAAAGGACAAGTGAAGGTCTGGGGAGTAGTTTAAATGGTAGAGTGCTTGCTTAGCAACCATGAAGCCCTAGGTTCAATCACAGTAACACACACACACACACACACACAACACAACACACTCAAAAAAGAAAGAAATACAAGTGAATTTTTTGTTTTGTTTTGTTTTTATTGTTGTGATGGAGGTACATTGTGACATTTTAAAAAGTTCTTACAATATATCATAGTTGGATTCACCCCTCCATCATTCTACTTTATCCCCGCTTCCCCCATTCCTGGAATAGTTTCAGCAGGGCTCATTTTTCCATTTTCATACATGTGTACACAGTATTTTCACCATATTCACCCTCCTGCACCTTTCTCCCATGTTCTCCCCCCTCCTTCTGGTACCAGCCCTCCAGACAGGACCTGTTCTGCCCTCCTGTTCTCCGATTGTGCATAAAAAAATGACATTTCTCCTTTCTACCTTAGTCCTCTTCTTATGGTGATTTCAACAGGTTTAAAAATTCTATATTCATTCTTGTATAGGACGTCCATCAACCACATTGACCTTCTTAACTTCCTTCTTTTACCCTCCCTCTCCTATTAGTGACCTCCTCTTAGTGTGACCTGTTTTTCATAATATTGCTTGTATTTAATACAAATGAATTTTTAAAATACAGTCTTCAAACTTTCTAAGTTTCAAACATCAAAACAAAAGATACTATGTAAAAGAGTGATATGTAGTTGGATGTAACAAGTTTGAAAACATGTATGTAAAATGCTCCTTCTATACTGTAATTGTGTGATTATATATTCTGCTACAAATTCAAGTGAAAGGGGAGAGCATCCAAATGTACAAAGTACCAACATCTCCCACTGGTAGATTTAAAATAATGACAGCACAGAGATTGTAAAGTCAATTGTAAAGTTTTTGAAATACAAAAACTCCAAATGGAAATGCTTGAAAGTTTCTAGCATTATTCTTGAGGGGAGTGAAAAAGAGGTGGAAAGTATTATAGCTTCTGGAATTTATTATGAAATAAAATTTTTAGTGAATCTCTACCAAACTTAGGCTTTTTTGTGGTACTGGGGTTTGAACTTACGACCTTGTGCTTGCCAGGGAGGCACTCTCCTGCTTGAGCCATACCTCCAGGCCTTATGCTTATTTTTTAAGACTTCCTATTTGTCTATTTGTTGCTTCATGTGAAAGAAACTTTTCAAAATTAACATTAACAAAAATGCACTTTGACCACCTCTGAGTGGAGATAGGTTGGCAAACCTGGCTATACTCACTGCTGAATGAGTGCAGGCAAAGAAAACTAGTTTTGACATGGTCATTGATGTCTATGTAGAAATTAAATCTCAAAAACAGAAGTTGTAATGTTATTATACATTTGGCCCCAGGCTGATTTTTTTCAAAAGATACATTTCTGAATTTAAGATGTATTACTGTATTACACTTTTCTTTGTGTTGTTGTAATATATCTTTTTATTTACTATTTGTGTGTGTGTAGGTGGGGAGCTGTGAATTGAAGCCACGGCCTTGCCCATGCTAAGCATGTGTTCTATCACTGAGCTACATCTCAAACCCCTATCTGTTTACATTCTATATGGGATATTAAATAAGAGAAAAATGTCACTATCTACATTTTTCTGGCCATTTTTAAATTTCGCCTTGTGACTATTACTAAAGAATTCTGCTCAAGAGAGAAGGGGGCATTTTGAAAGCGTCTACCGTGAGTGTACAATACCCAGGTATGCCACTGCAGAGCAGGCTCTCTTAGCCTCAGGAACTCGATCTGGATAGTTCTTTCCCCTTTTATTGCCAAGTAACCTCTACTCATTTTCACATCTTAGCTAAAATGGGATCTCTTCCAGGAAATCACCTTTAAAAACCTTTCCTGGTCAGAGTCTCTGTAATATTTCCCTTTGGACCTCTACTTCCTTTTTCCTATTGTCAATAATCAATTCTTGGGGCTGGCAGAGTGGCTCAAGTGATAGAGCACCTGCCTAGCAAGTGTGAAGCCCTGAGTTCAAACCCCAGTAAATTATTTCCTACTATGAGCATAGTTTACTTACTCAGTAAGTGTTTGCTGAGTACATGAATTAATAAATCTCCCATGATGCCTGAGGAAACAGAGCAAATAAGGAGTTGGTCCGAGTTACACAGTCTTTTGGTTAAAATTCTAAAGCAGGAGATTTCTAAATAGATATTTTTCTAGAGGAATTCCTGCAGCAAGCTTGGGAGAATCAAAAGAGCCATCTTTTTTCTTTCTTTCTTTTTTCTGGGGAGGGGGGGTAAGCCTGGGTTTTGGACTTGGGCTTTGTACTTGCAAAACAGGTGCTCTGCTGTTTGAGCCACACCTCCAGTTCATTTTGCTCTGCTTAATTTGGAGAGGAGGTCTTTTGAGCTTTTTGTCCAAGCTAGCCTAGAACTGTGATCCTCCTGATCTCTGCCTCCCAAGTAGCTAGGATTACAGGTGTAAGTAACCCGCCCCCAGCTAAGAGTCATTTTTAATTTTATCTTCTCTTTATTCTTCCAGCCCCTGCCTTTCTCTCCTCTCTGATATCACAGAGCTGTCCCAGGAGCAGTCAATGTAAAGATAAAGGTAAAATCCACCAGAGATACCTAAAACCAAATTGAATATCAGAAGACAATCAGCTGGGGAAAAAGAGTAGACCAGGCATGGGAAATGTCCTCATCCCAAAAGTGGACCTGTGGAGAGCAATCACTTCCCTCCTTACTCCTTGACCATGGCAGGTAAACAGTTCTCAGAATTAGAAAAGGTGAAGAGACAATAAACTTGAACTTCCAAGCCAGGCATAGTGGTACTTGCCTATAATCCCAGCACTTAGGAGGCTGATGTAGGAAGATCATGAGTTCAAGGCCAGCTTGGGCTACAAAGCATGACTCTTGGGCCTTTAAAGGCCAAAGAAAACCCAGAGGAAAGAAAATAAAATATTGGCTCCTATTGAGAGGATTAGAGTCTCCCATTTTCCTGAGGATCCACTACTAGTCCAGGTCAGCAGCTAACAAAACAGAAGAGGCCAAGCATCCCATCTAAGAAATGTCTGGAATTTTTCTTGTCTTTAGACAGTGGCTCATGTTCCTGAGAGTCTTTGGGTCATTTTTGTTGAGGGATGACACCTAGTCCATGGGATGGCTCACAGGAGACCCTGAGCAATGCTGTCGCCTTGACCATCAGGGTACTTCCAGAAGGTAAAATAATATGATATGAATGTCCAGTGTGGGTTGAGTTGGCCTCCCCAGCAGAGAAACACAGTATTCTACATAAAAAAATTGCTATACTGACTAAGATGTATGTTTTGAGGCAGAAAAATATTCCTTATATTGTAGTAGGACTGAGAACTTGCATGTCAGGCTGAAACCTGATACAAATTAAACAAATGAGTAACAAATCTGTCTGGAGGGGAGTTAATAATGGAAATGGACAGGATCACCACATTCTATTGAAGATGCCTCTGGTACACAGTAGTTATGTAAAACACCTGTATACACTGTTGCCAAGTGGCATTTTAGAAAAACATTAGGGTAAAGTTAACTTTTAAGAGCCCCCAAAATAAAAAAAGATGATTAAATTAGGAAACTAACACTGCATTCTCTGCTACAAAGGAATTCATTAGGGGCAGAGGAAGAGGAGTGACTGGTGACAATTCACTCAGCTCCTGTCTGTTCTTTCACTTTGAAGAAGGTCCTAGTCTTCGTGGTCTATGCTGAAGGTCTAATTGAAGAACTGGTATGCCATTGTAGCCTGAGACACAGAATTTTCCTTATATGCAATGTAAGCCACAGTTACTACTCTCAAGGAGTTATAATCTAGTGCAAGATATACTCCCAGTGCAAAAAAGCAATATGCAAAGTTTGCCTTGTAGATACATTAAAGCCTATGAAAACAAAAGACTTAAAAGATGGGTAAAAATCTTCAGGAAGAGACAAAAGTGTGGTGTTTAGAGAGTGCCAGCCAAAGGTGACATTGAGAACTATGGTTTGGGGTTCACTGAGGTCTGATGGAGACAAAGCACTAGATGAGAGGTTAAACCTTCTGAAGTGCAAGAGCTCAGATAGAGAGATCCATGAATGTCACATTAGAGTCTTGGAAAAATCAAAGACCACACGATCTGTTGAAGGCTTACTATCAGAAACTAATCCTATCATTATTATCAGAAATTAGTGCAAAGCCGGGCGCCAGTGGCTCACACCTGTAATCCTAGCTACTCAGGAGGCAGAGATCAGGAGGATCATGGTTTGAAGCCAGTTGGGGCAAACAGCTCGCAAGACCCTATCTCACCACAAAAAAAAGAGTGGCTCAAGGTGTAGGCCTTCAGTTCAAACCTTAGTACTAAAAAAAAACCAAAAAAACAAAACCTAGTGCTAGTGTCTTCAGTGGATTCTTAACTGCCCTCAATGACAGAATCCCTCTCTTCTTAAGGAAGAGATGTGCTATGTTCTCTTTATGGATTGTAAATCCACTTACACTCTTCTTTCCATTTTTTCATCTATTCCCTTCAGCAAAGAACACTACTCTACCTTGGCTCTAGCCCTGAGATATTTTTAGGTTCAACCTTAAGCTAAGCCTTTTAAGAAGTTTGCAAATAAGAAATAAGAAACAAACAAAAATCTCCTACTCTGACAAAACCTCAAAACATACTTTTAGAATTAGGCCATCTAGCCTCTGCAGGATTTTTTCTTCTTTCTTTTCCATCTTAGGCCTCAGCAAGAAGCAAACTGGGAGCCACAGACCAGGGAGACCTGACTGGTCGGAGGATGCTCATAGCCAGTTTGGTTCCGTGTCTTGGTACCTACTCAGGGAAAATTGAGTTCAAAAGAGCAAAAGTGGCACTTTGAAATCTTCTCCATTTCCCCCCCCTGCAGTGTCCTCAATCTTTGTAAAAAGAATGAGTTTTAATTTTCTGAAAAGTTTGGATTGTGTGTGCATGTGTGTGTGTATACAGAAAGTCAACAGAGAGTGCAGGTGAGGCTCTCTTCTCTGGTGAGACTTCAAAGAAAGGGAAGTTTTGTAGAAAGATGAGTCCTTGAAACTCACTAAGAGATCCTGTTGCACTGGTGTGGTATGAACAACTTACTCTATTAATTATAAACCTCTCCGCCTGGAGATTTTGTAGGCAGCACGACAGCGCTGTCCATGGTGCTGGCACATCACCTTCCACTCAGAAATGGTTGTCTCTCTTTTTTTTCCACAGCAATATTTCATTTATTTTTGCTGTTGTGAATAAGTGGGCAGGGTCCCAGCTGAGATAGTGGCACCAGGAAAGGGAACTTGGAAGGATGCAGAGCTTTGCATGCCTGTAATTGGTGGGGAAGGGACTTTGAGGACACCAGAGGACTCTCTGGAGAATAGGAACCTTTTTCCTCTCTCACTCTGAGGTTTTACTTGGCTAACAGGTGAGTGGCAGCCTCTCTTCCCAGCCACCTGCTTTGAGCAACCAGGTGCTTTGGAGCCCCACCACCAGCACAGGAGGAGCCTCCAGTCAACTGCTGATCTCCCTTGTAGAAGGTACAGGTGAGAGATGGGAGCCAGTCCTCCATGTGTACTTTCTACAGAGTATGTGTCTACTGGCTTGGATTCACAGATGGATATGCTTCAGCGAACTGACTTCTTTGGCCTCCACACTGGCAGCATGGGCTTTGTGACAGATGTGAAGGCATGACTGCTTTAAAAACTTGGGTCTGAGGCTTCCATGTCTACGGTGAACAGAGCTTGGCTCTGGGGACCTTCCAGTAGCAGGGTGGCCTTCCATCTTGTGTGGGAACTCCAGCCCCCGACACAAACCCCAGATCTGGTTGTCTCTTTCAACTCCACATGATGGAGGACTGAAGGGCCAGTCCAGCGCCTGTATTAAAGAGGTCTGGGGCTGGTAGAGTGGCTCAAGAGGTAGAGAGCTTGCCTAGCAAGTGTGAAGCCCTGAGGTCAAATCCCTGCTACTGTCATTTCCCTCTGTTTCTTAGTTCATTCTGGTTTCCAGTCTGTAATTTTCTTCACATGCTATAATTTCATTTCTGCTCATATACATTCTACTCAGGTTTTGTAGCCCAGACCCTACCCTGAAATCTTCATGAAACTTTCTTTGGTTATTCACACACCATTAGTTCTTCCTCTTCTCTACATTTCTTCAGAATTTATCAATGAAATTTGAAAATTTGGTGTTTTCTTCGGTCATGCACATTTGGAAGAGAATCTCAACTTTAATTTTGTGCAAATGTTTACAATGGATGGAACAAATGTTTTCATATTTAATAATTTGAGAATTCAATTCTCATTCTTCTCTCTAGCTTGGCTATAAATGCATTATCTAAACTTTCAAAGTCTCATTTCTTCTGTAATCATGAAAAACAATGTTTACCCTACATATTATGAAATTATATATGCAGTATAAGTTATTTGGCACATAACGGAATCTCAATAAATGTGTTTTTGCTCTCTTCCTCTTCTCCACTTTATATCATTTAGCATAATGTTGAGCCCAAAGTAAATGTGGCTTTACCGAAATGCATGCAAAATTTAGCTTGTCTATTCAACCTTTCTAATCCACCAGCAAGAAAAACATCTCTGATCAAACACAATTTTGGCAGAGAAATGTCCACAAAGTTTCAGAGAATAAACATAAGAGAGACCAGTTAGCGAAAATATTGAAAAATTTGGCTTTCATAGTGGTCTGTTCCCAGTCAAGGTCTGATGAGTGTGAAAAACTTTGGAGCCATTCATGGATCTGGGCACTGGCAAATGACCCATGTGGATGAGAAGCCTGATTTTACACAACCTGTGCCCAAAACCCTTCAAAATTCAAAGTGCAGTGGTAGAAATTTCCACTCTCACAGCATGCCAAATTTTGGCACTTCTCCCTTGACATTCTTTATTTTCCATTATCAGAAAGGGCAGAATTTCTTCTGAAAAAGAGAAGAAAAAGAAGATACACAGAACATCAGTTTTAAGTGTTATTTTTGTTCTTGAAAAGGATTCTCATAGTCTTTAAAAGAAAGCCTTTTTTTCCTTCAGAGATTTATTTTGATAGAATTAGCTGTGCCTTGTCAGGGAGAACAAAATTTTTGTGAGCTTACCATACCAGTAAATGCCAAATTATATGCTGTAAGTTTCTTGTGTTATTATATCAGGGTCCAGTCAAAGAGAGAAAGGAGCTTGAATCCAGAACTATTAGCATTTGGAGACAAAAGAGACCCCTCACTGTGGCTGCTCATCAGGGGATTGTTTTCCCCAGTCCTATAAGCTCCATCATTCAGGAGGAACAGCTTGGACTCCCCTCCAAACCTCTCTTCTGGAGACCAGGGAATTTCACATAGGATGAGTTTACTCAGCACCAGGACATTGGCCCAGTACCCACCCTCCCACCCCCACAAAAAGTAAAATTTTACTGAAAGTATTAAGACAGCACCCAAGTGTCTTGATCCCAAAGATGTAGCACAGAATAATGGAAAGAATTTAAATTTAAAACCACAAACACCAGGGTGTGAATCCCAGTTATATCGCTATCTCTCTCTGCTAATTTGAATAAATTATCTAACCTCTCTGAGCCTCAGTTACCTCATTTGTAAAGAGGATATAAAATATTTACACTGAGGAGTCATTAAATATTATGTATGTTAAACATCAAATGTACTGGCTCACACATAGTTAAAGTTAGATAAACGGTATGCTGTCATTATACATGAAAATTGGGACATCTGAGAGATACATGTGAGACATCATGGGAAGGCTACACTGAGTAGGAGGCTACCAACAGCTAGCAGGTAACCACAGACTTTTATTCTAAGTGTGATAGAAAAGTCATAACAAGTCTTGACCAGGGGGGAAAATGATTAGATTTATGTTTTTAAAATATGACTGGTTTCTGCATGAGAAATAGCTGCAACTGCCATGAAGAAGAATGAAATGTTATCATTTGCTAGTAAATGGATGGAACCGGAGAACATCATTCTGAGTGAGGTTAGCCTGGCCCAAAAGACCAAAAATCGTATGTTCTCCCTCATATGTGAACATTAGATCAAGGGCAAACACAACAAGGGGACTGGACTTTGAGCACATGATAAAAGCGCGAGCACACAAGGGAGGTGTGAGGATAGGTAAGACACCTAAAAAATTAGCTAGCATTTGTTGCCCTCAATGCAGAGAAACTAAAGCAGATACTTTAAAAGCAACTGAGGCCAATAGGAAAAGGGACCAGGAACTAGAGAAAAGGTTAGATCAAAAAGAATTAATCTAGAAGGTAACACACATGCACAGGAAATCAATGTGAGTCAACTCCCTGTATAGCTATCCTTATCTCAACTAGCAAAAACCCTTGTTCCTTCCTATTATTGCTTATACTCTATTTTCAACAAAATTAGAGATAAGGGCAAAATAGTTTCTGCTGGGTATTGAGGAGGTGGGGGGGAGAGGGAGGGGGCGGAGTGGGTGGTAAGGGAGGGAGTGGGGGCAGGGGGGAGAAATGACCCAAGCATTGTATGCACATATGAATAATAAAAAAATAAAAAAGAAATAAACTTCCATTTTCTATTAAAAAAAAAGAAGAAAAGAAATAGCTGCAACTGAGCAATTAAGAGACTTTTCCAGTGTCCAAGTGAGAACTGACAGTGATGGGAGGTGATGATGGGCACGGTGAGAAGTGTTTTAGCTGTGCAATGTCTTCATGATGGTGTTGAGAGATTGAATGCATTGTGTGTGAGAGCAGGGAGGAAAAAAGTGACTTTCAGGCTTTTGCTTGGAGCAACTGGGAGAGCGAAAGAGTCATGAATGAGACAGGGAAGACTCTGGGGGAAGTGGTTGGGTCAGAGAGCAGAGAACAAAGAGCTCTGCTTTGGACATGTGAAGTTTAAGATCTATATAAACCATTCAGGTGGGGACTGGGGACCATAGGGGAGAAATGAGGTAGAAAATGTGATGTAGAAAGCCACAAGACTAGAGGAAATTGGCAAAGTCTTCCTTAAGTTTAGAGAGAGAAGGAACTCAAGGATTGAGGCCTAGGGAACTGCAATATTTAGATGTTGGAAAAAGTAGGAAATCTAGTGAAATAGTCTTAGGAGGTATATTGACCAATGGATCTGAAGGCTATTGGTAAGTAGAATGGTGGGGATAAATATCTGATTAGAGTATAGAGTATGTTCAAGAGTGAATGAAAACTCTTTTCAGGAATTTCATTGTTAAGGGGGTGGGAGGAGTTACTAGAAGAAGTAGACTCCACAGAGCTTTTTTGTTTTTGCTTTTTAAAGATAGAAATTACATGACAATGAATGTTGATAAGGTTTATTTAGCAGAGGGGGAATTTAACCTAATATGCAGGAGAAAGAAGAGAGAATTTCAGGAACACAGTAAGTTCTTGAGTGGCAAGAGAAGGAGGTGAGATCTGAATATAAATGGAAGGGTTGACCCTAAACACAATGGATAAGAGGAAAGAAATTCAAGTTTATGAGCACAGATACAAGGAGCTGGTAGAATAATTGTCTTATATATTCTAGAACAGGGCCTAGGCTTGGGCATATCACTGGAAAGCACCCTATATTGGGGAGGAGGGCATTCTGTTGGTGTGAGATTTCACAGCACAGTACAGGGAAAGATGGCTTTATTTTTCTTCTGGTTCCTTTCCCATTGATCCTGTCTGTAGTCTCTGTGGCTTCTCTACCCAGACTCCAGCATGGACACTGCATGCTAATGAGACAATACTTGTTCTAATTTCAGGCACATGTTTTGGAATAATTAATCTGGCACTTTCCCAACACCTATGCACATTGGTTTTTCTGATGATTAAATAAAAGGCCAAGCCTCTTAACAATCACCCTAATATTAGCTCTTCTGTTTGGTTTGGCTTCATGTCATATTAACACATGAAGGTGGGAAGCCCAGAAGGAGTTGAAAGAACAGCTCCTCCTCCTCCTGTATTTCCTACCCCTATCCTCCAACCATAGTTTAGTCAGCAGGAGGTTCAGCTTCCAAGAAAAGGAAGGATAGGATATCCTGATGAATCCTACCCTTCACATCCTTTTTTATAATTTGCATTTATTTATTTATTTAATTTGTGGTGCTGGAGATGGAACCCAGGCTTTGAGCATGCTGGGCAAGCATACATCCCCAGTCCCCTCACACCCATTTCAAGTGTCACCTGGACTCTACTGAGCCACTTCCAACCATTCACATGTTTTGTTTTTGTTTGCTTTATGGCAATCTTGTATCCTCCTTCTAGTGTATATTTCTCCTTAATATGATCAACACCAACTTAAACTCCCCATGCTATATTACTCAAACCCTAAAAATAAAATAAAAGAATAAAAGTATTTCCTTTCTAGTCAGTTTTTTTTTTTTTTAAACACCAGGTTTCGCTTAGCTCAAATTTGAAAATGCTAAACAAAAGCCCCACCTTTTCAACAAGCTTCAGGGCTTCCTTAAGGATGATTTTGAAGATGAAAGGAAAAGAAGATGGTCAGCAATCAGTTTCTGTGATGTCCTGCCTGCACCGCAGAACTTCTTGAATTCACACGGGGCACCAGAGGCACTGAGATGGCAGAGATTGTTGTGGCAGAAGCAACTGGAAAATGTCCAGAGACTGAAACACAGACAGATTAACGTCACCCTGGTGGACACTAATGACTTGTACTTTGAAATGCCAGAGGCTCATACTGCCAGTTAAGACAAGGAAAAAACACATTTTTAGTCTCCAAAGACCTTAGATCTTTCCAGAATCCACAGGCCAGTGCAGCCCTGTGAATTTCTGCAGCAGGGCTGGACAGAGCTCCTGAGTGCCAGGAGGGAAATTATTGCCAGAGTTGCTATGGGCAGTGTAGTCAGTAAGGCTGAATAAAACAATCACTGAAAACCTCCCAGGGATTATGTTAGAAATGACTCAGTTTATAATTCAATGGAATCAAGCCTTCAGCATTTCCAAATACCAGGCTAATTTTAGCAGGACCAGGTAAACTGCTCTTTGCTCTGAACACTCAGAAGATCAACAAATGGGTTTCCAAACAAGCTTTATGACTTATCATCAACCAATAATTAGAATGTTATTTCAGTCATTGGTATCTGGATAAAGTAATTTTATCCCAGCATGTGCATTTCTAGAAAGCAAACAATGTCAAACAAGAAAGAGCTTTCGAGAAGCTTTCTCAAAAGAAAAATCAAGAACTGCTCTCCTCTGCAGGAAGGGACCAATCCCTCACCAATTTGATTACCAAAATAAATGTGGAATTTAAGTAATGCAGATCAACAAAAGGATATCTGCTTGACTGAGGGGTCTATTTAAACATCTAAAATTGCAAAAGGTTAGGAACTGATCAAATGTAATGTACATCCCATGATTTCAGTCCTAAATGAATCTAAAACTCATAAGAAACAGGTTTCTAAAGCTGAGTTAGTTCTACCGAGTAACAGGGTACTGCTACAGGTGCCACAAGCCAGGGGAGACAAAGTTGGACCCATGAGATAACATGCCTTGTAATCCTAGCACTCTAAGGCTCAGGCAGGAGGATCGCGGGTTCTAGGAGTCAGCCTGGACTATAAAGTGAGACCCTGTCTCTGAAAAACAAAACCCAAACAAAACCTGGACCTGAGTTCTCTGTAAGTCCTGACTAACATAATTGAGAAGGCAATGCTAACAGAATGGAAAGGGAAATAATGAAATGCTAAATTGTGTGATATTGATATTACATTGAGTTATAAGCCTTTTGGAAACAGCACTCACTAACTCTCCAGAGGGAGACAACCCAAAGACATACATGCATGATATTTGAGGTAATTTGCATTCTTCCCATTTAGGCCCAGATGTGGCTCATCTTGATCTAATAGCCTATGGCTAAATTACAAATTTACCTACCCCAACATGCTCAATGCATAGTATGAAAGGAACCCAGATAACCACAATATAAATTTATATTTAGGAATGAAAAAGGGAGAAAATAACCAACAGTAGTCACTGTCAGACCAGAGCATATACCATTTCCTGCTGGATAGCAGTTATAAAGACTCCTTTTAGTGGGGTGATTTTCTTGGTCTGCAATCTGGCTTTAACATTTCTACATTGATGTAAGGATGTTCTTGTCATTTACCTTCCATGAATATATCTGAAATCAGTATTGGAAAGAATTATTTTTTTCAAGTTTTTATTTAAAATTTATTGTAATGGGGTCCATGCAAAAGGAGGGAGTGGATGGTGGGAAACACGCAGGGGACACAGGAACATGGTGACATGGCTAGAGCCACAGTTTCTGTCATGGGGAAGAGGTATGAAAAGGAAAGACTAGGGCTGGAGCTAGAGTGGAAGAGGGAAAGGGGACACACTGTGGCTGCATTCCTCCGCCCCCAGGAAGCAACTCTAGTCCTGGGTTCCCCTCCTTTACCCTAGATGCCTAAGATTCCATCTCTTTTTCTACCTCTGGCCCTCAGTGGTTTCTTCTTTTTCTCCCCTTCCTTGACTTTTTTCCCCTGACAGAGTCTCAAGTAGGATGATGTTTAGGGTCTAGCCCCAACAACCCTATCTTATTGAAGGTACAACTGATGCAGCCCCTGCTTCTGCCCCTTCCCAAATTTCTTTGCATGATTCCCCTTCTTCCTCTCCTTCCTCTCCCTGGATGGGCGATGAGGGGAGACCAGCAACAAAAAGAAAGCACCAACTCCACAGGGAGGGCTAGCACACAGTAGAAGGAGGGGGCTGGAAGGAAAGAAAGACCATCAAAGGAAAAGGTTTCACAAATCCCTGGGAGGGAAGGGCAGGGGGTTGCAGAGAGGAGAGGTGCAAGAGCACTGGCTGCTTTCATCCTCTGCCACCCCTGCCCACTGTCCAGGGGACTTTAACACAACCGAAGGGACAGGTGTGTGTAGTAGGGTCAGCGCTGACAGGGAGAAGAGAGGAGCAAGAGAAACATTGTCAAAACCTAGAGAATTCCCCTAAGAACACATTTCTTCCTCCTTGGAAGGAATTCTTATTCATGTGTTTAGAGGGCCCCAAGATTACTAGGCTTTGAACAATCACGAGTCCCTATTTATGGGGGTTATAGCATATATAACACATTTTCCTTAAAACTTAAGTTACATGACTATCTGATTCTGAGGGTTATAGCAGGTAACCCTGTCCTTGCAATTTCTATCCATTGGTCTTGAGAGTTTTAATTTAATTTCACCTTCCTAGGGAAGTGACACAATAGACCAGTATGGTAGAGGTTATGGTTTACCTCCCAGATATCTCCTTTCAGGACTGTGGTTCTCATTTCCTTAGCTGGGAGTGTTGGAAGCTAATAGCTCTCTCTCTCTCTCTCACTCGCTCGCTCTCTTTCTTTCTCTCATTTTATTTATTTATTTTTGTGATACTGGGGTTTGAACTCAGGGCCTGCTTGGTAGGCAGGTATTTATCACTTGAGCCAAGCCCCCAGTCCTTTTTTGCTTTACGTATTTTTCAAATAGATACTTATGTCCAGGCTGGCCTTGAAGCAATCCCCCTATTTCTGCTTCCCATGTAGAAGGGATGACTACATTGGTTGAGATGGGGTCTTGAGAACTTTTTGCCCAGGCTGACTTTGAACCTCATTCCTCCTGACCTCTGCCTTCTAAGTAGTTGGGATTACAGGTGTGAGACTCTGTGCCTGGCTTTGGCTTGTGTTCTTCCTTGGGAATTGCCTTCAGCTTCAGCTGGCCAAAGGCCAGACTTCTTCCCCAAGGAGGGAAGGTTATGAAGGCCCAGGTGCCTTAGCTGAAGGCAGGGTAACTTTTAAGGGTCTTCTCACATCCAAAGCACTCTGTAGGTCCTCAGGCCTGCCTTGCAAATGAATCAAAATTTGACTTCTCCCTCTGCTCAGTCATGCTTCCCTCACCCTTCACAGACACTGTTTCCTACAGCACTCTCCAACACATCTGCGCTCAAAGCTGAGACTCTCAAGCTGTGTCCCTGGGAAGCCAACCTATGAACTGGTGATATGATTTACTCAGGTAAATCATAGAGGATGGTGCTTGACAGAGGGGAATTAGTTCTTTTATTAGAAAAGGAATACAGAAAAGGAGGGGTTTGGGAGCAACCTGAATCCTAAGGCTTCTATTTTCTTCTGTTTTCTCTTGGATCCCTATTATATCATCTTGTGACATCCACTTCTTCAATTTTGTTCACACCAGCTCAACGACAAGACAGAGAATTCAGCCTTGGCAATTCTCCAAGGTATACATTATCTGACTGTCAGAGGTCTGAAATGGAGGGCAACTGCAGAGAGGACTAACCCACAAAGTGGAATGCCATTCTCCTTCTGCTTTCAGATGACTCAGCATGGAGTGAAATTTGTTCCTTTCTTCCAGAATGCTAGTGGAACCCAAAAGTAAGTAATAAAAAAATAAATAAAACCTGGGAATGTAGCTCAGTGACAGAGCATGTGCTTTGCATGTCCAAGGCCCTGGGTTAGATCCTCAGCACTGCAAAACAAACAAACTAAATGAACAATAGGACTGGTGGTGTGGCTCAAGTGGTAGAGTGCTGGCCTAGCAAGCATGAGGCCTTGAGTTCAAACCACAGTGCTGCCAAAACCAAACCAAAACAAAAAAACAAAAGATAAACAAATAATATAGTGTATATATACACATATGTTATTTTATTTATTTAATCATTTTTTACATTTAGTCACATGTGTATACATTGTTTGGGCCATCTCCCCCCAACCCCACCCCCCACCCCTACCCAACATACTTTAATGTCCTGACAATTTTTTTTTCTAAAACATTCTCTAAAACTCTGGCCTTGGTAAGCTATTTCTTCATACCAAGTTCTACATTAGTCAAAATTCTTTCTGATGCAAATGACAGAAACCCTACTCAAGTTGAGTGACTAAGCCAACAGGAATTTTAGTAACACATTTTACTGGAGAATTCAAGAATGGAATTCAGGTACCTCTGGATACAGAGAATAAAAGTAGGTCATCAGAATGTTTCTCTGTCTCTCTCTCTCCCCACACTTCCCCCTTTCCCTCCCTCCCTTTCCCTGCATCCTTCTGCATGTTGATCTGATTAAATCCTATTGGAAACAGACTCTTTACATGGTAGAGAAGAGGCTACCTGCAGGCAGGTTTTCACATCCTTTAAGCTCCACAAACATTAAAACACCTTCCCTACTAGTTCCTTTAAGGAAAGTCTTTGATTAGGCCAGATTGGGCCTCATTTCCAGGATTATTACAAAATCACTTTGATCAGGGCCTAGTCAAGTGCCCATCTCTGGGTTTAGGGGTCAGAATCTATTCTTCTAATAAGACAGTCAAGGGTAATAGTCTTATCAGTACCTTAAAACAGTGCAATGGAAAATGCCATGATGTACCCCAAAACAGCAATTTAAAAAAAGAATACAAAGGAAAGAAAAAAAAAATTCTTGCCCCAAAACTCCTTGTCTAAAACAACTACAACAAAAAGAAAAAAATAGTGCAATGGAAAATTCTTTTTTTGGCGGGGGACAATGGTGGGAATGGAACCCAGAGCTTCTTACATGTTAGCAAGTGCTCTATCACTAAGCTACATTCCCCAGCCCTTCACATATTCTTTACAAAGACTAAAAATATTTTAGTCTTCTGTCTCCCAATTAAACTGAAATTATCAGAAGGCAATGTACATAATAGTATCTAAGAAAGCCGGTCACGGTGGCTCACGCCTGCAATCCTAGCTACTCAGGAGGCAGAGATCAGGAGGCTCGAGGTTCAGAGCCAGTCCAGGAGAGTTTGAGAGACCCTATCTGGAAAAACCGTTCACAAAAATAGGGGTGGTGGAGTGGCTCAAGGTGAAAGCCCTGAGTTCAAGCCCAGTACTGTAAAAAAAAAAAAAAAGTGTCTAAGGGAAATTATTGTTCAACCCTTAGAGTCACAAGCTAAAACAGAAATTCTACATTGTATATGCTCAGGGAAAATTAAACCACTTTCTAGTTCTTTAAAAACAAAACAAATAAAAAAAGCAATTTAACCAGGAGATTTAAGAAACTCATGTCACAGTTTTGCAGTTAATGATGACTGTTCAATTAAGACTTTCTAAAGTTTATTTTCAGCTACTATAAGGATTATAATCATTTCTGTCTGGAATGAACTCGGTTGCATAGTACATTGAAATGCCAATCATGTTTGACTAGCATTCTACATTGATTTATCTAGACACTCTCTGCCCCATGGGAAACACTTAAACTTTCCAGTCTTCACACATGGTATAACACTGGGAAAATATCAGCAACAACCAGCATGGGTTATTTTCTTATAGTAAACAACCCTGCATCTGTCTTCCTGGTTTGTGCACTTATGAAAGAATCGTGGTTTGACAGAAGTGTTGCTGAAGGGTGTAACAGTGACAAAGTGGACCTCCGCTTATAATGACACACTCTGTATGCAAACAAGGGTCTGAGCAGAATATTTTTTGAATAATTGGGAATTACATACATGAATAGATTGGGGTATGAAAATGTTGTTACAGATGGGAAAAGCCTTCGATTCATCAGATAAGTTGCCTTAAGAGAAAACACAGTCACAGCTAAACATTAGATCTGCTGCTTAAATATGTAAAGGTTTTTTGGCAATATAAACTTTTAAACTCAAGGCAATCATTTAGTTCTTTGCTGACACTATCTTGAACGGGTTTGTGTGAAAATTGCAGGAGACTACAAAAAGGCCAACAAATAGGCATGTCAGTTTTATTTTCTGATTCTCTGTGATGCTCATAAACTATTTTAAGGCCAAAAAAAAAGCTTATTTACTGAAGACAATCAAGATTATTATCTGCTGCATTGTTGAGTACTGTCTTTTCAGGTCAGAATTTTAAAGGTAAATTTTCTTTCTTTTTAAACTTTGTTCCTAGTTGGGCGCTGGTGGCTCATGCCTGCATTCCTAGCTACTTGGGAGGCAGAGATCAGGAGGATTGCAGTTTGAAGTCAGTGCAGGCAAATAGTTCGTGAGACCCTAGCTCAAAAAACAAACAAAAAAACCCATCACGAAAAGGTTTGGTGGAATGGCTCAAGTGATAAGAATGCCTGCCTAGCAAGTTGTAAGCCTTGAGTTCAAACCCTAGTGCTACCAAAACAAGAATTTTGTTCTTCAATGAAAATCTTTGTCTTGTCTTAGATGGTAAAGGTGTTTAATATTTTATGTGAAATGATTTAGAGACAATAGCACATTTTGATGTCTGAGAAGTATCTATTAGAGAAATCAACCCACCATATTGTTCCCATGAACAGGTCTGTGCTCTGAGGATTACAGCCTGGTACATTTATCTACTAGGTGGTTCTATCTTTTTTGCATTTATATCAACATGACTGAACTCAGTGCTTCTCAAACTCTAAGTCATGCTGTGTTAATGATCAGCAAAATAAGAATGCATCCATAATTCATAATTCTTTTTGATAGCACTGGGGTTTGAACTCAGGGCCTCATACTTGCTAGGCAGGCACTATACTATTTGAGCCACTTCACCAGTCCTTTCTTTGTGGTGATTTTATGGAGATCAGTCATCCTGATCTTTGCTTCTTGAGTAGTGAGGATTATAGGCACGAGCCACCGGTGCCTGGCCTAAATTGTTTTCCTTTAAGAGCTTTTTTTTTTTTGTGGTGCTGGGGATTGAATTTAGGGTCTTGTATATGTTAGGCAAGTACTCTTCCACTGAGCCACATCCCCAGTCCCTATGCAAATTAGAGTAAATGACCTCCCACATACCCATCATCTGGGTTCAAAAATTATAACAATTAAAGATGTTGTCTTATTTATTCTTCTTATGGTTTTGTGTTTTTTATTTTATTCTTTGGAGGAAGTATCATAAACACAATGCCTTACATCATGTTAATGTGTGAATATATGCCAGCGCTAACCTGTTTCTCTCTCTCTCTTACATAACCATAAAGCCATCATTACACCTTAAAAATTAGCAGTAATTCTCACAGTCTAAAATCAAATTTCCTTGAGTGTCTCAAAAATGTTCTAAGTGGTTTGTTCATATTAGGATCAATCAACATTTAAAAAAAAAATGAAATGTAAGGCTGGCACAGTGGCTCAGTGGTAGAGTACCTGCCTACAAAGTATGAGGTCCTGAGTTCAAGCCCCAGAATTTCAAAAAAGAATACAAGAAAATAGATGAGTTAATATACAAGGCCATCACATGTAGTTAAGGCAAGTTATTGTTTCATGAAATGTCCTTTTGTATGTATTTGCATCCTCTACAAAATCCATTCCTCACTATTGGTCACAGTTGCAGAAGCTTGGAAGTATTTGGAAGCGATCCTTGCTTTGATAAGTTCTGGGTAGCTCCCTCTGGGAGTTCTGTGACTGAACACAAAATCTGAAGTTTAAGGAGGCATGTGTGGGGCAAGAGGGCTCTAAATTTTTGCTCTTGTTCATTGTGCCTGGATCTTCCTTCACCACCATCTTTACTGTTTTACATCTTTGCCAGCCTCCAAGTGCTGGAATGCCATTCCTATGATGGGACCTTCTTCTGTGGTCCCACTCAGCTGGCAGTCGGTGACATTGGTGTCACTTTATTGTATTCCTCGCACTGCCTTATGTAATGGCTACCCATATAACATTTGTCTTATTCTTCCTCATAAACTAAGTGCATCAAGTGCTGAACTTCTTTGCCCTGAAATGTAGATTGCTAGTGGTGCTTTGCATACACTACCTAACTGAATACTGAATTAGGAGTTTGAGAGCCTAAGGGGAGACTGGAAAAGAACCCACATTTATGAGGTTTAGACTTGATTGTGAAAAGCAACAGTCGTAAGACAGGTTGAGGATCCCTTATCTAAAGTGCTCAGGATCAGAAGTGTGGAGTTTTTTATTTGGACTATTTGGATACACTTTACTAGTTTGGCACCCCAATCTAAAACCCCACATTCTGAAATGCTCCAAAATTTGGAACTTTTTGAGTACTGACATGACACTCAAAAAGTTCCAAATTTTGGAGCACTTCTGATTTTGGATTTTTAGATTAGGGATACTCAACCTTTAATAGCTGCAGTATTTTTCGGAGCTTCCTATTTGCCTGGCACTGTAAGCATTTTAGTTATTTTATCTAATGTTCTCCAAAAAGTTTGGAGGGAAGGGATAAATATCACCAGTTTTGCGCAAAGGAAGCCAAGGCATTCCGTAGTTATAGAGCCTAGCTTCTAAACTCTTCTTCCTAGTAAGATTCTGCTCAGGGTCTATTCCATTCGCTGAGAATAGGGATCCTAACTTTCTAACCAAAAATTGGAGTCCACCGTAGCCAGCATAAGCTAAGCAAGTTTAAATTCAGTGCCTCATACTTGCTAAGCAGGCGCTCTACCACTTGAGCCACTCCACAAGTCCCTTTTTGTGTTGGGTGTTTTCGATATAGGGTCTCATGAACTATTTGGCCTGCAGGCTTCAAACCACGGTCCTCTTGATCTTTGCTTCCAAAGTAGTTAAGAGTTACAGGCGTGAGCCCCCAGTGCCTGGTTCTCACACACTTTGTTACACACGTTGGTGTGCAAGCACTTTGTATGTTGGAACAAGTATTCATACTTCAGAACTCTACCCTCTGGGAAGGCTTCCTGATTTCTGGTGAGGCACACTATCTCATGGAAACCTGTCTCTTTCCTTCAGAGTCTTTATTTTAGCTGGGCACTGGTGACTCACACCTGTAATCCCAGCTACTCAGGAGGCAGCGATCAGGAGGATTGTGGTTCGAAGCCAACCTGGGCAAATAGTTCGTGAGATCATATGTTGAAAAAACTCAACACAAAAAAGGGCTCGTGGAGTGGCTCAAGGTGTATGCCTTGTGTTCAAACCCCAGTACTGGGAAAAAACTAAACAAAACTCAAAACCTGTATTTTAGCGTGTACATTTAGTGTGATTATTTGATTAATACCTGCCTTGCCCTCTGGAATGTAAATTCTGTATCTGGAAAGATCACTCTTGCCTTTGCCCACCATATTTTGCTCAGCATTTATTTGCTGCTTGGCAGATTGTAGGCGCTCAAAATAGGTGACTAAATCCATCAGTGAATAAGTGAATGGCAGGACAAATTTCACTTGTAGTTACTACATACTTCAAGAGGAAGCGTTGGGACTGGTGGTATAGCTCAGCGGTATAGCACTTGCCTGGCATGTCTGAGGCCCTGGGTTTCATCTCCAGCATGTTGGGGAGAAGGAACAAAATATTGGCTGCAGAGTAGGTTATCAGGGCTAGAGCATCCACTCATTCTGGGTACATATTCTTCCTAGATGTTCCCATCCATTTCTGTAGTATTCCTGTGCACTGTCCCCACCCCCAATCATACAAATCACACTAAATTTAACTTTGGAGGCCCAGAGCACAGTGCAAAGGTCCTCAACGTCTTCTCCGGCCTGCATTTTTGAGAGCTATGGCACGTTCCTGTCAGTGAGTACGGTGGGAACTTCAGTGGTTAGTTAACAAGAGCCTTCGAACGTCAGGGGTAACGAATTATCCCACACTCTGGCATAATCACAGTCGGCCGGCTCCACAGTCCTCGGGGTTCTTACTGGTTGGCCTCCCACAAGCCCCTGCACTAACCTGGGCGGAGTCGACCTCTTGCGACTCTACCAACTGTAGACGCAGGGGGGGAGTGACTGAACCTTCTGAGATGAAGGATGTTAAGACGGAAAGAAAACCCCTTAGGTAATAAATTTAAAAATATAGTTTAACCAGTTACAGAATGAGACTCTCAATGGCGTCAGAGAAATTGGCTTTTCCAGCTTTCAACCTAAATCAATCCTTGCTTCCTCCCACGTTGGGCGCGCCCAATCTTTGGTCTCTCCCGCGCCGGGTGACCCTGCCGTCATGTGCTTCGCCTGTCCTTCTGGCGGAACGCATGCCTCTGTGGGGACCGCCGAGCCATGGCAGCCCTGCTAAGACCGGCTCGCTGGCTCCTGAGTGCCGGGGCGTCCTCGCGCCTTCCGCTGTCCCTGCGTCTTCTTGCGGGTGGCCCAGCCCGGTCGCCTTCTGTTCCCAGTTTGCCGGCCGCTCGCGCCTGGCGGGCTACGAGGTGAGTGCCCAGGCCTTCGTCCTGCCAGGCTGCGGTGGGGTGGTCTGCGTTGGCCGGGGTCAGGTCCCGCTCTGTATTTCTCTGCGTTCCTCGCCGCCCTTGGACCTATTTTCCCGGTGCTAGTGGACCGCGCTCTGCGCCAGGGTTTTTTGGGTAACAGGGTTGCGCGCTTTGAGAAGGTCATGGCCACAGGCATGGTTTCCGGCTTGACTTCTGAACTCGCCACCTTGGGACTGTCCAAGTGCAGACTGCAAGTCTGCCCACTTGCAGACTGCCAGTGCAGCGGGAGTGGAGGTCTTTGAAGACTACTGCGGGGGTCGGTGGTATTCCTCTCGTAAGAATTGACCAACTTGGGTGCTGTCCCTCGTGGGATTGGGGGTGGGGTGGGGTGTGTGTAGGGTTAGGAGTTTTGTTTGAGCCAGGAATAGTTTAGAGCTAGATATATGACTTATGATCGATAAGTTTGGGATTTTGCGTGCGTTTTCTTGCATGGACTTTTCTCTCAGTATTTATGAAAGTGTCCTGTGGGTTGGGAATTGACACAGTAGGAGTAGGATCTGTTATTGAATGAATAAGTGAACTCATGCTAGGCACTGTGAAAATCTCAGTGGATGTCAAATGAGTGAGTGACTGCTCCTCATGGATTGAGGTTACAGGGAGGTAGATCTAGTATAGACTTGGGAGAAGAGGATTAGGAAGGTTGAGGATGTTAATTAGAGTAGTATTCTAATCACCAGAAAAGGGGAGATGAGTACTTGGGTTTTGGCTTGGAGAGATTACAAAGCTCATAAAGGTTATTTGGGGTCTGGCATAAAGACTAAGCGCTAATGATCTGGAATAGCGGGGAGCTGAATTTCAGGCTTCTCATCATTTTTATGTTGTTGTGGTACTGGGGCTTTTTTTTTTTTTTTTTTTTTTGAGGTAGGGTCTCATGAACTATTTGCCTGGACTGGCTTGGAACTGTGATCCTCCTGATTTCTGCCTCCTGAGTAGTTGGAATTACAGGCATGGGTCACCAGCACCCAGCCAGGCTTCTCATTTTATTTGCATTATGTCATTGAACAAATCATTGGACATCTCCAGGCCTCATGGTCTTTAGCTATAAGATTGGAGCACTGAAGCTCGGTGCCAGTGGCTCACATCTGTAATCTTAGAGCTTCTCGGGAGGCTGAGATTGGGAGGACTGAGGTTTGAAGCCAGCAGGGGCAAATAGTTTGCAAGACCTCATCTCCAAAGTAGTCAGAGCAAAATGGACTGGAGATGTGACTCAAGCAATAGAGCACCTGCTTTACAAGTGCAAAGCCCTGAGTTCAAATCCCAGTCCCACCCAAAAAAAAAAGATTGGAGCAGTGATTCTGTTGGGAGTATTACCTATATAAAGCACTGACATAGTAAGAGTGTTATTACTTATTATAACAGTGATAGCTAAGATTATATGGATCAGCCTGGAAATGTAATCTCTGCATAAAATCATATGAAGAAAACATTTTAGAGTTTCTTAACTTAGCTATAAATCTTTAGAATGTAGCCTACTTGTAACTTGGAGCCTGCCTATGTTTGTATGAGGCCTGAACAGTTAGCCTTCAGAAATCATAAAAATCATATTAAAAAAAAGCCTCTTTTTTTACAGAACTGTATCTCTGGATTTGCAGACTTTCTTTTGAGAAAGTCATACCAATTTTTCCTCTAGGCCAGAGAATGGTCAATGTTATCTTTCATCTTCACTGTTGCAGTTGTGGAAGGCTGAATAGAGTGAACAGGGTATTAGTCTGAGTCATCATCAGAACTGGATTTCATTTCCTTGCTGCATAATCTCTTACCGGTCCTGTCTAAACCTCAGTTTCATTATCTATAAAGTAGAGGTAACCAGGCCTTTCCCTTGGTCTTTATAAAGCTGGTTTCTTGTCATTCAGGACTCAAATGTCTCTTCAGAGAATCCTTACCTCAACATATCTAAAAAATAAAAAATGACATTACTTATTTAAGTTTTATTCACATTTCTCTTGCCTGATATTATTAACTTATTCTGTTTCCTTAGTGGAAAGTAAGCTGTTTCAGAGCAGAATTTTGTCTTGTTCACTTGTGTGTGCTCAGATCATAGCAGGCAATAAAGAAGTATTTGTTCTCTTTTTATACAAAATCTTCTCTCCTACAACCTGTGAGCATGCCCAGATTTTTCCTACCTGAAAAACAAAACCTTTCCCAGGACTCTATATTTAATGTGGAAACTTCCTGGTCATTTCCCTGTCTATACTCCCCAGTCTTCTTTGTTTCCTCGCTTTTCATTCATTCTTCCCATTGCAGTCATACTCCTGGTAGAGGATATCATTGTCTTTTGTATTAACTTTTTTGCATATTTTTAAAATTTAAAATTTCTCAAGTCAGGTGACTTGAGAAACAATTACAAAATACAGGAGGTGAAACGGTAAACTAAAATTCACCTTTAATTCTGTTACTCAGAAAGAGAGCTGTTGATATACTATATATCCTTACTAGTCATTTATGTTTCTGTGAATTTTAAGTTTTGCAAAGGAAAAATCTGAGCATTATCCAATCCACTTTTTAGGCCTTAACCTCTGACATATTATTCTCACCTCTGACTCTTTTCCCATTGAAAATAAGGCTCCTGATTCTCTTCTTAGGATTTTCTCACTTACTTTGTTACATTTTTTTCCTCTATGATCATGTATTAAATGTTCATGTCCTTGGGGATTTTGTCCTTGGTCCTTTTATATTTTCTCACTTTTTTTTTCTTTTTGGGGGTGACCTCTTTCATTTTCAGGACTTTATCCCCTACTTGTCTTTCTGATGACAGTGTTATTTCTCCTGAATGTCGACTGTCTAGTAGATGCCTCTGCCCGGTTGAACTATAAGTATTTCAAACTCAACACATCTCAAGTTGGACTCAAATTTTCTCCCAAATTTGTTGTTCCTGTGTTCTGTGTTGTGAATGTTGCTGTTTCTATCTGTTTCCCAGAAATAACCTAGACATCTTTATGCTTAATTTTTCATTCCTGTCTCACTGTCCCCCTTTATTGATTGATTGCACAAATGATTAAATCCTATGACATCTACTTCATCTGGAATGGATCGTCCTTTCCTCCAGCCCTTGTATCATTCCCTAGTGTTCCTGGTACCCGGATCTTGTCATTTTCTTATTTACAGTTAAGCACTGTGGTGGCTTCACTGTTTCTAGGTCCAGACACTAGCATAGATATTTTGGAAGCTGGAGATACCTCCTAGCCTCACCTCTCAGTTTCTTTCTATGGCATCCTGTGTTCTCGCCATAACAGATTACTATGATGACTTCTATGACAGGGATTCTCAAACTGTAATTCCCTGGGAATCTTGTTAAAATGTAGATTCTGATTTTGTAGGTGTGGTGAGGGGATGATGAGATTCTACATGTCTAATAAGCCTCCAGGTAATACAAGTGCTGCTGTCTGTGAATTGGGAAGGCTCTGATGAGTGCATCTCTTTGCCTTTGAATGTAATGTTCGCTCTAGGGATACATCTCTTTCCCCTTTTTGAGACTGCTGCTTCTATTTGACTGCTCTTTTCTGTGAATCCTCTTAGATCCTGTATCAATAAAACCCATTAATCCAATATATTACATGTGTAATCAACATTCCAGACCTGGCTGTCAGGAATTTTGTCTTACTCTTTTTTCCTCCCTGATGTCTAACTTTGTGGCATGTAGTAGGTGTCAAATGTTTGCTGAATAAATCAATGACTATCTTAGTTATTGACAAAGGAATATTATGAGATACAAAGATTAAGGGATTCTTAAGCCACTCATGTACTGCAGTATGATTCTGCAAATTTACCTTGATCTTGAGGAATGTCCTGTTTGAGAAGTACCAATGAGAATTATTGAATGAAATTATTAGCATTTGTTAATCTGTTTTCAAAAGTGAAGCACCAAAGTGTGTTCTTTGGTCTTGCTCTTCATTTTCCCCATTTTAGTACTTTTCTCTTTTTTCTCACGCCATTCTTTCTGAGGAGGGTGAGGGGGGCTTCCTTACATTTTTCTCACACTTCTGGATCAGAAGCTGCTTATATATTTCTTGTGAGAGATTTTAGAATAATACTTGTGTGCTTCATAAGATTTGAGGTAAATCTGTTTGGGAATGGATCTAGACTGATGATTGACCAAAGGTACAAATCACATATTCCTATAATAGAAGGGTATGACATATAAAGTTGGAAAAAAGAAAACTTCCTTGTTTACCTCTCATTTTAGAAAAATCTTCTCAACTGAGTCCTTTGGGCTTGCAAGGACTGTTAAGATTCTGTGACTCTGCCTGTGTGTGTTTAAGTTTATGAGTTATAGAAGACTGTGTAAGGCACATTCATACCTACTATATGTTGCTGTCCATAAAACCATGGTATAATAGTGGTATTTTAGAGAGTGGAGCTGTCACAATAGTTTCTTGGTAGGGGGCCATTGAGTTTTAGAGGACACATGGCAATGGATATTCAAAGTGTTCCAAGAGCAGCAAAGCTCATGAAAACAATTGGACAGAGGCTGTCCTTTTATCCTTGGAGCATGGCAAAAGCCAGTTGATTCCTTGAATCTACTAAGGTTGCTTAGAATTTTGATTGTTTGATGGTTGGAACACATGAGAGGATTTTGAGAAATACAAATCTTCAGAAAGTTTGTGTAGGCTATAGAAGAGATAGTGATTGGGAATGGACAGTTAGGAATGGTGTTACTACTGCGTATTAGTCGTCGTAGGGCCTCAACTAGTGATGTAGAACTGAAAAGATCCTTTCCTTCTTAAGAGGGAGAACTGGAGATTACAAGGATATTAGCAGAATTAGGAAGCATAGGTTTGGGAGATAAGGGTAAGCAATGGTACATTTAGTATAGATCTTTAACATTTTCTAAATGTGCTCCTATGTATGCACCATACCATACATCTCATCTTTTGTAGATTGATACCACAAATTGGGAAACTAAAACTTAGTAAAGTAATTTAGCCAGGATCTCAAGTTGGAATTCAATTGCAGATGCTATGATTCCTAGTATTGAAGTGTTTTAAAATGTTGTGTTTTAAATGCTGAAGGGATTACTTTTGGATATAAAAACATTTCTTAAAAGGCAATACATGATATAAATTTAGGAATTAAAGGCTATCACAAGTAGCCCATGATAAGATCTCAGAATGTACAATCTGGATAAGATCTATAGATCCTAAAAAATATCTTGCTTCATATCACATGATAGGTCCAAACCTGGTTGACTCTCCAGCCTTTCTGTCATAAAAGAGACAGAGGAAACATCCCTTTGTGCTGGTAGAGCCCTATATAGAGGGTACGTATGGCTATGATAAGTAGGAGGAGTTGGTATTTTTGGCCCAGAGACCGTTCTCAAGTGTAGGCTGCTAGTGGTTTTTCTTGTCTAAAATTCTGTAACTTGCCATAAAGCATAAAACTGGAGAAACTTGAATTTGGCAAGACTTTTTGGAGAATTAAGATCTTATTCTAACATTTCAGAGAGAACGTTCATTGTGACTTAGCTTTACAAAAGATATTTTAAAAAGATAAAAAATTTATTGAGCACCTTCCATGATAAGAGCAATTATTTATTGAGCACTGCTTTGTTGTGAGTCTTTTTTTGTTGTTTTCCTACCCCTCCGTGTAATCTTCACAAGATAACCTTTTTTTTTTTTTTTTGGTAGAACTGGGGATCAAACCCAGGGCCTCACTCATACTAGGCAATGACTCCACCACTATCCCTCCAGACCTAAGATAGATATTTTTATTCAAATGAAGAATCGCATGCTTAGAAAGAACTGTTACCTTTCCCAGAGTCATAGGGCTATTAAATAGTTTGAACAGGCCTTTTAAAATAAGTCTTGTGATTTCTAATTCATTTTAAAAAAGAAGAAAAAGCCTTAGTCAATATGTAGTTAATATTTATCTTTTATGCATACTTTCTCAGTGTTGCCCAAACTCTAGGCATTTTCTCCAAAAATCTGAGTACTTCCCAAATTATTATTTAATATTTTTCTTTACATTGGTTCTAGGTTTAAGTTGACATTTTTATAATGTAATTTATCTTGAGCAAAAATGTTAGTAAAATAAAGATTTTGATGTAGGTTTTTTTTTAAGTAAATAAACCTACTGAAATGGGAAACCTTTGTCTAAATGTTGTCTGAAATCATCTTGCCTAGCTCTCTATTTGAGAAGCACTGCATCATCTTAGTTGATCTTCACAAATAATATTTTTGTGGAATAAATTCTGTTATTCCCTAAATTTCAGGCTTAGGGAGTATCTTGTGCTACTATAATAAAATGCCTGAGAATGGGTAATATATAATGAACAGAATGTTATTTCTCACAGTTTTGGAAGCCTAGAAGGGCTGTCTTCTGGTGAGAACCTTCTTTTTTGCATCATCCCAGGGTGGGAAGCAGAAGAGCAAGTAAATCTGCAAACTTTTTTTTACACTAAGAAAAGTCTAATGCAAACCATTTTTTAAAAGGCATTAAACCCACATTTGAAAGACCTCTTAAAGGCCCCTCTTCTTCTTCATACTATTGGAAATGGCAATTAAATTCCAGCATTGGTTTTGGTGGGGACAGCACTCATTCAAACCACAGTGGAGAAAGTAGCAGGAATCTGGCCAAAGTCACATGTCTTGTAAATGGCAGAGCTTGAACTTCCAGTGTGTGGGACTCAAGCCTTTGCTCTTAAAGCTCAGTGCACTTCCACCATGCCACGGAGCCTCCTGTTTGTAAGATTTTGCTTATCAAGCGTTCGTAATAGTGATGCAAAGGGTTAAGTAAGCCTCTAGGGCATTTTACCTAAAATTTTCTTTGTTATATGGGATAAGAATTAACAAACTGTATTGGTGAGGCTTGTTGCCTGAAATTTGTGGTTAAGTCAGGTGGGGACCTTGGTAATCTGTGGGTTTTTTCCTCTCTCTACTGTCCACTGTGGTGTAAGCTTCAGTAGCTTCCTTCCTAAATGGAATCTGTTTTAATCTCACTGACTTCACCCAGCAGCTAAATAGTTCTCTTCAAAACAGTAGATCATGCCACAACTCCTGTTTATAAACTTCTTATAGAATCAGATACAATTCTGTCCTTGGAACAAAATCTGTACCTACAATAAAATTTCAACTGCTTACCTTCAAAAATCCATGCTCTGACCCAGTCTTTTCCTTCCAGCCTCATCTCAATTCCACCTGTTTCTCACTCATTTGGCCTATTGACTGCTCTGCCCCTGTCTGGAATACTCACACCCTGCTATCTGAATGGCTGGTTCCTTTCTACTTTTATCTAAAGTAGAACCTTGCTGTTACTCTTTAATTATGTTCCCTGCTTAATTTTCTTCATAATACTTACCAAAGTTTGTCAGTTTGCTCACTAGCTCGAGTAACATTGCCTTGTACATAAGAAAGTTGGTCAATAAATACTTTTGAATTAATAAATGAAAGAATTTCTGTTCATTTTGATAAACGTAAGAAACAACTATAGGATCTTAAAGAGGAATTGAAATGAAGAAAGATGGTTTTGAGGATGATTGACCTAACAGTTGTGTGAAGAGAAGCTAAAGCCTGAGAAACTAATGAGCTTGTTCCAAGAATCCATGTGTTTCAACAAGAGCCTCAGAAAGAAAGATGTCTAGAGGTTCAACAAACGGGTTGAGAGAGAGATTGAGCAATAAAGTAATTATCCTAAGATTTTTGAGCATAAGAGCACAGTAGAGTATGGTAGAATAGGTAACCAATGGAGAGATTTGAAAGGAGTACCAACATTTGGGAAGAGGCATCATTTTGAATTTTTGACATGTTAAAACTCAAGTGAATCTAGCCGTATATAAAAGAATTATACATTGGGACCAAGTGGTCAGGTATAAAGTCTTGTTTAACATTTGAAAAATCAGTTCCTGTAATTTACCATACTAATAGGCTAAAGAAAACTCAAGTGGAATAGTCAAATTAGGTATTGGTAAGACTATTAAGAAATGAATCCCGTTATCCAACAAAACAAGCTGAGAGAGCAGCTAGATGTAAATAAGTCTTACATTTTCCATGCATGTCATAAGTTCCAAATTCCTAACTTATCTGCCTTTGGAGGTCTTCCATTATCTAGTCCCATTCTCCCTGTGTGGGTTTTGTTTTTATCACTTTCTAGTATGAATCCTCCATTGTAGCCAGCTGAGTTTCCCTGATGCCTTTCTGACATTTTGGGCTCATTTTGTAATGAGAATGCCCAACTACAAATCTTCATCCTGTCATCCTATCATTAACTAGCTTTGACTCTGACTTTGGGGAAGTTGCTTCAGTTTTTAATCTGTAAAATGGGGGTTATAGCCATAATTTTCTAGTATCTTTCATGTATTAAGCACATAATAAACACTAGCTATTAACAAAAATCTCTTCTCTCCTATATCCATATCCCCCTTCTGTAACCTCAGTCCCAAAGTGACATTAAACTGACTCATAATACTAGTGAAGAAGAGAAAAACTAGAGAAGAGTTTTAAGAGCACACATGATTAGCTAGGTGCACAAAGTTAAAAAGAAATGTTTACGCTTTAGTAAGAAATTTACTTGAATAAATAAATACTGAGATTATAAAACACAAATAACTCTTAAAATTCAACAACAAGAAATTTTATGACCCGAATAAAAAATGGGCAGAAAATCTGAACATAAGCCTCACCAAGGAAGATATCACTGGCACATAAGCATATGAAAAGACACTCAACACCATGCGACTTCAGTGAACTGTAAGTTAAAACAGTGAGATACCGCATGTATTAGGATGATTAAAATGCAAAACACCAGAAACACCAAATGCCAGCAAAGTTATAGGGAAACAAGAGCTCTCATTCATTGCTGGTAGTAACAAAACTAAAGGTAGGCTTACTCTTAGGTATTTACTCAAGTGAGTTAAAAATTCACATCCCCACAAAAACCTGTATACAAATGTTTATAGCAGCTTTATTCATAGTTTCCAAAAATTGGAAGCAACCAAGATATCCTTCAGTAGGTGAGTGGATAAAGTGTATACATACAATGGAATACTATGCAGCAATAAAAATAAATGAACTGTCATACCATAAAAAGACATAACGGAACATTAAATATATATATGGCTACATGAAAGAAGCCAATCTAAAAAGGCTGCATTCTTCGTGGTACAGCTATATTATATTCTGGAAAAGGCAAAACTATAGGGACATGTGAAAAAGATAGTGCTTACCAAGAATTCAGAAGGAAGTCCAAAGGGATGACTAGGTGGAACCAGGGCATTTTTAGGGCAGTAGTATCATTCTGTATGGCACTGTCATGTATTTGTCACTCTGTGGGTAGTTATACACATAGTGAACCCTAATGAAAACTATGAACCTTAGTTATCAGTCTTCAGCATTTGTGACAAATGTAAAATGCTAATTAAGGAAGTTAATAGGGGCAACTGGAGAGGAAAGCAAGTGTGGAAACTGTACTTGGTGTACAACTTTTCTATAAGCCTGAAGATGCTCTAAAATATTTCAGTCTTAAGTCTTTTTTAAATGGTTCAGGATTAAAAGTCTGTGAAAGTATGCTTATAATAATTTAGACCTGATACTTTTTTGTTCTTTGAACTACAGACACACTTCCATTGTTTTTTGTAAAAAATCAAAAAGATAGCTCTTTGACATGCCAGATTTTGCCAGAGGAAATTTGTGGGTAGTCTGAATATCGGTGGTGCCAGAGTCTCAGGAGATAATCTGAGGTGTTTAATTCAAAATTGTGAAGGAGTCATTGTAACTGATAGTTGGAAGGAGCTGATAAAATAATTTTCTCTTATGTGGTTGCACCAGTTTTGATCATTAGAATTTGGAGGCCATGTGGAGGCCATGTGCTCTAGCTGTGGAAGCCTGATATTTAGGCTTCTACTGTATTTAGATCCACCGTGATTAAACCAGGGACTTGTTTTTTTCTTTCTGTCACAACACACCCATTTCTTGGGGCTGTGAAGTTCTTGTTTCCCTCAAGGCACATTTAAAATCTGGTTGGGATTTTGCTCTGTTGTAGAGTGTTTGCCTAACCTTGTACAAGGTCCTGGGTTTGATCCCCAGCACTGCAAATATAAATAAAATGGAAATTCTGACTGTATTAAGTAATGGACAATGCACTGGAGAATCCTTTGGTTAAATATGTAATCCTTCTCGAACCTCAATTTATTTTATAGTAGATTCATGTTTCTACTTAACTAATTAAAGCTTATGTGAAGGAGACTTGGTTCAATTAAAGACTTGTTAAAAAAAATTAGCTTGAGAAGGTTCAGAATGTATATGTTGATTTATACAGAACTGGCATGGAGTGCTGGTGGCTCACGTCTGTAATCCTAGCTACTTAGGAGGTGAAGATCAGGAGGATCATGGTTAGAAGATAACTTGGGCAAATGGTCTGTGAGACCATATTTTGAAAAAAACCCATCACAAAAAAGAAGTCTGGTGGAGTAGCTCAAGGTGGAGGCTCTGAGTTCAAGCCCCAGTACGGCAAAAAAAAAAAAAAGACAAAAAAGAAAAAAATATACAGAACCGACAAGTGTGCATCACTACCATTCTGAAACTTCTAAACTAATCAGCTTTAGTTGTTGCACCATATTGCACATTCACCTGAACTTTCCGCATTGTTTTGGGTGACTTAAAACACTGTTGCTCTTTTTGCCTGAAACTAACAAAGGAATAGCTTAGTGACAGCAGACACCGTAACAAATAAATGGCCCTGAAAACCTTTGGGAAGTAAAGAATAAATATCTTCCATGGTTTGATTCATTGAGCATTTACTTGAGCTCATTTAATAAACCTTAAACAAGTATCTACAATGTGTGGATTATTAGGTTTAAGATAAGACATTGTGGGCTGTGGATGTGACTCCAGCGGCACTGGAGTTCTATCCCTAGCATTGGTCAGTGTCTCAAATTTTTCCTGTTGTTTACCAATTTATTATTATTATTACCATTATTATTTTTTGGTGGCACTGGGGTTTGAACTCAGGACCTTGTGCTTGGTAGGCAGGTGATCTTCACTTGAGCCAGGCCCAAGCCCCAATTTATTTGTTCATGTAGGTGGAATCATTGACAGTCCAAGTGGTTGTAATTTGTCTCAGTCCATAGTGGTAGAATTTCAGACTGTAATCACCTTATGGTAAAACCTCTGGTATAGCTTCCTTTAATGTCAGTTCACATACATAAACATTCAATTTTTTTTTTCCCTTTTTTGGTACTGGGGATCAAACCCAGGGCCTTCGTGCATGCTAAGCACATGGAACTATACCCCCAGGCCCTGCAATCTTACTTTTAAAAACACCATTGAGTGTGGTAAAATATTATGTACATGCCAGAAAAACACCTGAAGGCATTTCTTGAATTAATAAGTATTTTTACATTTTACTTAGTTATTATATGCTTATATAATAGTTATATTTAGTGGCTGCTATAATTAAGATATTTGAAGTAAATGTGTACATCTCTAAGAATTACAAATGTCTGTGAAAGTGATAGTTGAATTTAGAGAAAGCCTTTAAATTCAATGGTTTGAGACAGGGCTTTACACATAAAGACTGTTTTTCAAATCTGATATTTGTAAAAAAGATACAGCCTATAATCCAACAACCTGGAATACTTCTGATGTCATGTTTTAGAATATTTGGTTACATAGTAATACCTGTATTATTAAAATATTGAGTGGTTTAAAGATTACTTGTCCTTTATAAATATATGTACTGTTTTGATCTTACCTAATTTCCCTTCTGACTTTTTAAAAATTAATAGTATTTAAAACCAGAAATACAGTTTTTTTATGGTTACAGTTTAAAATAATCAGGGAAGTATACAACTAGCATTTTGACATATGCAAAGCAGGTAAGAATCAAGATGGCTCAAATTTATTTAGACAGATTGAAAATAATTTTGGTTTTAACTTAACATGAATTTATTATTCCAAGATAAGTAAATTTATTATTTAAATTTTAAATAATAAACTTATACTCAGAAAACATTGAAGGTAGTTTTCAGAATTCTGAATTTATTTTAGGCCTTTTATGTCATTTGTATAAGCAAGAAGAGCTTTGTAGTATGAACTATTTCATTTTCCTTCATTAACCTTGTTTTGGCTAAGGATGATTTAAAACACACCATATTATTGTCTTAGTTTGAAATAATTTCATGTTGAAGGTTATAAAGATAACTCTCAATTACTCTGGAAATTGTGCATACAATTCACGTGTGTGTTTTTATCTTAGGCAGAAGTCAAAACCTTTCCTACTAGTTTATATTTTTCTGAATATTTTTGTTATCACACTGTGATTTTAGGTACTTAATAACTTAGTAGAAATTTTATCTAAAGTTTGCTCAAAAAGATAAACCAACTGACTTGGTTTATTACTAATTGTGTTTGATTTTGTAGAAAACTACTGAGCCAAACCAGGTTATATGCCATTGTTGCTCACAAAAAGAATATTCCTCAAGAGGATCCTGCCTCTTCACCTAGAAGGAATGCCAGTCACTTTGATTGGGCTCTGATGAGACTGGATGAGTCTGTCCGAAGAACTGGCCGCATTACGAAAGGACTTCTGCAAAAAGTCTTTGATAGCACGTGTCACACAGGTATTTCACAATTTTTTGTTTAGAAATTGAGCTTTTAAAATGAGTGTTTGGGGACAAATTCATCATAGAGTACATTTGACATTTAAAATTTATTAACTGTGATTATGATCTTACCACCATTCCAACTCATCTAGGCAAACGTTTGTTTTAGATGTTTATTTCAAAATCAGCAAAATCACCAAATAAAATTTTGGTAGTTTATAGAATAGAGTTTCTTTCAGTTGTAAATTATCATGGAAGTTAGTAGAGTTTCTTACCTCCCTTTGTATAGTGTCGGCTTTCCCTAAGATGATCAAATATGACAGGATTTCCAGAAAGACTGAAAATCATCATTTTCTTTTCACATTCAGTTAGCTGCTAAAATTGATTTGGGTTACTTACAACTTTGATAATCTGATAGAAGCTGTAGGTCCTTCACTGCTCCCTTCCCCCCGCCCCCCCCCAAAAAAAGGTAAACAGGCAAACACATAATTTTGCATGCAGTTTGAGAAGATTCATTAAGCTTTCTGAAACCTATTTGTGGGTATCAGTTACATTAAGAAGCATAGCTATGAAATCTGATGAAGAGGTTTACCAAAGAAATGTCAGTTATAATTGTGTGTTTAAAGATTATTTTTGTAACTTTCTCTGATTTATTCATTTGCTCAACCATCACTACAATCAATTTTAGAACATTTCCATCACTCTAAAAAAAAAAATGCTTCCCCCTTTCTGCTATCCCGAACTGCTTACATCTCTTCTGGTCCTAGGCCACCATTAGTATAATTTTCTGCCCCTGTTGGTTTTCTTTTTCTGGATATTTCATATAAATGGAATTATGCAATGTTTGTTTTTGTTTCATCTTAAAGGCAGCTTTCAAGAGTGACGTAGGTAAAGATTATGCATGTAGGAAAAAGGAAGTTTATTTTTTAGAGGGTTGTAAACCAAATTGGATATTCATGGGTTTTCATTGTACTGCTTTGTATCATTTTCATAAGCTTCTGAGAAGCTTAACCTATGTATTGCAGCAAACACTGCTTAGAAAATAAATGATCTGTTGTTGTATTTAGTAGCCATGCATATTACATATATGTAATATATATTACATATATTAATATTTAATAATAATATGTATTATCCTTTAGATGCCTTAAGAAGCAGACTAATTAAAAATTTAAGTTGTAATTTTTAGTAACATTATAGATTAGGATAATTTGTGGACTTGCTCAATGTTATCTTTGTTGAGCCAGAAGATTTATGTGTACTCTTATTTAATGGTTATTATTTTTGTTGATCTCCGAAAAGCCAGGTTTTCAAGTATTTCTAAATTTAAGTTTAAAATTTGATACTTAGCTACAACTGTTTCTTACATTATTGGTACTGTTACATGTTCTCCATTCATCTTTTCTCCTAGGCAACCCAGGAGGTAATCAAGCCTTGCTCCTACTACGCAGCTGTGGCTCTCTCTTGCCTGAACTGAGTCTTACAGAGAGAACAGAATTTGCTCATAAGATATGGGACAAACTTCAGAAATTGGGTAAGATTGAATACATGATGTGTGTGCAAAGTGTATATATTTTTTTCTATGCATATGAAAGGATTTCTTTACATAAATACCAAAATCCAGTATTATGGATGGGCTACTTGATTCATCATTTTTTTTGGTAATAATGTTGTGTTTGGTGAGTGACAGTGACATCTAGGGGCATGCAGAATAAAATAGTTTTTCACTTTGGTAAGTGAAAAAGAAAAAACAAAATAGAAAGGTATTTGTTCTGTTGAAGTTAAAACTGTATATACAGTTTGACCAAGCAGTTCCATTTGTTAGAATTTAAGTACATGTGTACTCATATGTGCCACAGAATATTCCTTATTGCAGTTTGTAATAGCAAGAAGTTGGAATTGACCCTAGTGGCTTTCACTGGAGATTGGATAAGTAAATTATTATGATAGAACACTGTGTAACTCTTTAAAAAGAATCTTTCCGGGCATTAGTGGCTCACAGCTGTCATCCTAGCTATTTGGGAGACAGATTGGGAGGATTGTAGTTTGAGGCCAACTCTGGGCAAACTGAAAGTGAGACCCTATCTTGAAAATACCCAACACAAAAAAAAAATCTGGTGAGTAGCTCAAGTGGCATAGTGCCCCAGTGCAGCCAAGAAAAAAAATTATCTCTTCATACACTGATGAGGGAAGGTTCTCTAAAATACAAATAAAAAATTAAGATGCAGAACAATGTGTACAGTATGCTACTATTTTGAAACACTGGGTTTTTTTTTTTCTTATATGTGTGTGACTTATTGAAATATTTCTAGAAGGATGGTAAACTCTGGATGCAGTTTTTACTCTGTCTTTTTTGTATACTTTTTCAATTTTGAACCATACAAATTGTAATGCAATTAAAAAATATAAAGGCCATTGATAAAATTCAATATTTATTCTTGACTTTAAAAAAATCTTAAAGACTAGATGGATTTTTTTTAACATGCTAAAATTTGGAACCATCAACTCATGTATGATGTAGTAACATGAACTAATACTAGAAATTACTGTTTTTTAAGTGATTTGATTATTTATCTGTAAAATCCTAGAAAGTCAGTTTACAATAATTAGCTAGATATATGAAATATTTGAGAAACCATAGATTTTTTAGTTGGAGAATAAAATCCACAGAGGATCCAACTAAGTCTAGCTACAAATATATAAAATGTCTGGGATAGTCTTTATTCTGTAACTGTATGAAAAAATTATAGACTGATCTTTACTCTTCACGGTTGTTGGTTTGGAGTTATTTTTGGTGGTACTGGGGTTTGAACTCAGGGCTTTGTACTTGTAAGGCAGGTGCTCTGCCACATGAACCACACCCCCAGCCCTCTTGCTTCAGTTACTTTTTCCTTTAGGATCTTAAGGTCTGTGTTGACCCACATTTCTCCTATCTACACCTCCTGTATAGATAGAATTGCAGGTGTCTGCCATCATACCCAGGTTATTTGTTGAGATGAGGTCTCACTAAATATTTTGGGGGTCCTTGAACCACTATCCTGAATCTATGCCTCCAGAGTATCTGGGATTTACGGCCATATTTAGACTACCTCATAGCTTTGAATTCTTTAGAATGCATATTGGTGACAAGTTCATTTTTTTAAAGTGAATGTTGTTGGATTTCAGCATCAAAAAGGATTGGATTTTTGTAAGTATAAAAGCAGCAAAAAATGTATGTGAAGGTAAAGAATTGACTATAAAAACTAGAAATTATTTTTAGGTCTGGGGATGTAGCTCAGTGGTAAAGTGCTTGCCTAGCATACATGAGGCTCTGGGTTTGATCTTACAGAAAAAATTCTGTAAGTCAGTAAGTCATGTAAGTAAAAAACATGTTGAATGGTAGATATATTTGCAAAAATGATTGTATTCTAAAATATAAAAAAGCCCTTACACAGCAGTATAATAATAATATCTAAAGTGTATATCACTTTTTCTTACATTATAGTTATTTATGGTCAGGCATAGTGGTGCATACCTGTAATCCCAGCTTTCAGGAGGCTGAGGCAGGAGGATCATGAGTTCTAGGTCAGTTTAGGCAACAGAGTGAGTTTCAGGCTAGCCTGTGTTCTACATAGGAGACCTGTCTAAAGGGTCTTAATATTGCATCCTTTAGGATAGAGGAATCTGTAACTTTTTTGCTTCCTTCTTTGTCAGTAATACTGACATTTGAACGATACTTGTTGAATTAATATTGCCAGAGGCCTGATTGATTGCCAGTGTGACTCTTGTTCATAAATTTACCTCATTGAATAGTAAATGTATTAACATGGTTGAAAGTACCAAAGATTCGGTGAGTTTATAGTGAAAGAGTCCAACCTAGTCACCCAGTTCTCTTTCTTGAGGGCAATTAGTCAAATCTAACTTGAAGAAAAGTTTTAAGAGAACAGTTAATGTTTTGGAAGAGGATGAATGTAATTTCTTAGATAACTATTTAGGAAAGTCAATATTTAGAATTGAAAAATCTTAGATCATTAGAGCTCTAATTTGGAGACAAAGGTAGGAATAAAGAGCTCTGAACAAGAAAGTCCAATCATATTTTTGAGTTGGTATTAGTCAGGTCCATATTTAATGAATTTATACATGTGATCTTGATCAGGAGAGCTATATAGTGATATCTTACAGTTTCCAGGTGACACCACATTTTTCTTGAACTATAAAATGCTAAGCTAACATAACTATAGAAATAATTTTTAGAACCCTGTGAGCAGACAGAAAAGTGGTAGATATATTTCATTGTGGATAAGCACAAGGTGATACACAGAGGAGGGAAAAGTTACCTAATAGTACCAGTGGAAGAGAAAGCACTGATCTAGGCAAGAAATCTGGCTTTTACCCAAAATAGTAATAGTTTAGAACATTCCTTCAAATTTGAACAAAATAAGTCTAGGAGAAATGCAAGTGGAGGATAATTGACAAAATTATTTCACAAAGAAATCAAAGACTATATTAACACATTAAAAGTAATGGACAGTAGGTCCAGCATGATGAGATCCTGTTGAAGGTATAAGAACGTGGTATAAAATACAGAAGGCGATGCCATTGTATTGCTTTTAGTTATTTAAGGTGAGATATTTTATGACTATATCCCTAAACTTTGAGGTTTTTTAATTTAAAGTTTAGATGGTCTTAGACTTTCTTCATACTATGAAAAAGAGGAGTTTGAAAAAAATCTGTATTTTCTTTTTAAGTAAGTGTCTCATGAAATGAAACAAAATAAGTTAAGACAGGGATAAAGTTTTCACTGAAACTCATAGAAACATTTTTGGCATATATAGAATTATGTCCTATTCAGTGTGACAGAGAAAATTAAACCTGATAGAGTTGTATTGATCACTGATTCTAAGTAAGTCTATATGAAAAGCCATAATAGATACTGCCTATCTGGGCTTTCAGCAGTTTCCTCAGCTTCTGTGACAAATTGAAACCTTTAATACAGAACTCAGCTTGAATTGATGAATTTTTTGTTGTTTTTGTTTTTTGTTGGCATTGGGGTTTGAACTCAGGGCCTCATGTTTGGTAGGCAAACACTCTTACCACTTGAATCAGTCTGCCAGCTTAGTTGATGAATTTTGAAATAAAGTTTTAGACATTGTGTGGTAACTTGTTGCATAGCCATGTTGCAGATGTTGACTAGCTCATGGCTCTCTATAAGGCCCTATGAAAAGTTTTGTGATGGTTAAAAGGTTGGATTCAGTGCTATACTTTATAAGTAAGATTTTTAATATCAATAGACAGTTGCTTATAACTATTCAGTAATTCTGTAGTTATGTCTTTCATGCTTAGCTTGCTCTCTTGTGACAACATTTCTGTATAGATGGTTTTAAGTGTTGATACAGATGACTAAAATGCTATAGTGACAATTTTACTCTTTTGTTAAATTTAGGTGCACATAATTGAAGTTGAGATACAGGATATGATTTTTATGCATTTCTAAAAATTTGATCTAAATTTCATTTGTAGGTACTGTGTATGATGTGAGTCATTACAATGCTTTACTTAAAGTCTACCTTCAAAATGAAAGTAAATTCTCACCTACTGATTTCCTTGCAAAAATGGAGGAAGCAAACATTCAACCAAATCGAGTAGGTAGTTGCTGTTATAAAGAGAGATTGATCATATCCACTTTTTTTTTTAAACCCAGAATAAAACTATTAAAAAAATTTAACGAGTCCATTTCATTGACAGGTAACATACCAGAGGCTGATTGCTGCTTACTGTAATGTAGGAGATATTGAAGGTGCCAGGTATGGATTTGTATAAATACAGGCTTATGCAAACAGATTTTGTACACCTGAAACATATTTACTCTATTTTAAAGGCTTTTCATCAAGGGCAATTGCTTCAGAAGTATTTTAATGTAGCAGATTTGATAATGTGACTTAGACAAAATATAAAATTATCATATAAGAGGGAAAGATTAGTAAAAGTTGCTGTTTTAATCAAAATATGTTTTATTGGAGCATAGGAATAAAACTGTTGATGATAAAACTAGCTTTACTTTTTTATTTTATTAATATTTCCTAAGGGAAAAGTTGTTAGCTATTTAAAATGTGTTGAAGCATAAACCTGGGACTAGTCTCTTTATCCCAATTATTCATGTAAAATGAATAACAAATACTTCTCTGCTCATGTAAAATTTATTGCCATTTTTGGATTGAAGGCTTGGGAAATATGCATGGATTCTATTGTACAATGTTATTTTTAACTAAATGTCTTATTGAACTTAGTGCTTTTTAAAGGTTAGTAAACAATGTACAACAATCATTTAAAAATTAGTATTTTTAACAAGAGTGCCTCAGGATTATTAATACTTCCTGAGGAGGGGATCAATTTTTACTTTGTAGTTTTTAAAACAAGGCCCATTTTATACATGCAAAAAGTGCCTTTGGTATGTAATTCCAAGGAGTATCTTCATTTTTCTTTTATTGCAGCAAGATTCTTGGATTTATGAAAGCCAAGGATCTTCCAGTCACAGAGGCAGTGTTCAGTGCTCTCGTTACAGGACATGCAAGAGCTGGGTAATGTTCAGCCTAAGGTTTTGGTTCTTACACACAGGTTAACTCAAAAAAAATTATAATATTATAGAAAACATTAAAAATGAACTGGCTGTGGTGTTGCATGCCTATAATCTCAGCTACACAGGAGGCCATAGGTAGGAGGATCACTATTTTGAGGCTGGGCCCCAGGCAAAAATGTGAGACCCTACCTGAAATGTAACTAAAACAAAAAGGGCTGGAGGTGTGTCTTAAGAGGTAGAGCACCTGACTAGTAAGCATGGAACCCTGAGTTCAAACCCTAATACCACAAAAAAAAAAAAAAAAAATTATTCTAAAAAATTTATAGTGCATGTATATCTACATCATCAAAAAAATCTGGAGTGTGTATGGTAGACCATTGATGTTTTTATAACTTGTTAAATTTATTTCATAAAACTTGTGTTTGAAATTATTCAATTAAAAAAATTTTGCTACATCTGAAATAACTAAATTTGTAAAGTTTATTAACTGCTCTGGAAAATATTTTTATTTTTCATGGGTAATTTAGTACATGTTATTCCAAATGTAAATAAAATTTGTGTTATAAACTACTTAGTGTAGGAGCGTACTTTATTTATTTATTTGTTTTTGGTGGGGCCAGGATTTGATCTCAGGGCCTCATGCTTGCTAGGCAGGCTGCTTTGTCAGCCCTTTTTTGTGTTGGGTATTTTTGAGATAGGGTCTTGCAAACTGTTTGCCTGGGACTGGCTTCAAACCTCAGTTCTCCTGATTTCTGCCTCCTCAGAAGCGGGGTGTGAGCCACTGACACCCAGCTGAAGGTTCATTATTTAATGTCTAGGTAATTATATAACTTATTTTGAGGTGGAACTAACCTATAAACATTTTAGATGTTTATGGTTATTTTAGAATTATACAATCAGTTTAATATGTATTTGTCCTTTTTGTCATCATAATTAACAATAGTATTAAAAATTAAATTGATTTTAATAGTCATAGGAAATATATTTTAGATGGATAATTATATTACATTTGGCGGTGTTATAGTAATTTTTTAAAAATTAATTTATAGAGATATGGAGAATGCAGAAAATATTCTCACAGTGATGAAAGAGGCTGGAATTGAGCCTGGTGCAGACACTTACCTATCATTATTGATGGCATATGCTGAGAAGGGTGACATTGACCATGTGAAGCAGGTAGGACTATATCATGTAAATCAACATTAAAATCATTTCTGTATACTAGTGTTATGTTGTACGCGAAAAGCATTTTATACCTATTTTTGAAGATGCCTCCTTATGGAAAGAAGAATCTTAGTTTGGTGCATTGATGTTGATATATAACAGTTACTGTTGGAATAGAATGTTTCCTATTCCGTAAAATAGTCCTGAACCTTTAGATGGTATTTGTTACTAATTTTTTAAATCTTGGTATTTTCATTTATTTGGCTTTAATACTTAAAAGCACTAGTTCCTAAGTTCTCGCTTTACTTTCTGGAACTATCTGTAGACGCTGGAGAAGGTGGAGAAGTCTGATCTTTACCTTATGGACCGTGATTTACTGCAAATTATCTTTAGCTTCAGTAAAGCTGGATATCCTCAGTATGTCTCAGAAATTTTGGAAAAAATTACCTGTGAAAGAAGATATATTCCAGGTAGATTTAAAGTTCTTATTTACATTGTTTTTGTAGAATTGCTATTTATTAGAGAAAGGACATCATTTTCTAACAGTAGGGGATTATGATAGATGAACATAATACTTTTTAAAAGTCAGTGTAAAATAAGCTAAAAATGTGTTTATAAGTACATAGGAGTAATGAGTACTTGCAAGTGTTTTATTGTTATTTAGGCAGACATTCTGTCAGTGTTTGCAATTTGTAAATTTTTTCTTTAGAGTTTATTACAATATAAAACAATTGATTTAGTAACAAAAGATGTCTTTTTTTCTTTTCAGATGCAATGAACCTCATTTTGCTTTTAGTCACTGAAAAACTAGAAGACACAGCATTTCAAATTTTATTAGCATGTCCTATATCAAGGGAAGGCCATCTGAATGACTTTGGTAGTTTCTTTTTACGACACTGTGTGACTATGAATACGGTATTCTGTCCATTTTTATTTTGTAGATGCTAGAACTGCTATTTAAAAAGATTCTTTAAAAAAAAAATTTATGAGATTAGACCAGTTGTAAACATTGTAAAAACTTTATTTTTGTATTGCAAGATTTTTGGGTAGATATATCAAAGTTTTCATCCTAAGGTGGTAGAATATTTGCAGAAGGTCAAGTGGTGGGGTGTTTGCCTATTTTGTTGACCTGGTGACATTTTTTTCCCCCCAGCCTGCAGAGAAGCTGACAGACTACTGTAAGAAGTTAAAGGAAGTCAAGATGCACAGTTCTCCATTGCAGTTCACACTCCATTGTGCTTTACTGGCCAATAAAACCGGTATTATATTATTTTTGTTAAAACCCAACATGTACAGATTTTGCTGAGGCAACTTCATTGTATTTTATGGCATCTCTTTCAGATTTGGCAAAAGCTCTAATGAAGGCTTTGAAGGAAGAAGGTTTTCCTCTCAGAAGTCACTATTTCTGGCCTTTGCTAGTTGGACATCAGAAGGAGAAAAACATTCAAGGTTAGCATTTGCCTGTGAGTGGTTTGAAGTGGTCTGAGAGGCAATGTAATTATACACACTTATATTTGAATTCTTTGGAAAAGCATACTTATTCCTGAGTATTAGACCTGTGAGAAAGTGGAATTGTGTTAAGTTACAGTGAAACAGTAATAGATTTTTAATTTTAAATTATTAAAAGTTAAAAAATACATATTTCTTTCATCCTAATTTCAAAGGTTTTTGAAGAAACTCTAGCATTTGAAATTAGTCTAGCCTTAATAAAGTTGTATATAATCAAGTTCATGAAAACAAAAGATGTGGCTATTTCCTTTCTGTACCTGTCTATTTCTCCTTAGCTGAGCTTAGGTAGAATAATAGGGAAGGCAAGAAAACTTTTATTGCAAAATGAGTGCTCATGACCTGACAGCCTGCTGATTGAAAGGACAGAAATGTTCAATCTTTCAGCTTCTTAAGTACGTTTAAGCATTTAGCATACTTTTCCCTTGTACACATGGGATGTCTATAGGATATGAATAAGAACTGAACAAATATTAAATTTTAGAGTACAGTATCTAATTCTTTGGTTTGCATTATTGGTAATTCAGAAAGAGTAGTTTCATAAAAAGATGCTTTTAACAGAAGTACCTCCCCCTTGGGGAAACAAAAAATGGTCTTTTTCGTTTTATCTCGCTGTATAATGTGCTTTGGAATGAGATGCAGAGTTGTTAGTGTGACATTGGGTGACAAACAAAATGCACAAACAACAAAAAAGTGCTTTTAGCAGACTTTCATATTGCAATTTTATTTTAAATATATAGCCGTCTTCTGATTTAAAGGAAATAGTGAAACAAGTATTCCCTAATTGTTTCTGACTATAAAAGTCTCTAAATCCTTTTTAGAAAAATCTTTGTGAAAACAATATGCTAGTTTATTAACTCTTTGTGTATTCTCCAGTTCTGAAAGCTCCAAATGTAACCTTTAACCCAGTATTTTTGAATCACAGAAAGTTTACATCATTTCATCAAACTCTTTGGGCATGTTAGTATTGTTTACCTTTATACAGGTATGAAAATACTTTTGGTACCCTGTTGTAAATTTGCTTCTCTCAACCATGTCATATCATCTAGAGTTGAATTAGTTACTTGATTGTTACTACTCAGTAACATAAAATAATTTAGGCAATTTCCCTCCGTAGTTAAAGCTAATCGAACTAGTAGAAAAGGGGCTTTGTCTTAAATCTGTCTTTTCTTAGAATCTCAGAATTTAGATTTTGAAGGTGCCTTGTTGAAAGTTCACATTACCTTGATGAAGGAACTGAGAGCCATAAGGGATTCGGTGACTGACCTTATCTTACATTCCTTATCTAGCTTACAGTAGTTCTAGAATTATAATGTTCTTGACCTCCTATTGAAATACTCTTTTTATACCTCCATATCAGACTTATGTAAATATTAACGCTATATTTTATAAAAATTCTTAGCTTTTATTTGGAAAGTAGGAACCAGTATTTACATTAAGAACATTTTTAAAAAAGAGGTGCCATATTTTTTAATCAATGAAAGTTTCACCTGGAAAAATACTGAAGCTTATGCTTTATTGAGAAGTACTGACTTGAGAGAAGAAGAGATTTTCTGGTATTTTTCTTACTTTTACTTTTTTCTTTTTTTTTTGGTGGTACTAGTGTTTGAACTCAGGGCCTTTGTGCTTGCTAGGCAAGCACTCTACCACTTGACTCATGTACCCCGACCTTTTTGTTTTAGTTAGTTTTTAGATAGGGTCTCATACTTTTTAACCTGGGTCTGCCTGAATCCTGATTATCCTACTTACTTCTCTCAGGTAGAAGGAATAAACAGATGTGTGCCACCATGCCCGGCCTGTTTTTCACTTTTTATAAAATAGTATATGGCTGTCAGAGTGGGTCAAGTGGTACAGTGTCTGACTAGCAAGCAGCAGGTCCTGAGCTCACCCCTGCTACACCCCCATCCTGTACCACAAGGGGATAAAAACCATCCCCCCCAAAAAAAAAAAAAACCCATACCTTCTCTTTTGCAACAGATCCTAAAAGATAGTATAGTATATATTCTGCTGTCTTCTTTCATCTGCCAGGGTATGTGTTTTACATAGTTTCATTCACATAAGGGTAGTATAATGACCTTGCTTTGTCCAGTGAAAGTCATGTTTAGACTGGTGGAAATGACAGATAATGGGAGCAGGTATGGAGGATGTGCAGGAGTGGCTAATGAAGAGTAAATGTAATCAAGAAGTCAGAGACATGTGGAGGTCAGAAAAAACTGAGCCAAGTGTTTCCAACAACATGATGATCTAATCTCTGTTGAGTTTTTCTGGCTGTAATAAAGCCATCACCAGCCTCTAAGAATGCTTCTGCCTTCTTATGACTCATTTTTCCAACAAGTTTATGGCATCAATGGACATAGAAATGGACTTCGAAAAATACGTTTTTAGCAAGTTGGCCTAAATAAGCCCAGATGAGTAGGAATCTATATCCTTTGGTGTAGTGACAAAATACTAAGAAGATGAAAAGGAAAAAGTATATAAAGAAGGGCTGATTAAAAGTATGAATGCCAACTGAGTGGAATAGAGGTAACTTTTCAAAAAGTAAGACTTTGTCTCCAAATAAAGTGAGTATACTAGGTAGAGTATAAGAGTTACATAGAGCAGACAGTCTTAGTCAGTGGAAGTTGTTTAGGTAAATCTTATCTTTTTCCCATAGTTGGAACTTTCTTTAAAATTTTTATTCTTTTTTTTTTCTTGTTTATTCATATGTGCATACATTGTTTGTATGCCCCCTCTCTCTCCCCCTCACTTTCAGGCAGAATCTGTTCTGCCCTTATCTCTAATTTTGTTGCTATTCTTTTTTTTTTTGTCATTTTTACATTTACTCACATGTGTATACATTGTTTGAGCCACCCTCCACCCCCCAGTTGGAACTATTTTAGTTGTTTCGGTTTTCTAGTACATTGAAATGTTATTAGATTGTTTATTTAGTCTTAGTTTAGATGTGCCAAGTTCACACGGGGTTGAAATCCATTTTTATACGAGGTAATATAAGATTAATCTTTGTATAAATGTGAGGCCACGTGCATATAATCCTAGTTACTGAGGAGACTGAGGCAAGAGGATCACAAGTTCAAGGCTAGTCTGGGAAATGTGGTGAGACCCTGTCTCAAAATTAAAAAGTTAAAAGGGTTGGGAGTGTTGCTCAGTAGTGGAACACTTGCCTAGCATGTGTGAGCTTCTGGGAACTGTCTTTACTTCCAGAAAAAGGGAGGAGGGAGTTGTATTTTTTTTTTTTTTTTTTTTTTTAGAATTTATAGATAATCAGATCAGCTCAATCACCCCTTTTCCTTTTTCACTGACAAATGTTGCCGTCTTTTCTTCTGGCTATAGTTACTAAAGGATGCCTGGGAGAGTGACCTCATCTGAGCAGATGGGTCCCAGGCTTAAAGCCTACTGTAGTTTGAGTTAGAAATTTAAGTTAAAAATGCCAACAACAGAGATCATGTGAGCAGAATGCACTCTTTCCCCTGATAACATTGAAGAAATTAAGAAAATTAATTAGGCTGGGCACCAGAGGCTCACATCCATAATCCCGGCTACTTGGGAGGCTGTGATCACATTTTGAGGCCAGCTCAGGCAAATAGTTCAAGACCCTGTCTCCAAAATAACCAGAGCATAATGGACCAGAAGCGTGGCTCAAGTGATAGAGTGCCAGCTTTCCAAGGACAAAGCCCTGAATTCAGACCCCAAACCCCAATCCCACCAAAAAAGTAAAAGAAGAAGAAAATGAATTATATTTGAGGTATTGATGGTAGGGTGGTGTTCAGTATAGGAGTAAGTATTACTAAGATAATCTTTTATCTGCAGTTAATTTGTTGGCTTGTTTTCAAACAGAAAATCTGTTGTCTAGGGAACTTTAAAAAAATTCAAGAATACAGTAATACAGTTAATGCAGTAGTATTAACTGTAGTCACCTTGCTGTACACTAAGTCTCCAGAACTTCTTATTCTTGAAAGTGAAAGCTTATATTTTTTGACCAGCATCTCCCTTTTCCTTCACTCCCAGACCCTGGTAACTACCATTCTATTCTCTCCGAGAGTTCCTCTGACTATGAGGTTCATATATATATATAATTTATTTATGTATTTTTTAGATTCCACATATAAGTGAGATCAATGCAGTACAGTCATGTGTCACTTAATGTTGGGAGTACATTCTGAGAAATGTGTCACTAGGCACTTTAATCATTGTATAAAAATGATAGAATTTTATTTACAAAAACTTAAATGGTACAGCCTACTACATACCTAGCCTATATAGTATAGCCTTTGCTCCCAGACTGCAAACCTGTACAGTATTATAATGCAATGATAAGCACAAACTCGCTAGACAATAAGAATTTTTTTAGCTCCTTTTTACTTTCATGGGAACACCATAAAATGTGTGCTCCTTCATTGACCAAAACACTGAACTATGTTCAGCTGTATTTTTCTTTCTGTTTGTGGCTTATTTCACTTAGCATAATGTCCTCAAGGTTTATTCACGTGTCTTTGGTGATGGGGAGTCTTTCCTTCCTTCTTCCCTCCCTCCCTCCCTCCTTCCAATCTGCTCATCTTCTGTCTTTCTTTCTGACAGGGTCTTACTATGTAGGCCAAGCTGAACTCAAACTCCCAATTTTCTTGCTTCCCCGCACCCCCCCCAGAGTGCTGTGATTACAGGCATGTGCCATTGGCTCTTTCTAAGGCTGGAAAATCACACACACACACACCATTTTGTTTATCCACTCATCTGTCAACAGAATGTTGCCCCTACATTTTGACTACTGTGAAAGTGCTGCAGTGAATTTAGGTATACAGGTATTTCTCTGAGGTGGTGATTTTAAAGTTTTCAGGAATTTCCATACTGTTTTCTGCAATGGTTTAACCAGTTGCCATACTCACAAACAGTGTACTAGGATTCTCTTTTCTCTGCAGCTTCACTGGCATTTGTTATTATTACCTTTTTGGTAATAGTCATTCTGTTTTTTTCTTTTTTTGCAATGCTGGAGATTGGGCTCAGGGCTTCAAGAATGCTGGGCAGGCACCATTCCACCAAACTACACCTCTAGCTGGATAATAGTCATTCCAACAGGGGTGAGATGATACCTTATGCTAATGGGAGGCAAGAACATTAACACTGAATTATGTCTCCAATCTTTTAAGTTAGTTTTAAATTCAATGAGACAATAATTCATTAGAATAAAAAAGTGTTCTCTTTGTTTCTCATTCTTTTGTAAAAGCTAAAGTCAGAATTTAGTAAAAATTAGATATTTTTTGTTAATGTGCTTAATCAAAAACACTTTTTGAAGTGATATGTCAAGGCAGTCTAGCTTGGCAAACATTAATGGCTTCTTGAATTTAAAGCAGCTCTAGATAGAAAAAAAAGGTAATTCTCCTCATTTGATTTTTCAGTGGGGTAGCATTTCCCATATTTTAGAACAAGTGGGGTGCCTTGCTTAAAATAGCATTTAATATATAATTGTGTGTATAATCCATAATTTATGGATAAAGCTGTACATCTGTCATATTTTGGCAGGATCTTCTGCTTTAATATTAAACAGCTTGTTATTTAAATATTGGACAAAGCAATTTCAAAATGTAGTCCTCAATAAACTTAACTTTATGTATACCTGTGTTGGAGGAAAAAAACAGTTTTTGAAACTGGTTTTGTCTTTGACAGATCTGCTGTTCTAATTCCATAATCCCTTCCCATTGCAGTGCTTATTCTTCTTAGGTGTTATTGTGTAATTCTGTCATTGCTGTCTGATAGCAGTGATGTTGTATGATTGATACTCAGTCGAGGGGCCAGAAATGCTCAACACATTTCTCTTAACTTTCCTCGTAGTCATAATTTCAAGGAGAGTTTCATTTTGTAGGAGGTTATGGGGTTTGAACTTACGGCCTTGCGCTTGCTAGGCAAGCGCTCTCCCACTTGTGCCACACTTTGGTTATTTTTAAGGTAAGGTGTTAACATTTATGCCTTGGTCGGTCTGTACTGCTGTCCTCTTATTTACCCTTCCTGCCTAGCTGGGATGACAGGCACACTCCACTACGTCCAGCCTTTATTGGTTGAGATATGGGGTCTTGAGAACTTTTTGCCCTAGCTGGCCTTGAAACTCTATCCTCCCAATCTGCATCTCCTGAAGCTTGGATTACAGGTGTGAGCCACCTTGCGTGGCAGAATACTTTCTTTTTTTCTTAAGAATATTTTCTTAGCATGCATTATGGAATTAGTAGAGGGAGATGAGGAATAGAATAAATTTTTTCCACTCGTCATGTGTCCTAGTTCTTTTGCTTTTCTGCCTTCTCTTTTAGACAAACAAAATGCTGAATAATTTTTTTACACTATGATTTAGAAAGTAACTGAACTAAACTTTCTGATCGCTCCTTGATTTGTTCCAAGTTCTTTATCTCTGTGCTTCTGGGTTGTGCATTACAGGTATAATTGATGTCCTCAAAGGAATGCATGAAATGGGAATAGATCCTGATCAGGAGACATATGTAAATTACGTGTTTCCATCCTTTGATAGCATAAAGTCAGTACGTGCTGTTTTGCAGGTGAGTACAGTATGGTTTTAATTACAGAGTTGACGAGAATGTCTTTCTCCCTAATGTTAGATGGTCATCAAAAAAACCTTAAGTTAGTCTTTTTAGCTTAACATGTGTGTTCTTTCAGATGTGAGTATCCTTAAGACATCTTTCAGCATAAGAGTGGATTATAGGACTGGGCATGGTTGTGCACTCTTGTTACCTCAGCTCCTTGGGAGGCAGACATAGGAGGACTGAAGTTCTGAGGCTGATTAGGACACAAGCACAAGACCCTATCTGAAAAATCAGAAAAAGGATCGAAACTGTGGCTCAAGTGGTAGTGCACTTAGTGTGAGGTCCTGAGTTCAATTTCCAGTAGTGTCCCCCCTCAAATTACATTTTTTATGTTATTTAGCAACCTGTTTTTTTCATTTCGTATCTTTCATAACAATATGTAATTCTGCAAATTATTTTTTGTGCTTGCATGCCATTTTGTTGTATTAATATGCCATAATTTACTTTTATTCATTGCCTATTATTTATTACCTAGGTCGTTTTCAACATTGTACTATTACAAAATGATTCAATAAATATATTTGAGCTAAATTTTGGTTCATATACATAAGTTATTGAACAACTAATTTTGGGACAAGTGATACACCACTTGGAGTTAAGTAAATTTGATCCTCCTTACTTTACCACATGTCCCAAAACACTATTTTAGTATTGTGCATTGAACTTTTGTCCTGAATGAGAGAATTGTAGTGTCTTCGAAAGTAAACAGTCCCTCCACTTCCAAAAAACCACTCTGTGGGTAACAATGAGATAAGCATTTAATGTGGAATGTTGGAACTCTATCTTAAAGCTTTTGCTAAAATTCAATTATTTGACTAATGTATAGTTTAGAGGACTATATTTTTTAAAATGATAGATTTTCAAATAATATAATGATTACATATTGGGAAGATAGGAAATTTGAAAGCATATCAAACTGCTGTTAGGTGAAGCATGTTATCATTGGTATATGCTCTATTTCTAGGAAAATGAGTGTCTGCCTCAAAGTGGTGTGTTTTCTCAAGCCGAAGTGAGACGTGAAGCAGTAAATGGGAACTTAGACTATGTCTTATCATTTTGTAAGTGTTTAACATTAGCAGTAATGATTTCAGTTACTACTGAAGGCATGCAGCGTCGTTTATGCAGTGTTTTGTTTTAAGTCATACTGAAAAGCCAGTTTTTGAGTTGCACTTGTGGATACTTTTGAAGTAGTTTTAAAGTTGAAAGTACATGGGAGATAATATTGTTAGAGTGGAGGTTGGGGTGGGGACCCTGAAGACCAATGTCCTATTTTTAATTCAGCAGCTGATAGGTGATTTGAAGCAAGGCTCTTAACCTCTGTTTGCTTCAGTTTTCTAAGGTACTCCCTATCAACATAGTGTGCATTGGGGTAAAGGGGTGTCTGAAAATTGAATGAGATACTGTTTACCAAAGTTTTTTAAACTTCCATTGTTATCTATTATGACATTAATTAAGTTTCATGAAGTTGGACTGAAAAAGGTATGCTCAAGTGGATCCCTGCTTTGTAAGCACAAACCCCTGAGTTCAAACCCCAGTCCCACCCAAAAAAAAAAATTAAAGTTACATGAAACTATTTCTTAGATTTTCTTAACAAAAACACAGCAAATGTTTGCTAAACATTTAAATGCTAGGGTGTTTACTGTGTTTACTACAGGTTAATAAAGTCATCTCCATTGATAAATGAGGAAAGGTATAGTGAGGTATATGATTTGCCCAATGTGTGCTTTGAGCCTGAAGCAAGATCTTCCAACTCTAACTTTATTCTATTTATCATACCACATTTTGTTTTTAATAAATAAATAAACAAGATGTTCCTTCAAGTCTTTATTTTGTAATATGTCCATGATGTTACTGACAGGTTTAGGTCTTGTAGAAGACACATCATTTAAAACCAAAATACATGAACATAGGGATTTTTAGCTCTGTAAAATGTTTTTGGTTTTTTTGGGGGGGAGGTGGGACCGGAGTTTGAACTCAGGGCTTTTCACTTGCAAAGCAAGCACTCTACTGTTTGAGCCACACCTTCAATCTAAGTTGGAGGTTTTTGTTTTTTTGGTTTTTTTTTTAAGCTCCATAAAATGTTAAAAATTAAATCTTGATTAGTACATATTCACAATGTATAAATGGCAGCTTTGTAAGAACCAGATTATTTGCTATCTATAGCCTGTGTTTACATCATTTAAAATACTTCATTAATTAAAAATAGTTAATATTGGAAGGGAAAGACAAAGTGTCCTATAAGAAAAGTGGTTACTGTTAGAGGTATAGTTATTTGAGTTGGAGGCTAAATATTACTTTGGCTGCTATTTAAGTGTATTGATTTTGCCTTCCACTCTGTAAAATATATAGATTTTCTATACTGACAAGATGAAAACAGAGATGCATTAGCAGGAGACTCTGGGCTCGTAAGGTGCATACATGAGAGCTGACTTTCCCTTTTATCATACCATCTATTCCACTTTATTGTCAACCTTGATTTTTCAGATTTGTTTGTTGCTAAGGAAACTATACGACACCAACATTTCAGTTTGCTGGGATTTTTCTGGCTACCTTTTTAAGGAAAAAAACTTGACAATAGTCTGTGCAATACAATTTTGAATAGTATAAAAATACATTATCAAGAAGTTGTTTATTAAATTGGAAAAGAAAAATGCCAGGGACCATGAGACTGAAGTATATTTGAGCCCACTCTTGTCATTTCCTTGCCCCGTTGGATTTACAAGTCTTTAAAGAGCAGTTCATTTTGTCATTGCTTTAGGCAGCTCTTAGGTTGTACTGTTGTTTACTGCATCACCAAGAATGTCAATGTAGGGAGGTTTTGTTATCTTGATCAAGTTTGTAGGGTACTAGGTTCACATCTTCTCATTTTTATTTGTGAGTATGCCTAATTAATTTTGTCAAGCAAAATTAAAGGTTGTCTGGAGGCACTTAGTTATGTTCACTTTCTAATTCTTTGAGTGACTAAGTATAGGTCCTCTTAAAAATGTTTTTTAGACTTTCAAATGTTGTAAGACCTCTGGGAAACTTAAACTCCTTGCTGAAGGGATATATCAGTTGATCTTAAATAACTCTTGTGTGGGAGTTAATTTTTATATTTAAGTGAGGTAAATCTTTAATATGACTGATTGTTCTATGAGTTCTTTAAAAAAATTAAGCCAACTATCTTAAGGTTCACCTAACCTGAATTTATTGCCTTCAGAATTTGTCTCTACTCTGAATTCCTCTCATTACAGCTTAACTTGTATCATTAAAAAGCCACATTATATTTAAAGTGAAAAGATTATAATGATACCATTATAATATGATTGCAAGGAAAAAGAAATTCAGGAGATGCTTAAGGTGATCCCATCCACCCCTTGCTAGTTACAGCAAGGTTTATATGAAGAAGCTATACCAGGCCTGATTCTTCTGCTAATGCAAATCAGGCTTACAAATCAGTACCGAAACATTCAAGGTTTTGACTGTTAAATGCTAAAATAAGTAGTAGAGGAAACAAATGCTCAGAAAAATGAAAGGTCAATATAAATCAGTAATATAACAGTTAAATACATATTTTATCATGATTTTACCTTGTTACTCTTAGAAAAGAATTTTCTCTTCTGTCTTCAAAAGATGAAAGTCTTTAATACAGTCTCTCCATAGTGCCACAGTATTCAGTAGCACACAATATCAGTTGTGTACCCTGGTGATTCAGTTATGATGATAAATTAGTAATTGCCGTTTATGTGCAAGAACAGTTACCATATAAAGTCATTAATTGTATACACTCACCAAAATGAAGTAAAATGCTTTGAAAGAATGGTTTTCTTGCAAATACATATTGCTGTTATTTTATTAATTTTGTATGAAAACATTATTTTTAAATGAAAATTATTATTTTAAAATTTAAATTGTTATTATAAATTGCTATTTTTAAATAAAATGAAAATTAAAAGGATTTGGTAAAATTTTGTCAAATAAGTTGGTAACTCAGGGTTTTTGATTGTTTTGTTTGTTTGGTGTGAGATGTTTAACAATCATTTTCTTTTGCAGTGAAATCAAATGAGTTGCCTTTCTCATTTAATTCTTTAAGAGGCAGTCTAATTCTAGGCTTTAGGAGGTAAGATTATCAACTTAAATGTTCTTTGCCTGGTTATGAACTAATTGATTACTCCTTTTCTTATAATCGAGTACATGAGGAAAGGTGGTTATTCTTATATTCTGATATACTGGGTACCTGAAATAATCCTGCCTGTTCTATTCTTCTAAGTAGCCTTTTATATATCTTTCCCAAGAAATGCATATTTTTGTAAATATCCTGTTACCAAGGAGAAAGTGCTGTTTGAAAATGGCAAGTTGGAGTTACAGATTTGCATATATAACAGTTTATTCTTTGAGCATTTAATTATAAGGCCACTTTCATTCAGTATAATACTACTACTCTCCTGTGTGTTCAAGGAATGTTAATGACATTTTTACTTGTCTATTTTCTTTTACTACATTGAGATTCGTAAGGTAGGCTAAGTACAAAGAAAAGAAGTTTATTTAGTTCATAGTTCTAGAGGTTCAAAGGCATAGTGCTGGTTTTGACTCAGCTCTATTTAGGGCCATCATGGCAGATGACATCATGATGGGAATGACTGGAAGGAAGAAATCACATCATAAAACTGCCAGAGAACAGTTTAGGGAGTTGGAGTAATTCTTTTAACACTTTGCTCTGGCAAGAGCCCTAGAGTCCCACAAGAACTACTGTGATCCCTTCTGAGGGCATGCCCACAGTGCTGTAAGACCTCACATTAGGCCCACCTCTTTTATTTTTTAGGCCTCTCCTCTTTACCACACTGAGGACCAAGCTTCCAACACATGAACCCTCGGGAAGTAAATTCCAGCCATATCCTAGCACCCTCCAATTTTGTTATTTTAAAAATATTCAAAGAAAAGTTGAAGGACTAGTAAATGAATCACCAACATGGTCTGTTTAGATACACCAATTGTTAATTCCATGCCATATTTACTTGTTTTCCTTTTCTCATACATTTGTACTTGATACACATACACACACATAAATTTTTGTCTTTTTTGCTGAACTACTTAAAGACACTGAGTCTTTCACTGAATCTTAAAGACATGGTAATCTATTGCATGAAGAAAGGTAGTTGTTCTTATATTCTGATATACTGGGTACCTGAAATGATCCTACCTGTTTTATCCCTTAAGAATAAGGTCATCAGTGGGTGCTGGTGACTCACACCTGTTATCCTAGCTACTCAGAAGACAGAGGTCAGAAGGATTGAGGTTTGAAGCCAGCCCCAGCAAATAGTTTGCAAGACCCTATCTTGAAAAGATCCATCACAAAAAAGGGCTGGTGGAGTGACTGAAAATATAGGCCCTGAGTTCAAGCCCCAGTACCACAAAAAAAAAAAAAAAAAAAAGAATAAGGTCATCATCTGTATATAATCATAGTATGACCCATAAAATACTAGTAAAACTATCATCATTTATATACATAATCCATTTAGATTTTTCCAGTTTTAAAATTTTCTTTTCCAGTGTTTTACTTTTTAGCTGAGGATTCAGTTAAATTCATGCAGTTCATTTTTATTGCTAAGTCTCTTTACTCTCCCTTTTTGTGTGTGGTACTGGGGTCCCATTGCTTTCGTTCTGTGGCGGAGTAGCACATCTCGGTAGGAATGTGTGGTGGGAGCAAAACTGCTTACTTCATGCCCAGGAAGCAAAATGGAAAGAAGAAGGGACTGGGGTCCCACAATGCCCTTGGAAGGCACAGCCCCAGTGACCTAAGAACCTTCCACAAAGTCCCTCCTCCAAAAGGCTCTACCACCTCCCACTATCACACCCTGGGGACCAGACCTTTAACATGTGGGTCTGTGGGGGAAGTATGGCACTTGGTTAAGTAATTCCTCTGTCTTTCCCTTGCAAAGAAGCCTAATGTCCTTTGTAATTGGTAAGAAATCTGTGGGGTGATACTTTGGGTCACATTGTCTACCCTGTTTTCCCACCCTCTTTCACTCCTTGACTTTAGAAGCCATTGGTAATCTGCGTTGAATCAGTTAACATTGGTGGTTGTTAAAAGGATAAGTTTCTAATTTTGTCTGGTATTAGTCCCAGAAGTTTATATGTCATTTTCTGGTGGGAGCACTAGTTTTCTGTACACATCTATGAGCCTGTATTGCAGGCAACAGGAGGTCAGATAAGTTGTGGAATTCTGTGTTGCTGCCTTTTTCTTAACATAAAACTATCACTGAAGAGTGATAAGAAAAAATAGAAAAAGGACAAGATCCAGGCCTTTAAGACTATAATTTGAAATGGTCTATATAAACAAGTGGATCAAAATGCATTTTTAAAAAAATGAACCCTAATGCATTACAATGTGAAATGTAGTAACATTTTCAAATAGTTTTCCTTGATGAAAGACTTAAAAGTTTTTCTCCTTAACTTCCAGGTTGTGGGTATTTCTTTTAACTTCACTAACCTTATATGTTTTCGTTAGTTTGAATAACATTCATTGTATTTCATAAATCCTAGATTTCTTTCTTTTTTCTTTTGGTGGTACATGAGTTTGAACTCAGGGCCTTACCCTTGCTAAGCAGGTTCTGCCAGCCCTTTTATGTGTTGGGTACTTTTTGAGATAGGGTCTCACTTTCATTTTCCCTGGGCTGACCTCAAACCTCTGATCCTCCTCAGTAGTTAGTATTATAGGCGTGAGCCATTGGTGCCCAGTGTTTGGAGTTAGATTTTTTTTGGGGGAGGGGAGGGGTTGAACCCAGGGCCTTGTGCTTGCTAGGCAGGTGCTCTACCACTTGAGCCATGCTCCTAGCCCAAATCCTAGATTTCTTAATGCAGTGGGAAAAGCTCAAATGATGTTATATACCTGGGTTTGTCATTGAGCTGATTTAGTGTATAGACCTGCCTGCCTCTGCAGTGAATGTGCTTGCTTGCTGTTCTTTTATTGTGACTGCCACTTAATTTCGTGTCATCATTGGTGCTATAAGGTTGGTTTTTTTGGTCACTTTTGTAACCTCTGTACACTTAACCTTTAGTAGACTATATGCACATAAAATTTGCTACTTTTTCTTTATTGTACATTGGTATATTAAGTTGTCGTAAGATGAGTAAGGTTATGAATAAAAGACATAAATGTCTTTTTTTGGTTTTTTTAGTTATTTTATGACAAGGATTTTGTGGCATCTGTTTTGATGATTCTTAATTCTGAATAAAGTAGACTAATGTGTGATGTAGAGGCTTGACCAAGGCAGCGATACATTTAGAATGCATTTCAATCTCAGACATTGTCTGTTTCATTTCTAAATATTCAGGGCTTTTTTTTTAATGTCTTCTGTGACTTTAATATGTTCTTGGGGTTTTTTTCTTCCTCCTTGAACATAGGAAGATCTATTAATAATAGTTGTTTTCAGGTCTTTGTCTACTAATTCTGTTATCTGAGTCATTTCTGGGTCTGTTTTGATTAGTTTTTCTCCTCATTATGGATCACCAACCATACTTTTCTACTTTGTAAATTGTTTTCTCTGTGTGTGTACATGCCTGCCAGGGGAGCAATGATGATTGAGCTCAGGGCCTCATGCATGCTAGGCCAGTGCTATACCTCTTGAGTCACATCCCTAGGCCCTTTGTAATTTTCTTACTGGTTGCCAGACATTGTGAATTTCACAGTTGGACCTTGAATTTTTTTGTACCCCTTTTTGAGTTTTGTTCTGAGACAGTTAAGTTGCTTAGAAACAATTCTCTAGCGCTTGCTCTTTTTTTTTTTAAGTTTGAAATGACACACAAAAATTGTACATATTTGTGGGCCTAGCACTTGCTTTAATGCTTTGTTAGTTAAGACTAGAATAGCCTTTAATGCAGGATTATTCCCACTAAATTGGCTTGTGGCAGTTTTTTGAGTACTGCATTTGGTGGCCATACATTTTGACACTTGGCAATGTGAACTGTACTGAGCCCTATAGGAGGAGTTCTGGGAGTGTTCTACCAGCTTTCATTGGGAGCATCTGAACAGGTCACAGGTTGTTCCCTAGGCTTAGTATTTCCTCCCATACATGTACTCATCAGTACTCAGCTAAAGACTGAAGGTTGCTCTCTCTAGATCACTAGAACATGCTCCAGTCAGGGCACCCCTCTAATTCACCCTGTGAATTCTTTGCTGGCTTTTCGAGTGCTCACTTTACAGAACTGGGTATTAGGTTTTTCCCTCCTCAGACTGGGTGTTAGGATTTTCCCTTCTCTAGAAACTCTCCAAACAAAAAGCTGGAGCAGCCGTAAGGTTTGTTTCCCTTCTTTCAGGCATCATTGTTTTCTACTGGCTTTGGCCCAGTGTCTACAATCATTATTTCTGTTTTTTACTTGTTTGAGGTGGAAGATGTGTCCAATCCCTGTTATATTCTGCCACTGCTAGGAAGTGGAAGTCTTTTAGAATTCTTTTCTTTAATTAAAAATAAGGATATTCTCTTCTAGAAACATATTTCAATATGTAGGTTCAAATACTATATTGCTCATTTTTTATTGTAGATATAAAATTTCAGATTGTGGTAGTTTAGTATTATTCATAATAATATGGGCATAATCAGAAGGATTTATGACTTGAGTCATTTCTTTCTTTCCCTCCCACCCCCAAAACTATTAAAAATTCTAACTAACTGATGTGATTGCAGTCCTTTATTCTCAGCACGTAATGTAGCCGTGATAATCTTTCATTTGATGTCAAATCAAATAGTACATATTTTAAAATCCTTTTGTCAGTGTAATTGTCAACAGCCACCTGTCATGCTTCTTAAGGTCCCAAGGTATACTAGCAAGTATAGAATTGGCTGGGTGACTAGGAGAAAACTGAGTACAGCTTGGCACTGAATCACAGTTTAACTGTGTCATCGCCCCTGGAGTCGTGCTAGCTTACCTGTAGCCCCTAGACTTAATTAAGCACATGAAAGATGCACCAAAGTTACTCCTTCCCCAAAATAAGATAATCAGAAATCTAAGAGTTATAGAGCATTATAATTAGGTATCACTTTAGATAAGCCTAAGGGAAATTTGGCTATGCATTTCATTATTGGAATGCAACTTTTAGGGTTATCTACCTTTTAATAAAGCCTGCTTAGCACTAGTAGCAGGTACAGGGCCTAACTAACATGTGCTCACACTTATTTTTCATGCTATCCTATAATATTTTTGCAAAACACTGTTTTCTTTATGCCTTTTGAGAATAGTGTTTGAGTGGAAAGTCAGTATTTGTGTACATTGATACACTTAGGAAATGGTAATTGCATATCAATCGAGTGAAATGCCTTCCTGGAGATTTTGATCTTTTAAATTGTTTTCTACATAATTAGTATTTTTTTCTTTACTTTCCTTTCTCTTTTTGTATTGTTTTCAATTTTGGTTTGGTTTGCTTTGTTTGGTTTTTTATGTTCTACTTGCTATTATATTTCCATTGAGTTTTTCATTTCTGCTACCATAATTTTTATTTCCATAATCTCTTGAAATCTATAAATTCCTAAAATAGCATCTTACTATTTCATGGATAAGTTTTTATCTCTTAGAGGATACTAATAATAGTTTTCTATAAGTCTTTCCTCATCTGATTATTGTCTGTTTCCTACAGGTTTTTATCTGTTACTTTTCCTCCCCTATCCTAAATATCTGAGGATCTTTGATTAAGAGTAAGGACTGTAAAAAGTGATTAGAATCTCTGAATTTGTTAGTGGGGATTATACACTTGGAGCTGACTCTGGGATTAGCTGAGTGGCTCAAGTTGAGATTGTTGGTGTCGGCATTATGTATGTCCTTTGTGAATGGGACATCTCATTCTAATGAGAAGTCTTTGGGATGCTATGTGAAGGAAAGTGTTAGGTATTTCCCTCCTTCCCCCATGTTAGTATTTAGCACATATTGTTACTTAATGTTCAGAGACTTTTGTTTTATTCTTCAAAGAAGAATCCTTAGTTTTCTGCTGCAGTCAGAAAGGGGCATTATCCAATGTTGAGTTGAAGAAGACCTACGGACCTGCTGTTTCCAATAAGGGAATGTAGAATCTGTACCTTTTGAAGATGCGGTTGCATCTGGTTTGGACCAGATCTCCTTACCAGTGTCTTAGAATTTGACATTCTCTTTACAGCTAATTTGGTTGTTACTTGTCTATCTCCTTTTAACTTATGGTATTTATTTGTACCTATCTGTATTTCAATTTATTTTATGTGCCATTGAAAAAAATCTTTTTATTGAAGTGGAGTATTGGGAAGAAGCAAAATTAGATGAAAATTGTCAGTCTAACATCCATATAGTTGATTCAGAAAATCCCTAGGTAAGTTTTAAAGCTAAGTACTTTGTGTCTCAATCTCTTCATCTTTATAATGGCTCTGATCATTATGCTTAATGCAGAGATGTTGTAACCACTAAATAAATTAATAAAGTGTTTAATTAGTTCATGAGAGCTCAGAAAACATTAGCTCTTATGAGTGTGTGCCAAGGACTAGGAATGCTGGATAATAGGCAATTCAAGGACAAATAAGAAACTTCTTGTCCCTGTGTTGTTCACAGTTGGAGGCATGAGAGTAAGCATACAACTGCAAACTAATCTTGATAATTATGAATGTGTAGAGGAGAAAGTACTATCCCTTTCTGTGAAGGGTAGGGAAGGGGTAGATCAAGGCAAAATGTATAAAGAAGGTAGTAAGATTAGTATCGAAGGATGGATGAGAATTTGTACAGGTGAGAGGAAGGGCATTTCTGGCAGGGGCACTGAGACTGAAAGAACTAATGTGTCTGGGGACCCACAGCTCAGGAAAGCATAAAATAGCAAGAAGTAAAGTGGAATGATAACATAGCATTCTTCATGACTGGTCTTATTCTATGTTAAGAAGTATGGACCCTGAGTCATGGCTTTGAGCCATTAAAAAGTTTATATAATGAAGATAAGAGAGATATATATATTCTGAGTGGGGAAAGAAGGGTGGTGCAGATAAAGGTAGATGGGAAATAGGCAACATGGAGAGATGATTAACTATTATTGGGATCCATTGAGCCTGTGGAACTTCCAGGGGAAGATATTTTCTTGCAGTGTTGGGGATTAAACCTAGGGCTTGTGCATCTAGACAAATGCTGTACCACTGAGGTCACATCCCAGCCTTGCTAAAGATACTTTACTTAGCATTTCTAAGTCTGTTTCTTCTGTGAAACAAGGAATTAAAACACCTACATGCAGGATTTTATTTGTTTGTTTATTTATGGTGCTGGGGTTTGAACTCAGGGCCTACACATTGAACTACTCCATCAGCCCTTTTTTGTGGTTTTTTTTTTTTTGAAATAGGGTCTCATGAACTATGTGCCCAGGCTGGCTTCGAACTGCGATCCTCCTGATCTCTGTCTCCTGAGTAGCTAGGATTATAGGCATGAGCTACCAGTGCCCAGCTTGCAAGAATGTTTTTAAAGTGAAAAATGAGCTGGATATTGGTGGCTCATGCCTGTATTCCTAGCTGTTTGGGAGGCTAAGATTGAGAGGATCAACATTTGAGGCAAAAAGTTCACAAGACCCCCATTTCAATCAATAGCTAGATGTGTTGGAGTATGCCTGTCATACCAGCTACTCAGGATACTTGATTGGGAGGAATGCAGTTCTAGGCAACCCAGACAAAAAGTTTGAGATGCTCCATCTTAGTCAACAGCTAGCCAGGTATGATGGTGTGGACCTGTCATCCCAGGTATTGTGGAAAGCATTAAATAGGAGGATCATGGTCCAGGCCAGCCTGGGCAAAAAGGGAGACCCTTTTTCCAAAATAACTGGAGCAAAAAGGGCCCTTAGGAAGAAGCAGTTAGTGTTTGGCTTCTTGTTTCATGCTGGGGGTGAACAGAGTCTGTATGTTTTGGGGATTGTTTTTGTTTCATACCTGTGAATGTATGAATGTACAATGTAGTTAGTTGTACATCAATTTATAGTGCTTTTGGTCATTTTCAATTGTTTTAGCTATCTGTGCAGTTTTAAAAGTTTATACCAATGTGTTCGTTAAGGTATTATATTACCAGATTTGAGAACAACTTTGTGTGTGTGTGTGTGTGTGTGTGTGTGTGTGTGTGTGTGTGTGTGTTAAGAGTTCGAACTTGGGGCCTCACACTTGCTAGGCAGGTGCTCTGCCACTTGAGTCACTCTGCTAGCCTTATTTTTTATTGCAGAGTTCTCAAACATTCACAAAAGTAGAACTCCCTATACCATCACCTAGCTTAACTGTTAAGATTTTGGCAATCCTGTTTCATCTATATCCTCCCTCCTTCCTTTTTTCTTGGACTGTTAAAAGTAACTAGAGACTTCTTGTCATTACACCTGTAGATATTTCAGATGCATCTCACAACTTATTTTAAACAAAAAACATAACCATCATCATATTGCTACCCTTGATAAAATTAACAGCAGTGGATAAGAAGAATTAATAGATTCCCAAAGAGGTTCAGGATGAAGCAAAAGTGAAGAACCATTTCAAGGCTTATGTACTTAATATTGTGTACTTATGGATGGAGCATTACCCTCTCACTTTTTAGCAAACCCTTTGAATTTTTCTACTTTCCTCCTATTTTTTAGATGTAATAGACATCTGCAGATTAAGATTCCTTGGAATTCAAACCATTTGTCTTTACTTTAACTTACTCTTTTCTATGTGGTGTTTTATCGTCATAATATCTTGAGTCCTCACTATTTTTTCTCTTACTCTTTGACAAATCAAAAATGAAAACTCAGACCTTTGTGGGGTTTTTGCATATGGAAATGATAGGCAGAGCACTCTGCTCTGTAACTAGTGGGTGGCTTTGATGAGAGATGTCTTGTAAAGTTGAGAGATTGTTTGCCACTGTAACTTAGAGATAGGATTTTTAGATTGATTTAGCATTCTTTTTGTTAACTGATTTTTTAAAGATTTTGTTCCCCAAAATCAAAATCAATACCATACTAAAGTATAATGATGTTTATGGCTTTGTAACCATGTTTTTCCCACTTCCAGATTTTTTTCAAAACTTTTTCTTACTGTGTTATAGTAGGAGAGACGGTCATAAGGAAAAGGATTATGGAAAAGCTGGGCGCAGGTAGCTCACATCTGTAATCCTAGCTACTCAGGAGGCAGACATCAGGAGGATCATGGGTTGAAGCCATGAAAGAGGTCTGGTGGAGTGGCTCAATGGGTAGGCCCTAAATTTAAGCCCCACTACCAAAAAAAATAAAATAAAACACAACAAAAAAGAAAAGGGTTATGGAAATATATTTATTTATTAAACAGTTTTTGTTTTGAAATAATTATAAGCACAGGAAGTAACAAAGTTACAAAGTCCTATGTTCTCTCCTCCCATTTTCCTTAGTTTAGTTGTAGTTACATCCTGCATAACTGTAGTACATTGTCAAAAGTATAGAAATTAAACATTGATACATTTGTATTTAATTCTGTCATTTTATTACATGTATATATATGTAACCACCATTGCAATGAAAATATAGAATTATTCTGTTACCACAACTATCCCCCTGCTATTACCCCTACATAGGCATTTCCCCTCCATCCCTAACCTATGACAACACCTAATTTATCCTCAGTTTATATAATTTTGTTATTTTTGTAAATATTACATAAGTAGATTTCTATAGGATGTCCTCTTTTGCCTTTTTCACTCAGAATAATGCCCCTGCAGTCCATCCAAGTTGTTGCATGCATCAATACTTCATTCTGAATATGTTTTTAGTGTAAAAATATATGCTCCGTTAACTCACTATACCAAAACTCAGTCCACCCATAAGTGCCTAATGTCATGCATGTTTAAAAAGACCTACAAACCTAGCCAGGCCCCAGTGGCTCACACCTGTAATCCCAACTGAGATCAGGAGGATTGTGGTTCGTAACAAACCCAGGTAAATAGTTACCGAGACCCTATCTCAAAAAAGGGTTGACAAGTGGCTCAAGTTGTAAGAGTGCTGGCCTAACAATTTTGAGGCTCTCAAAATTGTTCAGATCCCTCCAAAATTAAATAAATAAGCCTGTGAATTTTTGTGAGTCATGTATATGTTTACATTGTAAAATTACTGTGAAAATAACAGTTTTCTTAAAGTTTGAATTAAATATGTAAGTCTTCTAAACATCAAGTATTTGAAATTTAGAAGTAATGTAAAATCAGCGTCAATCTGTTATTCTGTATTATAAATGGTTTCTCACTTAACTAGGCAAAATATGGGTTCTTTTTCACTTTCTTTGAAATAAATTCAAAATTACAGAAAATTACATAAATAGTATAAGGAACTCATGTATACAGTATTCATCAATTTAACATTTAGCATTTTGTGACATCATTATTTACTGCTTCCATGCAGCTATCAGTCTGTCAGTTTATATTTATACAAATGTATTTTTTCTGAATTATTTGAGCCTAAATTGCATTTATCGTAATCATTACCCTTTGTCATTATGTAATCCCACGGAACCAGGATGTACCCTTAACTCAATCATAGCATAATTAACAAATTAAGGAACTTAACATAACTGTACTATTTTTAGCTAATAGTGCATATTCTAATTTTATCATTTATGTCTTTTTTCGCATTTCCTCCCCTTCATAATCCAGTTTAGGGATGGATGTTCGTTGTCATTTCTGTTATATTTTCTCTAACCTGGAATAATTCTTTAGCTTTTTATTTTCACTAATCTGGAACTTCGGCCTTTGTCTTTTATGAAATTGACATTTTTTGAGACTGTGGGTCAGTTATGTTATAGACTGTTTCTCATAGTGGTTCCCCTGATTAGCTTCAGGTTATACACCAGCTGTATGCCACATTAGGGATATTCTTTTAGTTGTATTACATCTAAAGGCACGTGGTGCCATCAGCATCTCATTAGTGATGTTAGTTTTGATCACTCAGTCAAGGTGTTCTGTCTTTCCATTATGTATTTACTGTTTTTCCCATAACAAGTAGCAGGCAGTCTACGGGCCGATACTTTGAAACCGTGCAAATAATCCTACTCCATTAAACTTGGACTCCAATGCTTTAGGGTTGGTTCTTTAGTGATTCTTATCCAAACCAATCTTTATTTTGAAGATTCAATGTGGGTGAGGCTCACCATCTAAATTGCCTTGTCCAGTAATTCAACTTGATTTTGCAAACATTTGTTAATTTAAAAGCTCTGACCTGTGTACATTACATAATATAATTGCTGGTATATTTTAACTTAAAATGTTTTTAAAACCTCTGGATTTATTTTTAATCCTTTGCTGCCCTCTGCAGGTCCATGAATATAGATCTTTGGAGCAAGGTGAGTACCTTAATATATGTAAAATGCCAATAAGATCAAAAGTTTTAGTAGAGTCACATATTTATGGTATACTCTTATAGGTAAATGGATTCAGAATCTTGAAATGGTAGCTTTAAAACAACAGGAAATTTGTTATGGACATAGTCTTTAAATTAGTCCTAAAATCTAAGATTTTCAATTTTTCCAAATGAAAACTGTTAAAATTATTATAATATTTGACCTTACAGTTTAAAATTTTTCTTGATATGTGTATAGAAACATATGTATATGTGTAATGCATTATATGTGTGTGTGTTTCTAAATATGAATGGTATGCAGACCAACTTTATATTGTTACCTTTTTAAGATGTTTACTGATTTTATGCAGGAAGAACAACTATGAATTGCCTGAAAGATTTTCAGTTTACTAAAATCAGAGTACACATTATTAATTAAAATTCTTAGTTTAAGTTTGTTTTGGCTTGAGCTTTTTTGTGATGCTGGAGTTTGAAGCCATACTAGGAAAGTGCTCTACAACTGATCTACATATTTTTTAAAATTCATTCTATTTCTAGTGTTACTTGAACTGCCATTCAAGATATGTACTCAATTCTAATATATAGTTGGGATATTTATATTCTCTTTTGACCAGAGATATTTTTCATTGCTTAATTCCTTAAAAGTATTATTATCGTTCAAATTTGGATTGAGTATGATTGTCTTACATGTGATGTATGGCTATAATTTCTGATAGAATTGTCTTTGTGTTCTTGATTAAAAGATAGTTTGTAGGGGAGAATTGTTTTATTTTTCTTTTGAACAGTTCTTGTTTCTAACCTAACTGTCTTTTGAATTGCCATGAAATAAATGCAGCATGATTTTCATGGGGGCATACGACCAGTTTTTCCTAATTTTCCATATAGCAAATAAACAATAGTTCTAGTAATACAGTTTGAGTTGTAAACATTTACATATATGCCAGGCACTGACTTAAAAGCACATAAGCTCAGTTTACAGACTACATATAAAGTAGTTCAGAACTCCTAACCCATATCATTTTGAACAACTACTGTACGTCTCTTTTCTGTCTTCAGCCTGAGGGTGTGTATAATCAAGTACTGTGTTCAAAGCTACAAAGTCAGTACTACAGGTTGTGTAACAATTTTTGTCATAAAATGTATGTTTGAAGTTTTTAAATAAAAAGTTTGCTGGTAGAATTCATGTTGAAAATTAAATGTTTAGGAATATCTTTTAATTCTTATGAATTCAATTGATAAGAATTCTTGGGACCAAATATGTTAGAACTTTAGACCCTTTTTGTTTTAGTGCCATTAAAAATTAATGGAGAAATGACTTTGAATAACAAAAGATATAAATTATTTACTGGTTCAGTACATTTTACTGTATAGTTTCTGTAAAACCTCATTTAAAAGGAGGATAATGGGCCAGTATGGTGGTTCATGCCTATAATCCCTATACTCAGGAGGCTAGTGAGGCAGAAGGATGGCAAGTTCTAGGCCAGGCTGAGCCATACAGCAGGATTCTGTCTCCACAAACCTAAATAAGTAAATAAATGAAATGAAAGGAGGATATTAGTCCAGTTTTAACAAAACCAAAACCAGTATGATGAGAAATAATATTGGTCATAATACCAATGTGTTATTTTCTGTTTGTAAGAAATAATTTAAAATGATATATAAACAAATCGCTTTAGAGGCTTTCTTTGTGACATTTCATAAAACATTGCGGTTTTCCTTTGATGTATTTGTTTTTATTTTTAGAAGACAAACCTATTATTTAAAAACAAAACAATCTCTGGTGGGTGTGGGTGGTGTTGGATTACTGTGATACAGAATAATACCTTACTGGGGAGAGGCTTTATTATTTCAAGAATTCAATTTCAGATTGTATTTGTTCTTGTTTCCTTCTCTTGCTGCAATGCACAAATTTTCTGTCTTTCCAGATAACAGAATTATTGTACAAGGATGGACGTTATTGCCAGGAGCCCCCAGGACCAACGGGTACTGTTTCAATTTCGATGATTGTAACTTATCCACAGATCAATTCTTCTGTGTGATGATGGGCTAGAAGGATTACAGAAGTGAAGACTTTCTTTTTGAAAGTGAAATTTGATATTTTATTTTGATAACCGCAACATTTCAAGATCTGTAAGGCATTTGGTTTTTTTAATAATTATTTTTAAAGATAGGATTGTGAGACTTTCTTTTCAGATGTAAAGGAAATGTTTCCCATAGCATCTATGGAGACAAGCATAAAATTAGTGATTGTTAGTGTTTACATGATTTTAATGCTTTTCAGGTATAATTAGTTTTAAACATACAAAGTAGAAAAAAAGGTCTTGTGGATTTTTTTCCAACTTAAATATAATTTGTTACCTAAAAGACATTATTTTGGCATGTAATACTTTTCATGAAGCTTAGAATATATATATTGTTCTATAGGAATACTTTCTTGAAAGTTCAAATCTCTTATCCTAGGTATTAACACATGGCCCTATACATTTTATGCTTGAATGCATAAGAAAATTACTGTTGTTACAAAACATCTTTGTTAATCTTTGGATTTTCATTGGCTAATAGGCAGGTCTCCATGGGATTACTCTATCTGTTTATTAAAATTATTTAACTTTCTTTACTCAATATTTAGCAATCTTAATTTTGTATGTTTCCCAAATATACCACAAGAATTTGGTATAGAAATGTGTAAAGACATTTTTTTATTCTTAGTACTTGTGCTTTGGACAGAAGAGGGGTAAAGCCTTGGGCAGGACCACTTCTGTCACAGAGTGGTGGAAAAAAATAGATTGAAGTAAGATTCAGTACTGAAAAGCTGTCACTTGGTCTGAAAATAATTAATATTCCTTTCACTCACCAGTTAGATATGTGCTCCCAAAGCACATAATCTCTATGCCTCAGTGATCATTGTTGCCATTTCAGAGCCTCTCATCAGGGTGACATCTCACACCAAAATGATTTCTTATAAATTAATCTTGATAACATGACAGTCTCAGTAATTTTAGTGGAATGCTTTCTCTTGTTTTTTTCCACAGAAGCTGTTGGCTATTTTCTTTATAACTTGATTGACAGCATGAGTGACTCAGAGGTACAGGCCAAGGAGGAGCGTTTGAGACAATACTTCCATCAGCTGAAGGAGATGGTACCATTTCATTTTTTGCTATATAATGCCTGTCCTGCTTGACATGTATCTATTAGGTTTGAAATTGCTGCTTTTAAGTACAACCAGACCACTTCTCAATGACATGCAAGAGTTGGAGACTTAAATTATATCTGACATAATTTCTGTTAAGACAAATTTCAGTTTAGTTGTCTAAAACTCAGTGTTTTCCTCCCTCCCTTCCCTTCATACAGAATGTAAAAATTTCTGAAAATATCTACAGAGGCATTCGTAATCTTCTGGATAGCTACCACGTTCCTGAATTGATTAAGGTGTGTGAAATAGTAATCAACTTTATTAAATGCTTAATTTATGTGTAAAAACTCAAGATTTTATTTAAATATGATTTTGGCCAGGTGTTTTGTTTTTTTTTTCCAATGACCCTGAAACAAAGTTTTTCATTGATTGTTGTTAAAAACTGTTTATATAGTGAAGAATAAGTTTAAAACATTCATTGTATTGGTTAATAAAGTATAAACAGAATTATTGCAAAATTTTCGAAAGGTACAAAGATAGCAGTAAATGAAATTAAATTTTCAAAATTTGCTTTTGACATTTGCTGATATATTTTTCACTATGTTTTCTAATTCTGTGCTATTTAAATCTCAATTTTAGGATGTTAAGATGTTGGTTGAAAAAGAGAAGATAGACTCTCAAAAAGTAAGTAGAGGTTTGAGTGGATTCTACATGCTATAATAACCACATTTAGTGAGAATTTTAGATGGTCCTGGTAAAACCACTATTTCCTAACATTTTTATCATCTTGTATATGTGTAAGAATTTAGTAAATCCCATTTCCCATCTCAGAAAAATCAGCAGATCTAGGAAATTCGCATATATTGTGGGGATGTCCTGGAGACAATCCATGGATTCCAAGATTAATATCCCAGACGACATTTATATCGAGGAAAGTACATAGTCAATTTAAAGGGAAGAGAGGTAAGGGCTGTATTTGCTTTTTGTAGTAAATTTTTCTTTTTTTCTATTTCTGTAGACTTTGCAACTTACATCATCTGATTTAGAGTCTACACTTGAAAACCTGAAAGCTAAAAATCAACCTATAGGAGATGTCCTAAAGCAGCTCATACTAATGCTTTGTTCAGAAGAGGTAACATTTGTTAAAATATTTCAAATATGCTACTGGAATAAATACTCTGTTGATCACAGTAACCAACACCCAATATAATATTTATAATTGTTACAATTGATTATTGCTTGAGAACAATGCAATTAAATGAAAGGTTAACTAATTTTAGTTACACCTTGAATGGCATGTTTTCAGGTTGCTGTAGTTTGTTTACAATAATCTGCAAAGTGAATGATAGTAACAGCCGTGATAGGTTTATCATACATGCCAAATGTCCTTTCAAGCCATGGCTCCAGTTTCTTATATCTAGATTGTCAAGCAACTGATACATGCAGTAGTCATTTGCAAGTCAAATATTACTAGCTTGTTAATGCAGGGATTGAAATTCCATTTTCCTGCTGGAAAAAAGCTCTTTCTGAGATAAAGGGTCTTTTGCCGTTTTCAGCAGGCGTCCAGCTGTACTTTGTGTTCATTTTAGTGTGTGTCTGCAATTTATGGGATATCGCTAGACTTCTTTCAGTTTCTAGTTCGGTATAGTTTAGTCATAAACCTATGGTTTTATAGGGGGAAAAAAAAATGTAAGTAACGTTGAGATTATAGTATGGTACTATGACATTCTAAAAGATATTTTCACAATACTTGAATCCTAAACTATACTTGAGGAACTTTTAAATGATATGTCTTTCTGCATCTGGAAATTACATTGTGCGTAGAGGCTGACCTGAGAAATACTTAATGTGAAAGTCTTCTTTAAAATGATATGCAATACAGAAAGCTGAAACATCAAATTTAATGTAAATAGTAGCTTATTTTACATCACCAATAACAAATCTTTTGTAATCCTACATCCATATCTAGCTTTTTAAAAAGTGAATAAAAATACCAAGGGACAGAGTCAGGTTGATAGCCTGGAACCATTTACTTTTGAAGACACTCTTTAACTTTTTAAAAACTTTGAACATTCAAACTATGACATTTTTATATATTAATTTTTCTCTTTCACATCAATTTTTTATTTTAGAATATGCAAAAAGCCCTTGAATTGAAAGCAAAATATGAATCAGACATGGTTATTGGTGGCTATGCAGCTTTAATAAATTTGTGCTGTCGGCATGACAATGCAGAAGATGCATTGAACTTGAAGCAAGAATTGTAAGTACCCTAGCACCAAAGCAAGTTATCAGCTTGCTAATATACAGCCCTTGGTGGATCACCTAGATTTAATATTACTATCCTATGGTAATAATTTTTAAAAATTCTTTTATTATTAAATGAAACTTCATAATGTAAGACTGATTAATCGTGACTTGTTTCAAGTAAGGTTTCTTTTTAGGTATGATAAGACATTCTAGTCCTCAAAGCCAAGGCTTTTTTTCCATTGGTTATACAATTGTCTATCGCAGTAGTGGTGATGGTAACTGTTTTATAAGCCTTGATAAGTTTTTTGTGCTTTATCTTAGTGTAAACAAACTTCTGTCCATTTCTCAAGTATCTTTCATTTCCCATCCTGATCGATTATATCAGATAATAATATGTCATTTTGGGTATCTCAGTGTTGACGATGAAGGCTAGAATCACTTAGAAAGTGCTGTGAAACCAAAGCATTTCTTATTGTGCGTAGTGTTAGATTTTCACTTCTGTAATCACTGTGAATGCAATTGCATGTGAATTAATATATTACTTAGAAAATAAATCTTAAGAATAGGGGCCAGGGGGAAGAGGGAGGGCGTAGGAGGGGGCAGGAGGGGAGAAAAGAGGGAGTGGGGGGGCAGAGGGGAGAAATGACCCAAAAATTGTATGCACATATGAATAAATGAAAAAAAATATAGAGGCAGTATTAATAACAATTCAGATCTTCTGAGGAGCTTTTGGAAAGTAATAAAATGGACATTGATGTCCTTTTCGTAGCTAACTGGCTTTTAATACAACTGGTTTTGTTTTTATAGAGACCGTTTACATTCATCTGCTGTCCTTGACACCAACAAGTATGTAGGCCTTGTAAGAGTATTGGGAAAACATGGCAAGCTCCAAGGTAAGCCTCGGCACATAAAGGAAAGATGTGATGCAAGTATTTGCCACTAGAATAACATGTGAATTGATATTAATGGTGTATCATGTCCTGTAAAGTGCTTGAACACTTTGCATATAAATTTACATGTGAATCCAACCAGAGCTGCATGGACATTGTAGGCCATTAGTTTTAATGGATTGGCAAGCTTGTCATTTACATTTGCACAGCTCAGTGCTTTTTGCATTTTTCTGCAGCTAGTTTTTATTAGCATTGCTGTTTGGATTGAGTTTGAAGATCACAACTTATGGCACAATTTGCTTATATGCCTGCACTAATGGCTTTGTTTTTGCTTAAGAAGATCTGAAGGCTGAACATAAAACTTAGGAACATAATCTAATATATAAGAATTTAAATTTTGCAGTATTTTGTCTCAACTTTTAATAACATTAACAAAATGTATATTTTAATTAAGGTTTTTATTTAGAAGTTCATGAGAAGAGTATAGCTAATCATATAGCCAATTTGCACGCTCTGATTTTCTTACTGTAGAGTTAATCCTTAACCTAATATAATGAATTGCACTTGATAATTAATTCTTACTGTTTGCTTGTTTCATCAGTTTGTGATTTGGGTTTATTTTAAAGCTTCCTTTTAGCCTCCCTCTTATCTTTTTATTTTTAGAAGACTCTTTAATTTTCTTACAGGGAAAAAATGTAGAGAAAATATTTGAACATTGAAATTTTTCCTACAAAGCCTAACACAGAAAACTCTTTATAAAAATTAGCCTGCTCTTTTAAAATCACTTTTTGTAACGTGGTCAAAACATTTTGTCTGTGTAATAATTAAGAACAACATTATAAAAATGCACTTATTCCATATCCTAAAATGTTTGTTTCTGCCTTACTAATGAAGCTTAATGAATCTAATGTATTAACATGCAGTCTTTTGGAAAGCTTTCATTGGCTCTGCTTGGCTAATTAGTATCGACATAGCAAACAGGCCCTATCGGTATCAGACCATTAGTCTGGCTGTATATACAGTGTAAACACATCTTTATTATCTGGCCTCCTGACAAGCCATCTGCTGAAGAAACAATGGTGTGATTTAGCAGATGTTAGCTCTGAACGATAAAAGCATCCATTTAGGAGGATCTTACAGCTATAGGGCAGACTGTACAGGGTTATGTGGTGCAGAGTGGGCACACAGTCCCTATCTATAATTTGTAGTCAAAGTTGCAGGGAAATGATAAAACCATGCTATTGTGGATTTATAATTGTAGTCTCGTTTAGAAATGCAAGTAGTAATTAACTTGAAATCGGCATTATACACTAGAATTTACATTCCTGCTGGGCTTGAAATGCTGTTTTAATAGCAGTTTGTTTTCCCTACATGAAATTACCTAAGGGTCTTTTGTGTTACTTCATTGTAGATGCTATTAACATTCTAAAAGAGATGAAAGAGAAGGATGTTCTTATCAAAGATGCAACACTCTTGTCCTTTTTCCACATCCTAAATGGTGCAGCTTTAAGAGGTGAAATAGAAACAGTGAAACAGTTGCATGAAGCCATCGTGACTCTAGGGTTAGCAAAACCATCCACCAACATAAGTTTCCCATTGGTCACTGTACACCTGGAAAAGTAAGTTAATTGAATTTTGAATTTTTAATGTTGGTGTTAAAAGAATGAGTCTAATCATTTCGGAATTATACTTTGTAAATGCTGTGATTTGAAATCCTTGGGAGTCATCTGCTAAAGAATAAGAGGACTACGAGAGGGACTAGGTGACCTTTAAAATCACCAGCAGCCCTGTGGCTCTATTACTTACTTCTCAATAAAATGTTCTCTGGTGACTTTTTTTTTTGTAGGAGCATGTGATGATATTACATGAAATCCAATCTGGTTATTGAGCTCAATAAAATGCTAATTATTAATAAATATAAGAAAGAAGGATCCTGTGTGGTTTTTTATCATATATTATGACTATAATTCAGGCAATAAATGTAGAAACGTATCTTCAGTACTCCTAATCTCCACATGCTATTTTAATTACATATACCAACTCAGTTAGCCTAGCTTTGTGAATGTTGGAGATATCTCTGTGTTGATGATCATGCAAGATTTATTGAGTTCAAGAATTTTTCATTTGAAATGGTCTTATTGGTGCCTAGTTTAAAGTATTTTTTGTAATGCAAATCGTAAAATCAGTTTATTCTTTTGTAATGAGTGAAATATTTTAGTGAGATGACTAGCATCTGTTTATTGCCTTTTCCTTTTGCTTTTGTTTTCTGTTAGCTCTTTTAATTTTCTAGATCTTACTTCTTTGTCATCTTTTCATGGTTTAATGAAGGTTGTAATCTGTGATTAGGATTTTCTGATTGTTGTATAGATGTTCCAGGAGAAAAATGTAATTTATATCTTAACAATTGTAAATCTTCCCAAATTTCTGGTAGTTTTTTAATTTATTTATTAGGAAATACAGTTAACTGGATATAATGAAAGACTTTGTATTGAATTTAAAATATAGAATTAAAAATACCTCTTTTAACTAGATTCTATTAGGAAATAAATCTATTCATACATGACAGCAAACACATGGGCACACACCCAAAATAATTCCTTTGCCATCCAATCATAGACAGTTATCAAAAGTTAAATGATTGTCCAAAACTTAACCTCCACGATCTCTTCTTTGAAAGAACTCTAGTGATTCGGACAATTACTGTGTTACTGAGTTCTCATATTCACAGCCACATTTATATGGAAGTCCTATAATTAATATGTTTCCTATTAGATTTTTTTTTCGATTATTTAAAAGATCCATCTCTGCAAATTGCATGTGGGACTCTACACAAAGATTTGAAAGAATTGGGCCCTGTGCCCAGAAGAATTAGTCCCTCATACATTACTGGGCAGAAATAAAATAATTAACAAAGAAAATGAGGCAATGATAGAAAGCATCTTACAAACGTGAAAGTTTTCCAAAAGAGGTCTGCAGATGGGGCTCACGAACCAAGGAGAACTTAGTCAAGGGAAAAATGGAAACAGCATGGAATTTAGATGTTAACCTGCAGCATCCTCTGTGCTTTTGGTTATTAGACTGGTCAAATATTTATATTTCTGTGACTGTGTTTGTGAATTGGGCTAAAGAAATCTAAAGTAGTATCTTTTTCCTTTATGGTGCCTTACTACTTTCAGATACTTGTAGAAATTATTAGCTTCTATTTCTTTACATAGATTTTTTGTTTGTTTTTATGTTATTTGGCTTTTTTTTGCTATCTTTACTTCGGAAAGACAGTCTCCATGACAAGGTCTTTCAGTTTAATCTATCATAATAAGAAGGTTATTTTCACTGTTTTAGAGTTAGGAGAATAATCAAAAGGAGACAAAGTAAGTTTCATAATTCAAGCCTTGTGGGTTTGGAGATAATGCATTTTTAAAATTCATTTGCTAAGGGAGCTCAAAAACAATAGTAGGTTTATGACATTATAAAGAAGTTGGTAAAATAACCTGTTTCTCTTTTGTCAAAGTGATACCTCTTGCATTGAACAGAAAAGAAATACTCAGTTAAACAAATTTTTGTACGCTTACTCTATTACATTCTACAAGCCATTTATCTATATGTGATCCAAATGAATGTTATTTTGAACATTTTCTTTTGTAACTGTTTTCTTTCACAATTTATTTCTTTTATTAAAATCATGCTTGATTCCAGGAGATGACAGAGATCCTCCACATTTGGGAAGAAAGAAATGCTTTAAAATAGGATAAAAGAGTTTTTGATTAATCTTCATGGGATGTTAAAGGAAATTAATAAAATCTGGCCCATTACATTTGAAAGCAAAGAAATTTGTATGATGCGGTTTCAGATTCACTTGTTTTATAGCTGATCCATTGTGGCTTCATTGCATGTGAAAAATATATGAAACTATTTAACTGGATTATATTAGTGCAAATGATCAAAGCAGCTTTAATTTCTGCTTTGGTTTTGGGGTTTTGGTGTAGGCTGTCTGCACATATGTATATCATTTAAGTGCATCATGGACTTTTTTTTTATCATCTTCCCAGAACTCTTGCTAAATTAATGTTGAGTTTGTCATAAATGTCACAATTTCTCTAAAATGAGCCTGTAAACAAGAAAAGTTTTGAAACTAATTTAACTTCAATAAGTTACATAAGTGGGAAATATACTTTTAAAATGCTGTTTATTCTGTCATACTTACTCCCCTTCAATTTTAGCATCTTCATTTGCATTGGATACTTATTTATGGGAATACTTGCCTTCTAGAGTAAAACTCTTTATGTACTGAAAGGAAATCAAGGAGGTTTGGTTCTTTTACTACATTATTGCAATTAAGAATTTAGCATCATCAGTGCCAAAGGACAAAAAGTGTTTCATTTGCCCTAGGGGACAGAACAGTGATAAGATGATTTTTCGTCAAGGATCATTGGGTCGTAATTAAGTTACATTCATGGCTATTGCTTTTTGAAGGATGATTGGTAAATGACAGGCTTCATGTGCTTAGTACGGACAGTGTGCAGTAAGGTTTTTTTCTCCCTCTGTCAGAAAATCCTGTTGAGCCTGATAATGTAAATGTGGCATTTTATTCTGAACAAAAGAGCAGGGAAATGAGCTATCTTGTCTAATCATTCAGTTGTTTAACACCGACTTCCAGTTTAGACTCAATTGGCTGGAAAGCACTTGACATGTGAAGTTAGTGCTGTTCCGAGCACATGTTTGAGTAAATTTTAAAGTAAGTGACAGCTAAATTGTACCTAGGGAAATTACAAAGCCTTCAACACAGTTAATTTTTTTGGGAGGATTAGTTGTAATTGCAATACCAGTCTCCTTGAAGATTCCTCATTTATAGATGATGAACAGAAAAAAACATGTAGCTCTTTCAAGGGCTGGTTTTCTTAACAGGATAATTTTTGTGAAGATGATGGTTTCTCCTGAATTGATTTCTCCCCATACTAAACATCTCCTGAAGATGTATAGAATAGTCTGTTTTCAGGGTGTTGTTTGATTTTTTTTTATGGCTTTTTTGAACTTTTTGCTCCCCCAGCTCTACTTTTCTCTAGTTATCTCAGATTTGGATCTTTTCAGTCAGTGAGCCCTTTAGGTAAATTGCCACTTCACTACATGATACTTTATGCATAATGTTGAAGCACTTTATTCCAATTAAAAATCAGTATTTGTCATCTTTTTGTAATTTACATTAAGTATCTGCTCTGAATTGAAAAATTATTTCCTAAGAATGTGAAAGAAGCCCAAGTTGAAAGCTAAAGACAGGTGAAGAGGCCGTTGTCACTGATCATTCTAATTTTTATAATTCAAGATCGTATGGAACACATCTATGATATATTGAGGAATTTGAGTCAGGAGTACTTTGTTTCCTGGTAACTTGAGGGAAATAGTTTTTACGAACAGTGGATTCTTTGTATGAATATACGTCTAGCAAGCTTACAACACAACCTAGTGTCTTTTCATTGATGTTATAGCATACTTCAGTTTCATACTAAAGTCTGAAGCAAGAGGTAACATATTACCTCTTCAACACCATGAGCTTTGTGCCTTTTTGATGTTTCTCTTAGTAATAATGAAAAATTACAGTTTGTACTAGTTTTTTATATAGTTTTATTCCCTTAAAAATGGATTATGAACAATAGAATGAATTTTGATTTGGAAAAAATAAATCTATTTCAATTAATAAATATAGCTTGCTTTTATGTGTACAGATCACTTAATGGATCTACCCTATTGTGTGTTTTCTTAAAATTTAGAATTATAGAATCATCTTCTCCCTAGTTTTGCCTTTATTTCTTAGGCTTGCAGAATCTTAGTAAAGTTTACATTGTTAATTGGTGTCAGTCAATGTATTAGTTTTTTTAAATGGCTGCTTCTTATCAGCATGTATAGTTTCATTGGTGAAAATTGATGTAGTCCAAAATTTTTTGTTGAGGGTCTAGCAGAATATGACAGAAAAAAAAAATGAAAGCAGCAGCAGGAAGCATGAGGGTCTAAGTTCAATTCCCAGTACCACCCAAAAAAAAAGTAAATAAAACTAAGAAAGATTTTTATTTTAGAGATAATAATAAGTTATATAGTTGATTTTCTTTTCATGTTATTTATGGTTTACGAAAGCAATGAGTAAATTTTTTTCAGGAATAGATTTTTAATTTGTATGCAAAGCTTTAGCAAGTATGCATATATATTAAAATATGCACAGAATTTAAGTTTTGAATGCAGAATTAATGTATCTGTAAGATTTTTGAAAGGATTATTATTTTTGAATAGAGTTTAAAATCATTTGTGGTATGCAAAAGAAATCATAGATCACTTCAGGTCACAGAAGCTAGAAGTATGCTGGGTAATGTGTTGGCTCCATTTTGGCTCAGAAGCATTTTTTTCCTTTTTTCTTTTGATTTTTGCTGCTATTGATGATTTTGTCAGGCCTCATAAATGATGATTTTATCTGGTAGTGTGAAACATGTGTGTGGATGAACCTGATCAGTACAGTATTAGACCTGGAATGCAAGGCAAAGGTCCTGAGTTCAGCCATTGTAAAATCCTGCTTTTTATCACCTGAGTTGGGTTCATGATTGGGATCAGAATCCATAGTCCTATGAGTATCCAACTATCTTTGTAGCAATATGAATTTTAAATGCTTTCTTTTTTAGATTTTTATTTCTATCACCTAAGTTTTCAAGATTTAGTAGGAAAAATTAATGATGACAAATTATGCAAGAAATGAAAAATTTTATCTTTTTAAAAGTGACATGATTCACCAACAAGTCAGAATGAAGAAAATAGAGACCAAAAAGAACCAGTCATTTACTTCATTTCTATCTTCAGTACTCTTCGTAAGGAGTGTTTCAGTGTAGATTTGTAATTCATTTTGTTGGCAACGCTAAGAGTAGTAACATTGGTACTTAAAATTACCAATAAACATATGAATTATTTCCATTTTTCTATTCTTGTCTTTTCTGTTGTTGTTCTGAGCATGTATAATCTTCAGAAGGATGTATTTGGAGACCAAGCACTATTAACATGTCGCTTTGATTGACAGAACAATTATTCATTCATTTATTGATAGCTTTGACCTAATGTAGAGGAAATATAACTGAGACAATACTATTTTAGTTTGGGAATGTATCCGAAAAAGCAAATCTTGCCAGTTTTAAAAGGATCGGTATATGTTGCTTTTACTCTTAAAAATGCTTTAGTAGTTCCCCATGCAGTGGAATTGTGGAAAGGCAACACTGAACCTGCGTCTGAGGCAGGGGAGGCTGATTATATAAAGCTTTATATCATATGCGGTAGCTGCTGTAGCATTTCTCTTGTATGACAGTAATCTAGCCTGCAACATCTACTTGCAGTTTTGAAATTAACCTGTAATTTAGTCTTCACCCCAAATGACAAAAATTCAAATGACTCTGTGGGGTGCCAGAAGATGCACTGTAAACAGGGCTTAGTCAGGGGATGAGGTAGAGCTCCTTTAGGACAAGCTGGGTCTCACTGTGATGGTATTACTGCATTGAAATTAATACTTCTTGCTTGTATTTTCCTTTTTTAGTGCAGCTTAAAATCTTAATCTAAATAAAAGAGCTATATATTCTAGGGCAACATAACATTTATATAATGGTCAAAAGTGTTAAGATTTTAGCAGGAAATTTTAAAAGGCTTTCTTTATTCCTTTTGAAAACTTGCCTAAGAGAAATTTGTATTCTCTACAAAGAACATTGCTAATTGTCACTAGTTTTGGATCTATGTCTAACTGTGCATCTTTTAAAAATGATTTTATACTCTTTTCAAGAATCTTTAGTTTGTTGTACCAGATTGTACCACTTTATTGGGTTATGCAAACAATAGTGCTTTTCCTAGAGCATAATGCATTATTAGATGTTCTGAATGGGAAGTGGGAAGTATAGGATCTGCTGCTAGAACCTTCTTCTGTTTACTTAGTAGCTTTAGGTCAATCAGTCAATCTTTAGGTACCTAGTTTCCTTGTTTCTTTAAAAATAAAGGAAGGTAGCAAGAGAATTAGATCACAAAATGTCTGTAGCTCCTCCAAGGTCTTAGGTATTTCTCACAATGTTATTTTCCATTTAAAGGAAAAAAGTACTTTTTAAGGACTTAGAAGAATATAGTTACACACTCTTGTTTAAGAAAGTCTGAGTTAATGAAAATATCCTTTTACCAGCATGTTTTTTTTTTTAAGAAAAAAAAAAGGCATGACTTTATAATTGGAAGTAGTTTTTTAAGCCTGACCCTCTAATAAAGAAAATGTATAAAATTCTCCTGGAATCCACTTACCCCACAATAATATTTTAGTTTTAGCAATAGTGTGTTCCTGTATACCTGGAACCTGAGGCTGTTTCCTAATTATCTAGTAAGGTGGCAGTATCAAAAATATTAAAAAGTTGTAAAGCGCTCAAAAATTGAATAGGTATTAATGGACATTTAATAATGTTTCTGAAATCTGAAATTGTGGAGGACCATAAAAGCACGTAAGTAGATGGAAAAAATTGATGACACTACTTGTTTCTTAGAAATAATTCATCCTTATAGCAACTTAGTACGTAAAATCTTCATCTGCTTTTACTTTTTTCCCCCTAAGTAACATATAGCAAGCAAAATAATAAAAGATGAAGCAAGGAAAACAGTGAACTACTAGAATGTGTGTCTTCTCAGCATTTATTTATATGTAAGGTTTGTTTTTCTCCCTCTTTTTTCTTTTTTTGATTTTGACTTTGTGGCTTTCTACCTTAAGTTGTACTCAACTATTTACATCTTTCTAGACTCTTGTTGAAAGCCTACACTGGATTTAGATACACTTTATTCATTGTTAATTTTTTGACTTTTCCAAGGGATGACTTACCTACTGCTCTTGATGCTGCCCTTGACTGCCATGCAAAGTATAAAATATTACCAAGGATTCATGATGTCTTATGTAAACTGATAGAGAAAGGCGAGACGGATCTGATCCAGAAAGGTCAGTTACCTTCTAATGTCTTCATGTAGTTGGACTTTTTTCCTTGCATATTTAATCTGAATACATTGTTGTGGAACAAAAATATAACAGAAAGGAAGTAGATACAGAGAGAAGCATTGCTGTACTTTTAAATTGACCTAAATTTAATGTTATAAATTTCCTTGACTTTTAATTCTGTTACTTTTGGAAAATTACCCCTGTTTTTGTGCTTCATTTCTTATTGATTTGCCTTTCTGAAGATGTTTTTTTAACCTTATCCTCACCAGTTCTCTTTAAAGCTAATATTATATACATATTCTATTAGATAAGGAATATGACAAAATTAATTAATGAAGCTATAACTGTTAACTTATTCTTAATATTTATTAATATAGTTATTTTGTATTTGTCCAGAACTTTATACGATGCTGTATTTCTGTTTCTTTTTCCTTCTTACATATTGTTTTCTTTTCTCCTGTCTAGCAATGGACTTTGTGAGCCAAGAACAAGGTGAAATGACAATGCTCTATGATCTCTTCTTTGCTTTCCTACAAACAGGAAATTACAAAGAGGCCAAGAAGATCATTGAGGTGTGACCTTTAAGTACAGTATTTTAATTGTACAGCTATTTAGACTCTTAATTAAAATACATTTAAAAAATTTTAACCTTTAATTAAAATTTGATTCATGTTAATAGAATTCAGTCCTAATAATGGGGTGGGGACTTGGCCAGCTTTTTTTACTGTTTATAATTGTTGTTCAGAAAAGGCAGTCTAGTTATATATTGATTTTGTTTCCTCACTTTGTTAAATATACTATTATATATCAAAATGATATTTGCATAGTAAATCTTGGATTGTGGAACAATTAAATTAAACTGGCATTCCTGGGTGTAAAGTTGCTAATCCTCTTTACCAAAGAGTTCTTTGTTCTTAAAAGCAATAGAATTTAATTTGCTGCAGACCATGCTCAGATTTATTTGTAATGCTTGTCTACAAGTTAATCAGCCAAACAAGTGCTGTCTGCAACTGTTTGGCATTTAATTTAAATTTTCTTCTTCTTTTTTTCCCCTGCTATGGTAAGCAGCTTATGGGAAATGGTAGGTGACAAACCTGGCCCATTGAGGATTAATATATTTTATCTAGGCTTTACTGAAAGTTTTGTGTTTTTTTTTTTTTTTTTACTGAATTGATAAGGCAAAGGGCAACTATAAAGCCTGTCCAAATTGTGATTAATTTTACTATTGAGCAATTCTTTGTCCAGTAAGGAAATAAAACAGCTGCAGGAAATGGACCCATTGCTTTAAGAAAGTTATTTTATCTTAGCACTCAGGATGCTGAGGTAGGAGGATCATGAATTTGTGACCTGCCTGAACTGCATAGCAAGACCCTGTCTCAAAAAAGAAAGAAAGAAAGAATAATATTTCATGATATTAAAACTGCTCACATATAAATACATGAGTAGTCACATTTTTCTCAGGTCATATTTTGCTTTTACTTCACGTCCTTTTCCAAAAATATCCATGTTAGGATTGGATTTGGCATCCATAAGTTTGTCTGTGGTTGATTCCTTCATAAAACCGAAAATGTAGGCACACCATCCAGAAAATCATTACTATTTTTCCTGGTGTTTTTTCAAAGGAAAGAAAAGTCTCGAATGGGAAAGCAGGACTAAAATTAGTTGAGAACTTTCTTCTTTTTTCTGTCTTACCACTTAATCTACCCAGTGTCTTAGATAAGAGTTTCTGTAGCTCAAGTAGATCATTTGTATTTTCTAGAAAATGGTATAAACAAATTGAAAGTACATAGTGATCTGAAAATGAGAAAAGCTGTCTGCCTGTTGCGTTTGCTGCTCTGTATGCATGGCATCAGCATTACTAGGTTACTGATCAAAATAGAAATGAAGCTCAGATTTTAAGAGAACAGCAATGAGGGGTTCTGCAGGAAGAAAATAGGTGCTTCTTTCTGCAGAAGACACCAACGGCATGAGAACAAGTTCTCCTTCTGCCATCTCTTTGCTTCTGTAATAATGGACAAGTTACTAAACCTTTCTAAGCTTCTTCATCTATAAAAGGGAGTCTAATATCTGTCTTTAAGATTCAATCACATAATGTATGTAAAGCAGCTTGCATGTTTCCTGGATTATGGTAAGTGATCAATAAGTTAATTCTCTTGGCCCCTTCAGAGTAGGGATTGTGTTGTCTTTACCCCCACGTACTGTTTGGAATGGTGCTTAGCGTTAGGTCGTGCTATCACATGAATAGACAAGAGGACTGCATCTTCATTACTTTAGGGCTTTGCCTTTGTGGGCCATCTAAGAATAACTGTCTGCTCACAACAGAATTTTCAGAGTGGATGTGTTCAAAATTGTTGAAAGGATAAACAGTAATCATACAGAACTACTGAAGTGTCTGAGGGTAGGATAGCAATGGATGTAATATATGAATGTATGCTAAAGGACATTTTTGGTGTTTTATATGGTTAATTGAGTGTAAATTAAGGTGAGAACTTGTGTTTTTTGTCATTCAAATGGAAGACCTAAGGTTTTCTAAGAGATATTGAAAATACGGTAATGGAAATGAATGAACTTGGACTACAGGAGCTATGAAAAAATTCTCCTAGCATTGAGATTTTTATCATTCCCTACAAAGCATTAGCATCTCATCATTAGATAGATTCAGTACAGTTGTGTTTCCACAGTTTTCTTGTTTGAAGTTCTGTGGGAGATAAGATAAACTAGTCATAACAGTGCATACTTTAAATGAAGAAAATACAAGCAGGATTCAATGTATAGATAGGATCTGTTCTTAAAAATGAGTTGGTATATATTTATGTATATACATATATATCATATATTACATATACTTAACATAGACTTATATTTCATTTTTCTACATAGATTATTACAGATAGCTGATTTTCAAAATGTCTTGTTTTCTATAATGAGCATATATACTCTTATACTTAGAAAAAATGTTGTTTTCTTCCAAAGAAAAGAGTAAGAGAACAAGACAGGCAAGTGAGATCATTCTTCAAGGAGCTAATGTGGATTTCCTTGAACATGAATGGAAGTGTGTTGGCTGATAGAAGAAACTTCCTGAATGAAGACCTTTCACTGAGGTTGTCAGTAGTGTCTTCTTGGCTTGTCAGTTTGACCAGCCCTCCCCCTCTTTCTGCCTTCCCTACGTTTTTTTCCTTTCCTCTCCTTCTCTCGCTCTTTTCCTTTCTTTAACAGAAAGTTGTTGGTCATGTGTTACAGTCAAAAAGATAGGTCTTTTTTTAAAAAAGTCTATAAAATGCAGTAGTTGCTATAAGGGAAATTGTTACAGAATTGAAAAGTAAATTGGGAGCTGACCACACACATAAAAAGTGGAGAAGAAGTATTCCAGTCAGAGGAAACTATATGCAAAAGCCCTGATGCAAAAGCATCTTTACCTTTGTGTTCTGCCTCTTAGAACTCTCACTAGTTAGAGGACACTAATAAGGTGACATCTGGAATGTCCAGTACATCACTGACACTTACTAAATGTTAATTTGCGGACTTTTCTTTTTCTATATGACATTTCTTCCTTTGCTCAAGTCAACACTTTGTCTCTTTTGCAGACTCATCATCCTCTGTAGTCTCTACTTCCCGCCAGTATTCTTATAGCACATTCTGGGAATGCCATTCAGGAAATGTTCACAGACTATTTTTATGAGTTTATATGATTGTGTCAGGAAGACAGTTTGTGAGATATATTTTGTGTCTTGCCAGTAATGATGATCAGGTTTTTTTTCCCTGTATATAGAATTAAGTAAAATTTACATGTCTTACTACTTTAAACATGTGAATACCATTAGTCATCTTTGTTTTATCTATCCTTTTGCTCAATGCATACTTCATTTATATATTATTGATATGGGCTGGGCTTAGTAGCCCGTGCATGCAATCTCAGTTACTCAGAAGGCAGTGATTGGGAAGGTTGCAGTTCAAGGCCAGCCCAAGGAAAAAACTTTCCAAGACCACATATCAACAAACAAGTCAGATGTGGTGGTGCAGATCTGTAACTCAGCTGCACAGGAGATGTAGGTAGGAAGAGTGCAGTCTGAGCAAAAGGTACAAAAAACCTATGTAAAAAACATATAAAGCAAAAAGGGATAGGGGTGTGACTCAGGGGTAGAGCATCTGCCTAGCAGGTGCTGAAGGCCTGAGTCAAACTCTAGCAATGCACCCCCTTCCCCAAAAACAAGAGGCCTTAGTTCAAACCCCAGTACAGAAAAAATAAAAATTGAAATGAATCAAATTATAATTGGATCCTTTCTTCACCTTTCATCACTCCTGCTTCATTTCCTTGTAATTGAGAACTTTTTAAAATTACCTCATCACTTCATTATATAAATAAAATAGGTTTTTTTTTGTCCTTTTCTCTTTTGAAAAAATTGTATACTATTATTAGTAATAATGATAATTTAATCTTACTGGCATACTTGGTTTTCAGATCATTCACTTAGGCTGTCATTTACAGCCCCCGATAGACCAAGACAGAAATGTTATGTTACTATATATAAGACCTCTTTTCTGGTTCATTATAGCAGAGAGTCAGCTGAAATCAAGGTCTGCTGAGTTTTAGTCTAGCATTCATTTTACTAGAAATTATGGTAAAATAAGATATTTCTCTGTATACAAACAAAAATGTCTTCATTCCTTTGGTTAAGGTACTTTTGGTCACCTTTGCAGACCATTTAAAATGAATTAAATTATGTGTTTTAAGACTGGACATTAAATCCAGGGAGAGATGTTAAATAATAGTATGAAATGCTAAATAAAAATAGGTCATTTACTTTTACCTACAGTTCTGCGCGGTTCAGTAATCACTGCCATGGGCATCTCGAAGTTCTCTGTGCAGTTGCACAGATGAGCAAGGTTCTGCTTTCAGCTTAACAAGTACTTCTTATTGCAGGCTCAAAGCTAGATTACCAGCTAAACAGTATAACTAATAATGATAAGTCTTACACTTCTCAAATGATTTTCATGTACCTCTTCATATGAACCTCACAAAATAACTGAGACATAATTAGGGCACAGATATTTAAACTCAGAATATGGGTTGGGAAGCTATTTATTTATTTTTAAATGTTACCATTTTTACATTTACTCACATGTGTGGGGAGCTCTGTATTAGTTAATATAAGCCACAAATTTGCAGTCAGACCCTGACTCCCATTGTCTGTGGATTTCCTTATCTCCACGACCTCCTGGCCCCTCATTTCTGAACTACTCTTTCTTGGTTCTTCTCTTTCTTCTCTTCACACTGTAGCCAAACACAATTTGCTGTCTTCTCAGTGTGGGGAAATTCTCTTTTGATGACTTTTGGTTTGAGACCAGAAATTTGGATTATAGTGATCTTTTAGTCTATATTATTCTTCACTTTCTTCTTTACCAGGTAAAATTCAGCATTTTAATTCTGATTTGCCTTCCTTAATAGGGCCAGAGTGGGCCCCCTCTATAGAATGGATTAAAGAGTCATTTTCTCCTCTGACTTCCAAAATTTCAAGATATGTCAGTTCTTAGGCAAATTCATCACCCCTTCTTCCTGAGTTAGTTTGCTTAATGTCTTTTGTAACACTTAGTTAAATGGATAATGTTTAGTTTTTGTTAGTTAAATTGTTAATTTGGCTAGCTCGTCCATATTTTCCTCCTTATTAGCCATGGTCTTTTAGTTATCTCTGAAGATTTTAGAGAAAGGGACAAGTGCTCAGAGGCATGATAAGTACCATGATACCCTTTCTCCTTCCGTGCTCTATCCTACAGGGATATAGGAATAAATAGTTAAGTGGGGCTTTTATTTTTGTTTCTCTGCTCTTGGAAGCCCTGGGTACATGATTTTTCCTCTGACTATATTAGGGTGGAGATTTTCTGGATATTTTCTATTTTGCATATTTACTAGTGTAACAAGAATAAACCAATATAGGTGAAAATTTTTATTTAAGTCAAATTTAAGATGATTTTCCTTGAGATAGAGTTTGAAATATAGAAAAAAATACTCATTTCCTTTACTTCAAATGTAATAATTATGTGATGTCTATTTTTACAAAATATACATAGAAGTTTATGCAGATTTATATCAGTGTAATATAATGAAATTAGAGTAATGACCATTATTGTTTTATTCTGGTTTATTTTTTACTCCCTGTACAAGTGAATCCAGTATTGAATTATAACTACAGAAAGTTGTGTTTTGAAGCACAGTAACTTGAATAGAAACAAACATGCCAGTTTTTCTATTGTAATAATTATTTAGCCTCACTGTGCATTAAGTAAATTGTACGTAGCAAATATTCAGAAAGAACTAGAGGTGAGTTCATTATACTAGCTTTTGATGTATTTGCCATCCCAATTAGAATTCTGTTCTTCTCCCTTTTTTTTTATTACATTTTCTGTTTCTGCTTTCAGTTTGTAGTGTTTAAAATTCAATAAGATGTTAAGAGATAAGCCAGAAATGTTGACTATGACAGCAGCCTAGGAGATTTAGTTAATCTGACCTAGATGTTCTTTTGATGATTGAGATTTATATGTGAAAACAGTTCTCAATTTCAAAATGAAACATAGGAAGATCTGCCCTATACGTCAGCTGTCCTTACACTGACATGCAGATTAATCAGCCACAAATAGGAAGTGTTTGCCACAGAAGTTGTGCTATTTAGATTTGGCATTTGGATCAACAATAATATTGAAAGTTGTAGCCCTTGCATTTCGACATGTTCAAAAGAGGATTATTTACTCGTTTTCCAAGGGCTTTTCGTATATATTGATGTTAGTTTCATTTTCAGTGTAATGCATGTGGAAAAAAACATGTGAGGAAATCCTTGAATAGAAATTGTGTCAGAAGGTAGGTGTTAATGGTATTTGAAAATATATTTCAGTGGTTAATTTAGTCAATATTTATTTCTTGTATCCCAGGGTATGAATACTTGCATAATTAGGATAACATTTACACAACTGTCTTTCTCCACCGAAGCTGAAAGATGTTAGTGTCTGTTTCAGTTCTTAATTTAATGGTTTTGCAATGTTATTTTTTAAAATAAGTAATAATGGGGAACCCGGGCATATTGGTGCATGTCTTAGTCCTAGCTATTGGAGAGGCAAAAGGTTGGAAGGATCACATGCACCCAGGACTTCATGGCTGACCAAGGCGCCACAGCAATAGCCCATCTCTGAAAAATAGCAGTGAGAACTTACAAGTAAGATACCAGATTCAAAGAGTACTTCATCAACACAGCCAAGTGGAAGAGCAGGAAAGTTACCTCCTGTGGGCTGGGGAGCAGCCAGTGCTGATGAGTATGTGGTTGTCTTATCACAATGCTGTGACTGAAATGTAGTGTTCACTGGTGGAACTTTCTTAGAGCTGATGCAAAAACTAGACCTTAGAGTTTTGTTGAAATGGTTTGTTTTTAATTTCAGTACCCAACATTGTAAAATAAGTGCTTGAATCCAGAGTTAATTGACTAGATCTTAGTAATTTCTAATTGAAGATACAACATGTATCTCAATTTTTGAAGTAAATTCAGAATGGGAACAAAATTTAACTACTTTGTTTTACTCTTAAAACATTTAGTTGTGAATCCTAGGCGGCATGTCTGACAGTTATGAGAGTGCTTTTTATCACTGAATTTTACAAAGCATGTTTCTTTTAAAACTGAAAGCCATTGGTTTATTATTGTGACAATTAATAATTGTCTGTAACATTAATAGTTTTTGTCTCCTGAATTTCTTGGGATCCCTGAAGGGGAGGAGGTAAACAAGAGAATCCTTGCACATGTATGTGTTTAATTTGACATAGTTTGGAATTAACTTAGTTTATCAGTTCTTTTTAAACTAAAGAAACAGTAACCATTTTATTCACTGTAGAGCCAGATTCTGGTGACTCACTCTTATAATCCTAGCTAGTTGGGAAGAGGATTGAGGTTTGAGGCCAGCCCAGGCAAATAGTTGGCCACACTCCATCTCCAAAATAACCAGAGCAAAATGGACTGGAGGCATGGTTCAAATGGTAGAGTGCCTGCTTTGCATGTGTGAAGCCTTGAGTTCAAACCCCAGTTCAACCAAAAAGGAAAAAGAAAAAAAAAAAGATTTAAGGAGTGAAAATTAACCTGCAAAGAAGCAGTTTGAAATAACCTGAATCTTCTAGGCACAGGTTAAATGTAGGTTTCATTTTATGCTCCAATCTAATCCTCATGAAAAGTCTTTGATAACTGTGGGATTGAGCTATATGTTTCTGTCTGTATGGCTTGTTTGGCAGCAAATTCATTAGAAGGAAAACTGAGGAAGAATCAATATTTATTTAAAGCCTTACCTTGTATGCTATATGACTACTTTATTTTGCAGACTCCAGGCATTAGAGCTCGACCTGCAAGACTTCAGTGGTTTTGTGATAGATGTATTACCAGTAATAAGGTTTGTGTTTAATTTCTCATATTTGAAGTGCTTAAAACTAAGCAGTGTTACCTTGACTGCTATCCAAATAAGTGATAGCTTATTTCTTGTTCCTGCAGTTTAGAAGTCCTAAAAATGTTAACTTGGGCCCTGAAGATTTTAACTTGCTTCCCCTAGCTATGAGCAAGTTGTCTAGCCTGCTTGGCAACTGAAGCCTGCATCAGTCCTTAGTGACTGGAGGAGGTGCCCGATAGAGCTCAGTTGGATCTCTGCTTTCCTCTCTCCCAGTGCATGTGTCTGTTCACATCATGCCAAGGAAACACCACAGGGAATGAGGAATACACTTGAGTAAAGGAGGTTTTTTTTAATTAATATACTTTTACCTACCCTGTTTCTGTCCCAGATACCTATAAATTTTCCATACTTCTTCTTCATGGAGATTCCCTCAGCTAGATCATTATTCATGTTGTGTTCTTCACTTCAAAGGGTCCTTTAGTCCTTTAAGAAAAAATTGGAGCCAGGCACTGGTTGCTCACACCTATAATCCTAACTACTTCGGAGATTGAGATCAGGAGGATCATAGTTTGAGGACAGCCAGGCAAATACTTCATGAGATGCCCATCTCCAAAATGGACTGAGGCGTGCTCAAGTGGTAGAGTGCCTGCTTTGCAAGCGTGAAGCCCTGAGTTCAAACTCCAGTCCCACAAAAAAAAAAGAAAGAAAAAACTGATATTTTTAATTGTGATAAAGTATACATAATTTAAAATTGATCATTTTAACCATTTTAAGCGTACAGTTTAGTGGCATTGAATACATTCATGCTGTTGTGCATAGCCCTTTAACTTTCGAAGTGAAGTTAATCTTCCCTATGGATAAACCTAATTTGAAGAATTTTTTTAACTACTGTTTGTCAACTATAAAATATACCTTTTACACAGTATAAATCTGTTAATCTTATTTTTAAGATTGAAACTCTGGAAAAATTAGTGGAGCTGACACAGAAGCTTTTTGAATGTGACAGAGACCAGATGTATTACAATCTTCTGAAACTCCACAGTAAGTGATTTGACTGTTCCTCATGTTTTCATTTAGTCTATTGAAGACAGTGGCAGGAAAGGAGTAACAGACTTTGGGGGAGCTCCAGGGATTGTCAAATGTGGAGTCTTCAAAAGAAGCCAAAGTGGAAGCTAGTATGAACTTTATCACAGAATGGTATATAGTGTCCCTAGGCACTGAAATTCTTTTTGTAGAAATAAGAGGATAAGAAATGCTTGATGGTAATCTTCCTGTGCTTCTGAGCCTAGAGCTACAGGTGTCCATGCCTACTTGGCCTGAAACCCCTGCCTACCCAGACTTTCCACTTATATTTAAGGGGGGACTAAAAATTAGGTGGAGAATAGAAAAGGGTTTCTTTTTGATATTTTTTCATACTTGAAAATGGGAGTGTCCTAAGAATCAAAAAGGAACCAAGAAACATCTGATGTAGACATAGTACCATTTAGGAATGTGGAATGATCATTAGTGTGTTCAGGTTAAATGGCAGTTGGTTTGATTTGAGCTCCTCCTTCACTAGGACCAACAGTCCAAATCAAAGTGAAGTTAACTCATGCTGAAGGTCTGTGCCACCAATCCTAAATTGTTTAGCTGACCTTCTAAGAAATTTGGAGAGAAATAATAGCCATATCTCCTAATCAGGCCAGTTTTAGCTGGCATGATGAGGAAATCCCCTCTGCTTTAACCTTTACAGAAAAGTACCTTTGAAATAAGCACTACTTTTTGTTTTGTTTCCTCCCTCCCTCCCTCCCTCTTCTTCCTTCCTTTTTTTTTTTTTTTTTTTTCTTTTGCAGTACTGGCCAGTTGGGGTCATAGGGGCAAGCTGCCACACCTACCTTATTTATTTGTTGAGGTAGGGTCTAGTTACTACCTGGCTGGCCCTGAACCACCATCCTCCCAATCTCCACCTCCCAAGGAACTGAGATTTACAGTTGTGAGCCACAAGCTCCCCACTGTTTTGTTTTCTTCAACCATTTTCTGTCAGTAAAGCCAACCTCTGTTCTATTTTATATAACGAGGTGTTTCCCGAATCCATTATGGAAAATAAAATCAATTAACTTCCTTAAGCTAAATCAGAAAAGAAAAGAAGCTCTTCATCAGAGCTACAGAGTTTAATAGAACTTTTTGAGGAAAGACTACTCTTTTTGAAGATTGTGTAAATCTTCAAGTAGATTTATCAGTCACTTCTATAAATAGGTAACTATCAACACATTCAGATGTATAATTTATATAGATCTTTCTGCAGAAAGTGCATATCTGTATACAGACTCATTGCTAAACAATTTCTTTAATATGGTATTTTTGACTCAATTATATATTGCAAACATTTAATCACCTAGATATGACTAATACACTTAATGGATATCCTAGAATTTACTCATCCTTATTGCTGGGCACATGAATAATCTGTATTTGGGTGCTAATTCACCCCTCCACCCATGTTTTTTCCTTTGAAAGAACTAATCTGTGCTTAAAATTAAAATTTTACGCAAACTTAAATATCAGAGTTTCATATTGAAAAGTTCCTTAGCATTTAAACTAGTCCTTACAGACAAAAATATAAACTTTATTCAGGGGGATAAAAATCTAGGACGTCCTTAGAATGCCAGCCATGTGGGAGGACCTGCAGATCTAAATGCGGTGCTCTGGGGCTGGTAGAGTAGCTCAAGTGGTAGAGTGCCAGCCTAGTAATCATGAGACCCTGAGTTCAAACCCTAGCACTGCTGAAAACAAATGTGAGGTAAATGTGGTGCTCTACAGAAAGAGCTGGGTATAAGAACATCTGTGAGGTGTGGTGGTAATCAAGGGAAGGTTGAGGGGTGGCCAGTCATGCAAACCTTTTTCCTGTGCAGATGAATTTTTACTATCATTAAAAGAAAGGGAAGAAAGAGAAGAGAGGAGAAAGGCAAAAGGAAGGGAAATCTTGTAGATCATGAAAATTTTCCTTTAGAATTAAGTAGTCTCTGAGAAAGAAAACCATTTTCTTCCCCGTAATACCCTCTATTTGCTCTATTGGACACATGCCTCCAATTTCTTTTTGCTCTATAGTTGAGCCAGTGGTCTGAGGAGCTCTCAATAGGGTGTTGGTACTCCCTTAAGAGGCTAGAAGCAAGTGAAATCCTTATAGGGAAGTATACTTTTTAATCCAGTTTGTATTCTTATCACCTTCTGTAGTGCTATAAATAGATAATCTGGTTGTAATAACCCTAACTCTTTCCTTTCTGAAGAAAAAGCAAGCTATCCCCTTTTGTAACCTCATTTCCATTTTGCCCTCTGATTTGGATTATTACTTAAAATGTTACATGATCACAGTTTATTTGAAAAACTACATATGTGGTCTGTTACATACTTTAAAAAAATCTATATTTTAGATTGTGGATTTCTGAAAAAATAATTTGCTTAACCTACAGGAATTTTTTATGAGCCATTCTTGGCGTGATTTTAGCCCCTAAAAGGGATTGGTTTAGTTATTTTTAGGTATTTGTTTAAAAGCAACTTTCAGAAATCTTTGATTTTATAGCCAAAAGTTCTCAAAGGTCATTTAGAATACTCTATCTTTTTTAAAGAGGGAACTGTGAGATCCAAGAAAGTGATGTATTTGAAGAGGCAGTGTCCATGTTCTGGTCTCAGCCCAGGTTTATAATTGTTTGAGTCTTTGAATAACATGTATTATCATTGTGGTTTCAGTAAAAAGGATTTCAAGGTGACAGAGGATATTATAAAAGAAAGACACAGCCTTTCTGCACCTGTCTGGATTTATACACAGCTACAGATTTTGATACACTGATTGATTTGATTGCCTTAAATTTTTGTTCTGTATTTTGTGATCCAGATACATTCCTGGGAATTTTTTTCCCTTACAAAAACATTTACTTAGTTATTTCATACTATGTTATACTAATTCCCATTTGAATTTTGAAATACTTTCTTTTTGCAAGTTTCCAGTCCATTTTATCAGGTATCTCATAATATCTTTGTCCTCCCAAAGTAGATGCTTTTTATATCATTTTGTGCCTTTTTTAAAAGAAGAAAATTTATCTTTTCAGAGTTCTTACAGGGTTGTAAATCATCTACCCAAGTTTTCTTCATTGTTTGTAATAGTTTTGTTAGCTTAAAAGTTAATGCCCATTAAAAGTACTTACACAGTACCATTACTGGCTTTTGAAAACTACCTGAGTGCCTCCCACAGTCCACAGGTTCTCTTTGGCAGCCACCAGAAGTATTCTACTTTTTTCCTTCCACAGATAAAGATTCTTAGGCTTGGATTTTTTTTTTCCTTAGTCATACTCGAAATGCTTGGATTTTATATTACATGAGAACATTTAAATGAACAAAAATCTTATGAGAGTCTTGTTTTTGAAAATTTACTATTGTAATGTAAAGTTTTATTTTAGCTAACGACTTCATTATCAAAATATTTATAAAAATCACTCTGAACTTTAGGCTAATTTCTATGATTTAGGCCTCCTTTTTATATGGTTTACATGAAAATGTAAGCTGCAAATCTATGTGTGATCTGGGGAAATTTTTCTACTTACATTTTTCTTTATTGCGTATTTCTATATGAATATGTTTCATTTTTGTTACCTGAATGTTTTACTTTTAGAAGGCATTAGCTATCAAAACACTGGGGTTTTTGTTTTGGGGGAGAACATCTAAGAAAATGCCATTTGTTTTAATATTTTAGTATTTTTCCTTTACAATGCTGAGGAACAAATCTGTTCATATTTTCTGGAATGTTTGTGCTCTAAAATAAGCTCCCTTCCTAGAATTAGACCCTATAAAATCTAACTGTTCCTTATAAGTATTTACAATTTGGAGAGAAAAGATACCTAATTTTAGGCACTATTTAAGTTTTTGCTCTTTGTTTTTATCATCATAGTTATTATTTTTTAATAATGATAGTTATTATTTGTAATTAATTATTATTTATTTTTGGTGACACTGAGGTTTGAAATCAGGGCTTCACACTTGGGAGACAAGTGTTCTACTACTTGAGGCACACCCCCAGTCCAGTTTTTGCTATATATGAAGACTGGGTCATCATGTAAAAAGAACTGGGTTTCTCAATATGAAGGAATCTGCCTGTTTCCTTTCCAAGAGACTTCTTAAACCCTTTAATATTGTTAAGATATCTTTGAGATAAGAAAATGTAATCTATCACACAGTCAGAGGTTCTTCAAGGCAACAGAAGAGTTACAAACAAATGTATCTATTCAACTAAGTAAAAAGGGCTTATAGATTTGTACTTTTAAGGAAAAATCATTCATTGAGCCCTTTTAATCATTTTAGACCTACAGCTGCATACTGAAGGGCGTAGTTGAATTGGTACCTGCTTCCAATTTTGATTTTGGCGGTGGGGAATTTCTCACTCACTTTAAAACACAAACTCTGTATCAACATGATTCTCAAAGTTTTTAATAAAAATACGGAGGTTTTTTAAATTGTTATTATGCTTTAACAGGTAAGGCATTTCTCTGGCTTATAATACAAAAGGTCTTCTAGCTATCCAGAAAAATGTCCCCTCACGTTTGCGCCACATTCACTTTTGGTTCCTCTCCCTGAAGGCAACATTTGGAACAATGCACTCCTCAGCATCAAGTAACAAGAAGTTCTAAATATTTTCATGAATTATGTTTAGTATCTTCATTAATTTCTGCTTACTTACATTCTACAGAAATAAATGGTGATTGGCAAAGAGCTGATGCTGTCTGGAATAGGATGCAAGAAGAAAATGTTATTCCTCGTGAGAAAACACTAAGATTGCTAGCTGAAATCCTTAGAAACAGTAATCAGGAAGTTCCATTTGATGTTCCTGAGGTAATTTGGTTTCAGCATAAGCAAAACAGATTTTGTTGAAGTATATCTCTAGGTCCTAGATTAACCTGCCCTTACACTGAAAAGATCACTGTATTTACCTGTTTTTGTTTAACTGAGTAATTTTGTTTTAAAGTTGTGGTATGAAGATGACAAACATTCCCTGAGCTCAACACCCTCACCTATAGAAGCTATTACTGAGAAAGATGTGTTGAAGGCCTGCCAGTCAAAGGAGAACAAAGGTAAACATGCCCATAGAGTCTTGTTTCTAATAGCAACATGAGGTCTTAGCCCAACAAACTACAGGTTCTCTACCATAGAGGTAGAACTTAAGTTTCTGTATGTTTTGTTTGTACTTTAAATTAACAAAGACATCTTGGCACAATTAAGAATGATAGGTAATATTAAGAATAACTCTTTAATTATATATGATTTATAGAATAATGTTCTTAAATTTTGAGATCTGCTCAAAGTATTTAGAGCTGGAAGAAGGTCAGTATTTCTGTAATTTATTTTTAAATTCTTAACTCATAAAGAACAAAGAAAGCACATCTGGCCAATTACTAAATGTAGTTAATGGGCATATGGGAGGTGGAGATCATGATACTTTTTTTTCCTTTTGGATTTTTGAGACAGAGTCTCACTGTGTAGTCCAAACTAGTCTGAAATCCGTATGTGGCCCAGGCTGACCTCGAACTTACAATTCTCCTGCCTCCTTCTCCCAAGTGCTGAGGTTACACATGTGTACTATGGTACCTGCTCGTGATACTGTTCATTATATTTTTGTTTATATTTGAGATTTTCTTAATTAAAACTATCGTCAGCATACATTTTTATCAAAAATTAATAGTCATGCATTCCTTAACATCAGGGATGTGTTCTGAGAAATATGTCATGGGTGATTTCATTATTGTGTAGACAGCATGAGTGCATTTATACAAAATATGGCTACGACAGCAGTAGACTACATACTGTAATGATACCTCTGTCCTATACGTGGTCCCTGATATGCCAAAGTGTGATGTGGTGCATCACTAAACTTCAAAAATAACATGATCACAATTTCAGAGCAAATATTATACCTTTTATTTGAAAGGAAAAATAATTAGGACATCATATTAGTGTGGGTTGGAATGACCAAGGTTGGAGGTCTTTTTCTAATTCCCTGTCCCCTTCTACTACTAAACTTTTCTGCACACATCTTTGCACCACTACTTTAAAATTTTTATGGCCATCTTTAATCCTCCAGTATGAACTGGCAAAGTGTGTTCTTTATTTTCACTTAGACTTTCTTATACCTTCCCCAAATCATGGATTCCTCTGGTTTCCCTTGACTTTGTTAATTTCTTTCCATAGAATGCTATAATTTCTTCAGTTTTTAAGAGAATTTCAGGTATTCTTTATGATTGCTTAACTATTACGGAAATATAGCTTTGTTTTAATATTTACATTTGGGCTGTATTTAGTAGAAAAGAATCAATTTAGAAATCTAAAACACTTAATTTTCTACTTATGTAGACAATTTGTGATATTGACATAAGCTGTAAGAATAAACTAAATTCTTGTTTCTTAATTATCTGGAGTATAACTTTTTTTTTTCTTTTTTAAAGTTGCAGTATTGAAGTTTGAACTCAGGGCTTTGAGCTTTCTAGGCAGGTTCTCTACCACTTAAGCCATGCCTCCAGCTCTTTTTCCTCGAGTTATTTTGGAAATGGGGACTTAATTTCTTTTGTCCAGGGTGGCCTGGACCATAATCCTATTTTATGCTTCCCACCATGTGATGACAGGTGTGTGCCATCAGCTTTTTTCCATTGAGATGAGGCTGACAGACTTTTTTTCCCAGGCTAGGTTGGGCTGGCCTGGCCTTGGAGCCATGATTCTCCTGATTTCAGCTTCCCATATAGCTTGGGATAACCGGTGAACAACACCTCGCTCAGCTATTGTTTTTGTAGCTAGGATTATAAGTGTGATTACAGTGCCCTGCCCCAGAGTATAACTTTTTATTCTTTCTGAGTCATTTTCCTTTGCTGCATAGTCAGTCTGTACATCCTTGAGTCTCTCACTGCGTGTCTGTTAAAGCAAAATATAAAATTAATTATTGTCAATACTGTGTAGACATTCTGATGAAATTTTGATTTGACTGAGGTGAATATAAGTTAATATGTTGTTTTTGTTTAGAGATCTTAAAATTCCTTCATATATTGCCTTTTTAAAAACTTTTTATTTAAGTGAAAACATTTAACTAGTTAGGTAATTAAATATAATGCAGTGAAAATATTGCATCTAATTGTTTTTATCCTATTAATTCAGAGTTCCAAGTTACTTTTTTGTATGTCTCAGGATTTAAATGTGTAGCAAAATATAAATGCTTTGAAACTTGAATGCTTGTATGAGTATTTTTCTGATAGTTCTTAAAGTTGTATTGTGCTTGATATCAGAAATAAACCCACAGTGAATGGGTTTTGTACATTACAATGCTAATTTATTTTTAAAAAGGCAACTAGTGGAGAATAATAAACACTACCATCACAATTTGAGAAAACAGATAATAAGATTCTCTAGGTTTAGTTTGTTAATTTTAAATATGCAGATAGTACTTATGTATCCTCATTGAACAACTAGTGAATTATTGTATGACATTACACCTTCATTTTTTAGCCCCCTTTAAAAGGAAAACGTAGGGACTGGGATATGGTGAGTGGTAGAGCGCTTGCCTAACCTAGCATGCACCAGCCTTGGGTTCAATTCCTAGCACTGCATACACACACGCACACGCACACCAAAAAACAAAAAAGAGGGCAAGGAAAAAAAAACCTACTTCATTTTCATATAGGTATGGATATAGAAATACACACACACATATTAATATTATGTACTGAGTGATAGATTCTTTTGCAGTCATTATTGCATAGCTTGTTTTTAAACTATTTAGCAGAGCTGTGCTGCCTCATTAATAAGTAAATGAAACTGCTCTAAAGTTTGTGATGGATTGATACTGGTATAAATTAAGAGATGACTTGATTTTCTCCCATCTCAGAAGTAAAGTACATCAAATAGACTAGGTGTGTGATGGGAAATAATCAGTAAATACTAATAGAATTCCTTCATGCTTATCTGTGTGTTTTATTTTCTACTTTTTGCTAGTGCCCTGGAACATACTGGCATTCACCAACAAAAATCTCATTCAGGGCACTTGGTAATTTCACAACTCACAGGAATTATTCTTTGGAAGGCTTATTTAAAATCTAATTAGCTAGTACCATTGATGCTTTCACTTGCCCAAACTGTTCTCCTTAACTAAGGTGCAAATATAAATATTGTCCTACTTTTTCTCTTTATATCTCCCAGTTTAAATTGAAGGATAAATTGGTTTTTGATGTTACCACTTCAGTTTAGTTGTATAATGCAAACTTCCCTAACGTATACATGCAAGCCTAACAATTTTTGCCTGTTCACAAACCTATAAAGTAGCATAGAATGTTCTTCTGAACATTAATGTCATGTCCATTCCTAGTTACAGATTCTGCTTTTCTTTACATTGAGCCTTATATATGATAGTTCAGTTATGCACTATCTCTATTGTGTTGTGTTTATACACAGAAGAGAGTGGATTGTAGTTTCAATTGGCTGTTTATAGCCAGGCAATTGTATTTCAGAAAAGTAAGTGACTGAAAAGTGTAGTTACTTCTCTTTTGGTAACATCTTTTCATTCACTGACAGTTATTGTGAACAAGTGAAATAAAACTGTTAATCAGTCAAACAAATGTTGCCTAGTTTACTTGTTAGATATCTGTATATTTGAAAATTGTATGTTTTTGTATAAGTCCTGTCGTAGCCAAATAATTTGATCTCCTAATTTTAGAATTATAGGCTATATTCACTTTAATGCTATTGTGCTGAAATGTTAACCATTGTAACCACCCACTTATAGATTAAAGATAGCTTTAAAATGAATCTTTTGCTCCCCTCAATCTAAATTATACCTGTGGTTTATTTGGACTTTAACACACATTTTGAAACTAGTGTCCTCTTTTTAATAAAATCAGAAGAGCTGCTTCACATTTTTATTGGCATGAACATAATTTATTGACTTAAGAAAGCTAGTATGAAAAATAATTTTTAAAGGAAACCCTTCTTGGTACAATCCATTTTGATGAAATAGTAGTTTCCTCTACTATAACTTGTCTTTAAAAGATCTCCTTGCTCAGTCAGTGTGTATCTCTGTACAATAGTAATGGTAAAGTGAGTTCTTGTTTTGAAAAACAAAATATATGGGTTTAAGGGTTTGGTTTGGGTTTTTCTTCCTTTTTTGTTATTTCAGAATAATAGCTTCTCGTTTTTTTGTTTTTTTTTTTCTCTCATAGATGTGTATAATACTTTCCTGAGAGCCCAAAAGCAAAATACCGTGTTTAGCAGTGAAACTTACAATATTCTTATAAGATTTCTGTTGTCAAAGGATGATTTTACGCAAGCAATGGAAGTGAAAGATTTGTAAGTATTAGTTCATTTGTTAAAACTTACAGTTTAAAAAATATTGGCTATTAGAAATTGTTTAATTTGTTGTAGTGGCAACTGCTCGATTAGCTTAAAACTACGCATAAAAATCATAGGAAAGGTTAACTAATTTTATGGGCTGGTTTAACCTATAAAATATTTAACTTCCTAGTCCTAATCAAGATAGTACATTTTATTTACTTTATATACCCTCAATTCATGTTAGATATCCATGTATAGAAAAGTAATTTTGATTATATTCTATCTTTTATTCACCAACTAGATCCATGTACTTTTTGTGGTGGGAGCATCTTCATAGAATCCAGTCATCAAGGACTTTACACCTAGACTAGGGTTCGAATCTTGGAGGCACTGTGATGTTAGGGAAAACTGCCTGCCATCTTGGAGCCTCAGCTTTTTTCTGTGTGATGAGTACATGACATTAAATATTTTAAAAATATCTTGGGGATACTGAAGGGGATTGTAAGGTAGAAAAACACAGGTACCCAACACATTTCCTATGCTTTCTCTTTTGTTCTTTCTTGATTTTTGGCTTGGTTTTAGTTTGTTTGTTTGGTTTGGTATTTTTAAGACAAGAGTCTGGCCTCAAACTCATGGTTCTCCTGCCTCAGCCTCCTTTGTGCTGAGATTATAGGTATATTCCACCTTGCCTAGCTTAGTTTTTGGATTTAAAAAAAAAATGTTTGGAGGTCTGGATGGGGGGAACTCAAATGGTAAAGTACCTGCCTAGCAGGCATGAGACCCTCAGTTCTAACCCCAGTCCAGCCAAAAAAAATCTGCTTGGTGGTGGTGGTAGCAGTGGTTTTTATCTCTTGGGCTAATCCCCTAGATTAAAAAACATTGCTAATCGAAAGTTTAAAAAAAGGTTTTTTTATTGATGTGTCAGGTAACCTGTCTCTCTCTGTTGTCTTATCCCCAAGTTGCTGTCTTAAAAACCTGAGTTATTAATCAAAAATGTCCTAGAAACGAGAGGTTCTTTGTCACTTGATTTGCACATAGACATGCCCTGTTGGTGGGTCAACGGCTTTCTTTTCTTTTTTGTTCCCTTTTATTTTATTTGTGTGTTTTTGTATGGTGCTAGGATTGAACCTAGGGCCTTGTCCTAACTGTTTTAAAGGTGGGAAGTAGTATATAATTGGGGTTTTGATTTGCATTTGTCTAATTCAACAGCTGTATTTTCAGTGGAAAAGGTCAACCTTTTCCTAATATTCTGTGGATTCTGAAATAATCAGTCTCAAACTTTTTAAGTCACAGGACTTTTAGAATATTAGAGTCTTGACTAGAAAGTAGGTACATGCCATCCTTTCAAGTCACTAGAAAGTACTTGTGTTATTAAACTCACTCATCATAGGGCCATACTTATCTTTTGTGTTCTAGTGTGTTTCAAAAGTGTGTCATGTATGACTGTATTAGTCTATAAGCAAATATGTATGTAGTCTTGAATCACTTGTAAGTCTTCCCACAGTCAAATTAGGACTGCTGAGGTGTTTAATGTCTTCTCTGTCTCATGTACATTTAGTCAGTTGCTCATTAAATTACATACCTCTAGAAATATTCTACATACCCTCAATCATTGTCTTGGAAAATTTTACATTAAACAGCATCCTGTCGACGAACCACTGAAGTCTAGGGTATGGATTATTTTTTTAATTACTTTTTAGAAAATTAGTATGACATTCTTACCCCATAATAATCAAATGTGTTATGAAAGAATAGTGATTTGGAAAAACAAGGAGGCAAAAAAGAAGAGGAGAATTTTGTGTTGAGAATTAGATACAATTAAGTGAAGAGATAGTAGAAGATAAACTTATCAAAGAAAAAAAATACTGAAGGTTGGTCACAAAGACCTGGAATACTTCCCACAAGGACATTTTCACATTATTTTGCCAAGTGTAGGAAGTCACACCTGTAATACTAACTACTCAGGAGGCGGAAGTAGGGAGACAAAGATAAAGGGGATCGCCATCTAGTTCAGCCTTGATAAACAGTGAGACCCTATTTGAAAATACCTAAAGCAAAAGAGGTTGGGGGCATTTTACAAGTGGCACAGTGCCTGCCTAGCAAGTACAAAGCCCTGAGTTCAAAACCCAATATAGGGGGCAAAAATTTAGTCTTCATTTGAATTGGGCTTGTTCTCCAGTCTGGTGGGGGTCTACGGAATGTGCATTTTACTAAGCATACCAGGTGATTCAAGAATCATCCTTAGTGGTGAATTGTACTAACTTGTTACATGTATTATATAGAGCATACTCAAAAAGTAGAAAATGTTCCTAGGGCATGGTTGAAAGCTGAATGTTTCAATGTCTCCCTGCATTCTAGAGTGTTAATGCAGTGCTTGTGCCTCTCATTGAAGTCTGCTAACCAAGCGTAGTTTTCAAAGTGTAATTGCAGACATGCTGTGACTCATGTTATCTATTTAGTGGGACAAAATCAGCATTTTTAAAAAATGAAGTAGAGTGGAAAATATCAAAGCACTTTAGCTTTGATCCCATTTTGTGAAATGTTGATTCCAGTTAAATGTGAAGGTCTCTGTATGTGTGCTGGGATGTAGTATAAAATGTCACTTCTTTCTATAGTCCTACAATGGATCTTGACCTAACAAGTTTGAGAGATGCTGATCTAGAAGATTTTTATAAGCATGGCCCTTCTATTTTTCTTCTGTATCCACAACATGTAAAATTCAGGTTTATCATCTTTTCTTCTCTCTAGGTTTTTATGAAGCTTTTTTGAGGTATGATTGACATATTTTAAAATACACATTTAATGTATACATCTCAATGAGTTTGGGGGATAAGTATACACCCACGAAACTATCAAGGCTGTAAACATATCCATCATCCCAACTTCTTCATTATGTTAGTGTGTGTGTAAGAACCCTGATGGTCTACCCTTTAGTATATAATACACTATTAACTGTAGGCTCTGTGCTATATAGGGCCCCAGACTTGTCTTGCATAACAGACTTTATACCATTTAATCCCATTTCCGTTCCTTATAGTCCCTGGAAACCACCATTCTACTCTGCTTCTGAGTTTGACTTTTTAGATTCCACCTATAAGTGAGACATTCTTTACTTGAGAGCTCTTTTATTTTGCCTATGTTATCCTACCAGAATTATTCTATAGCTGCCTTCTCCACATAGCTGCATGGTCCCAAAAGAATCCACGATCCAACCTAAGATCAACCTGAGAAGAATCTACATGTCCTTTCCACTGAGAAAATAAAATGTGTTTAACTATGAAGAATTATAGCTTTGATTAAACCTATGTTGAGTACTTTTGAAAATAACCCTGGATAGGCAATCCAGAGGTGCAAATTTTTATCTAACAAATTATGTTACTGCAGATATGTCACATAATTTCTCTGGATTCATTTCCTAGTTCATTGCCAATATTAGTATGGGTCATGTCTTCCCCTTCCAGCTCTGTATCAGTGATCAGAGTAAAAAATGGATTGTTACATTTTTATAGGCAACTTTATTGTAAGAGTGACTGTATGAGCTCCTCCTGTAGCCAGAGTCGACCCTCCTAGTATTACTGTGGCACTTTTAACTCCATGAGCAGCGGTATGTTGTTTTAATTATCTGTAACAATGCCAATTATTCAGTCTTAAGAACATAATACAAAAATACCATCTTTACTTTTATTATACCTTTGCTGTCTTTAAGGTATTAGATACATTTGATTTCTAATGAGATTTCTTTATTTCTTTAGTTTTATTAACAAGTTCACTTAGCTTTGTTAACAAGTAATGAAAGTTTAAAGATAACAGTTACAGCTGCCTTGAAATTTTTTATTTGTTTTTTGTGATAGGGTTTTACTCTGTAGCTGAAGCTGGCCTTGAACTCATGATCCTCTTGCCTAAACCTGCCAAGTGCTGTGATTATAGGTGTGAGCCACCATGCCTGACAGGAAAATTTTTAAAGAAGCCAACTTTCTTTCATTTTTAGTTTCCTCATGTTTCAAAGTTAAAATTTTACTTACAGTGAATTGTTTCAGGAGAGACAAACTGCTAATTCAAAGAACAGTAAGGGATATAAATAAATTGTTTTAAATCTCTGATAATATTAAATAATATTCTTGGTGATTTTGGAAATCATTTAAAAACAGCCCTGCTTTATCTCTTGAGTGGCACTTCATTTTCTCTGGTCCTTACTAAAGGCTTCCTGTTTCATTCTGTCTAGAAATAATGCCAAATCTTCACTGATGGCTTTTTATTGGATTGGCCAGTTTTTCTTATCTGAAGTAATATAAATTATAATCACTGAATTAATGTCCTGTGTGTTTGTTACATAAGCACAATCCATAGTCCATTCATTGCTCTGAAATGCTAATGTGGACCTTTACCTGCAATATGGTCTTTGGTTAAAAAAAGTTAATGTAAAATAAGTTCATTTTAAGTTGGAATAGTTAGTACCCTCTCCTTCTTTCTTTATTTGTTTTTTGGGCAGTTTAACAATTAAAAGGTTGGAAATTCTGTCCTGCCCAAACCAGCAGCTACTAACTTTATGTGACTATTTAAATTGTTTCAAGTTAAATAGATTATATTGTTTTTGTTCTCTTTCATAGTACCATTTGGCCACATGCAACTAGTGGCTACCCTATTGGACAGCACAGATAAAAACTATTCCCTTCATCACAGAAAGTTCAGGTTGATCGCTGTGGACAAAATAAAAACTAGCAGTCAAAAGTTCATTTCTTTTATTGTATTGAATTGTTACAACACAAAGATCTTTGTCAGTAACTTTTTGTACTTTCTCTCCTTTTGCCAGGTTGAAATACATTTTTGTGGTGATTGGTCAGTTTGTATATACATTATGTAATAGATCTAGGAGTTTTTTTCTATTTGATGTTTAACTCCACTTTTTTTTATAAGTTTTTTTTCTTTATTCATGTATTCATATGTGCATACATTGTTTTTATCTCCACTTTCATTTTTATAATAAATGGGCAACTTCTTGAGGAAGGGAAAGATTAGTGAAAAATCATGTATTTTGAGTTTTCAAAAAGTTTTGTAGTTTATACTTGTCAGTGAAGAGATTTCTTACCTATTGGTTTTAGAATTTTAGGTAATCAGGGAAATATGCTGTAGTACATAGAAATATATTGGTCTGAGAAGTGAGCTTTTAATAATATCTCATTTTTATTTAATCATGCTACTGATAGAAACAGCAAATCTTTTATTTTATGCAATTTATAGTCTCATGCATGAGTTGTTGACTTAAGAGCTTTAGACATGTGAGATAAAGGGAGAAAAGTCAAACTGGGCAGTGAGTACTTTGGTGGGATTACGAGGATTGGTCAGTGGAATAAGAAAATCCTGTGTCTAGGGACTGCAGGGGTGAACCTTAGAGGCTGAAAGTAGTCGACTGAGAGGACTGGCACACAGTGGTGGTGTTGGAGAATTTCCTTGGGATTGAGGAGAATAATTTAGCAGTGGCCCTCCTGCTCTCACAATTTGTTTAGTTTATTTGGCAAGCTGTGTGGGGGCTGGAAGCAAGGTCACCCTTGAGCTCCATAAGGCAAATGGCAGTGATTACTTTTGCTTCTTGTGACCTGTGAAGATTTCCTAATCAGAAGGTGAACCCAGGGGCATTAAGGATGCTGCAGGTGCATCACAAGAGATGCACAAACGGTGCAGCAGACACATCATGCCCCTTAGGTCTTAGGTTTATTTGCCTTGTTTTGTTTAAATCCTTAAGGTTAAGTTAAGTAAAGCCTATTTTGCTCTTGAGTTTTATAAAGTTGGGGGTTTTGTTTCAATTGTAAGACTGGGACAGAATTGTTACGTGAATTTTTTAATTCAATGTAAGAATAGTTTTGGTTCTGCAATATGTTTAAAAGCTTTAAGAACTGCATGTATCTAGATGACAGAAATTTTAAAATTAATCAACCAAATGATACGGTGTTGGTTAGTAATCTGCATTAGTTTATATCTAAAATACACAGTGCTGAAAATAAGTGTTCATTTTTGTTGCTGGAAGAATAGTTTTACATTTTATAATTACAGTGAATATAGAAAAAAAGAGGAAAAAGTATCCAGCTTCGGATACAGCTGAACAATGCAGGGCATGCAGTTATTTTAGTCATCTAATATGTCACCATTCAAGAATCTGAACCGATTGTTTAAAAAAAAATCTTGTACTTTGTTTCTTTTGTTGCTCATTTCCAACTTTGTCATCTGTCAGAATGCAAAAAAAAAATTATCCTTCTATAACCATTGACAGGATAACACAAAAGCTGTCTCCAGGTCGATATTTTGCAGCAATATTTTTAACATACGAACAGTAGTTTTTATAATTTCACCTTGGTGCTCAACCATTTATTATCGTATCAGAAGCATGTCAGTAATTCCTTTCTAAATGTCTGCTTCTTTTAGCGCTGAGACCCACATCAAGGGCTTCACACTGAACGATGCTGCCAACAGCCTCCTCATCATAACGCAAGTTAGGCGGGATTATTTGAAAGGTATGTCACAATGCTTGACCTTTACGTCACATTAATGCCTCTGCAGATTTTTCTTGTAACGCCCTTCGAATACTTGGATAAAGGAGTCCATTTAGCAAATTACCTGCTTATCAAGAGCCTTTTGTGGTAGCTGAGAGACGTAAATTACTGTACATGCATTTATAATACAGCTTGAATATGAATGTACTTGTCATTTGACCACTTAGTCCAGTTTCCATTCCATTTAACACAAGATGGGTTTTCTTAAGATGAATCACAGCTCTTCAGACATGCAAAATTTGTGTTCCAGAGCGGGAGAAAGTACAGGCTTTCAAGTGCGTTAAAATTCACAGCACAAGTCATTTTGCTTTGGAAATTAACATACTTTCGAGCATCGGAAACAATTCCCAGCAGTTGTTTCTTGCACATTGTGTTGGTTGTGTGTGAGATAGCAAATGAGTTAAATTGAGTGTTAAATGTGTGGGATTGTGCACCAAATGATTATAATATTGATTTTTAAAACTTAATCTAATACTTTTTTAATAGTTCATAATACCAACAGCAATAAAATACGGTATTGTTTGAAGTTTAGGATTTTTAAATGAATGTTAAGAGGGCAACACCAGGAAGATGTGAAGATGACTTTGGGAAGAGTTGGGATGGGGGCCAGGGGTTTGGTGAAGGCTGTTCAGGGGTTTCAGGGGGGCAGATTTGGATCTGGAGATATTACGAATAACCTCTCAGTGGCAACAGTGATGACTCTTAAATTTAGGTACCTAACTTGTCACATTGAGTTTTAGGTTTAAATTTTATTCAGTAACGCCAGTTTTGCTAATACAACAAAATCCACTTAGGAGGTCTTGAAGGTTGGAAAGTAAAGCTCTTTAACTGTAAATGTGTTACTTGGTTTCTTCCACAGTCAGTAATAATAGTGTTGTTCCTCATTTGGATATTTATAAAATAATTTCACATTTCTTGAGAGAAAGTTGTTATCTAATTCTGCAGCTTTAGTATTGCTTGTAATACCTAAGCATACTGGCTATTAGCCATCTCCCTAATTGATTAGGGCTGAATATGTAAGTGGTGATTTCTCCTTTGCAAAATTTCCACCTCAGTGTTCCACAGGCAGGACTCGCCAACTAAACAGTCTTTTTGGACCCCCTTGTGTGGTATAGTAGAGCTTGTTCTTAAAACCTTCAATGCTTTTCTTTTATTCCAATAGAAAAGACTTTGTCAAGTTTGTTTTTCATGTGGAAATGATAAATGATTTTAAGACACTGAAAAATAAAACTTGTTCCCCATTTAAATTTTAAGCTTATTGTAAATAACTTGTTCTTCTATAGGTAATTAAGAGCAAAACATTTTCTAATTTTAACTTCAGGGGTCCTTTTTGGGCTAAATTTGACTTAAGTTTAACTTGACTTGTAGCCTTACTTGTTTGTTAGGTTCCCTATAACAACTACAAGAGAAAGAGGATATAATTTCTCATCTATTCTTAGCTCAATGGAGGGTCTGTAAGCCTGTTGTTCCCTACCCCACCCTCACTGCCCAAGTTTCACCACAGGCTAACTTCTTGTTGGAGTAGAGTGCACACACCAGTGAGGACAGCAGTCTCACTTTAGATATCCTATTTTTATTTCCCTGTGCCCCTGGGATGACAAGCTTGTACCACTATGCCTAGTTGTCAGTTAAAATGGGGTCTCTTGAACTTTTTGCCCACTCTGGCCTCCAACTGAGATCTTTCCCAACTGAGATCCTCCTCATACCACCTCCTAAGTAGCTAGGATTACAGGTTTGAGCTACTGTGCCTGGCCTTTGATTTTTTGTTGTTAGATTTTGATCCACTGGTAAGAAATATTCCCTAGCTAATATTATACTTAGGTACTAAGAATACTTGAGCTTAATTATCTGTGTATAACCACCAGTTCATAAGACATTATCAAGCTGGTTTTCTGTAGATTATATTTTTAGATAGTATAAAAACATTTTTGTTTTCTTATGTGCGTATGTATTTATAAAATTTTATTGAGTATGCTTTTTAAACTACTTATTTGCCCTTTTGCCTATTTGAGACTCAACTCAATAGATTATTTTATAGATTTGGAATTATGGTAGTTTACTCAGTAGTGAATAATTACTAAATTCATGTTTTTTACTGCGTATTCATTTGTTTTTGGCAGCACTAGGGCTTGAACTCAGGGCTTTATATTTGCTGTGCAGCCACTCTTAGTGCTCAAGCCACTCCACCGGCACTGTATTATTTTTAATAGACTGAGAGTTAGTTTTGTCTAGGGACATTACTTTAATTGCTGTGAAATTTTCTTTGGTAATGGTAGTAGTGATTGTGCTATTACTGAGTTCCCTCCCATCTATTACCTTATTTGTTTATCCATAATCAAGTACTTATAGTTGTGAATCTTTAAATAGCCAAACAAAACACTATTGGCTATACCCATAAGAATTGGATGAACTTTATTTTTTTTGAAAACTGAATACAAGAAAATCTGAAAGATACCTAATCATTAAAATAAAATTCATTTCCGTTAGTGTGAAAGTTAAATGCTATAGTTTGGCTCCTTCTGTGTTACGAATACAGTTTGAACCAGAGGATATTTTGAAGAAAATCTTTGAGATATTAAGTTTTGATAATCATGTAATTGAGTTAATAAGAAGTAGCAAAGTATGAATGTAGGTAGAACTTACATATTTTTGGAAGCTCTTTAAATTTTTTAAAATCTCCTTATTTATATTTCTGAATTTGTTAACTTCCTTGAAATTAACCATGAAATATTACTACTGAATGAAACTCAGATTGTGAGTAATACTTGTGTTATTTTCTTTTTGGCGGGAGTGGGGAAGAGGGAATAGTATAATATTTATATTCTCTGAGATGTAAAGAAGAAATGTCAAATAAGACATTTTAAAAAGATTTCTCATAAAGTATTTATTTTCTGTATTCTCAAATAAATTATTCATAGCTTTTTGCATATAGCCATGTGATGCTTATATTTAAAAGCTGATTTTCAAAATGCATTAAAGTCAATATGGATCACATATGAAAACTACCCTCTACTCCTCTATTTTAGCGGCCCTAACAACTCTACAAACAGCCTTGGATTTGGAGCAGATTCCTTCTAGGCTATCTGTGACCCGCCTTATCCAGGCTTTTGCCTTGAAGGGTGACGTCCAAAGCATAGAAGCCATTCAGAAGATGGTGAATGGACTTGATTTAATTGGACTCTCAAGAATGGTTTTCATCAACAACATCGCTTTGGCACAAATAAAGAAGTGAGTGTTTTCAAGCTTTCCAAATGAGCAGTATCTCACATACCACCTTTAAAATTTTCCTAGGCCTTTGCAAACCATGTCATTTGTAGAGGAAATCTCAATGCTGATTATTCCCTATTAGGAGGAGTTATATCTGAAAATGTAGTTTTATCTTTAAATCTTAAGGATAAACATTTATAAAATTCATAAAATTTAGCTCCACTGTTGCTACGTTTTCTCATTATGTTACAGTGCATATTATATGCATGTATTTATGTGTGTGAAATACGTATTGTGTCTTTACATGCACTGTATACATACATGTACGTATGTGTGCCAGACCTCATATTGTCAAAACACTTCCTTACAAACGTGAAAACAAATTCATTTCTTTGTCAGCAAGACCTGAGAGTGACACTCCCCTAGCATGTTGTGGAGCAAAGCACCCCACAAGCTTATAAAAAGTTTCTGGACTGGGGCTGTAGCTCAGAGCAGGTGCTTAGCATGCACAAGGCCCTGGGTTTTGTCCCCAGAGCTTAAAAAAAAAAAGCACTTTGAAAAGGGCTGGTGGCATGGCTGAAGTGGTAGAACGCCTGCCTCTGAGTTCAAATTCCAGTACCACAAAAAAAAAAAACATTTCCGTAATTCCCCGCCTCCATACACATACATACCCACACAGTATTAAACTTCATTCTCTTACCCCTGACTAAATTCTTTGTTGACAGTCACCACTGTAGAAGTACATATTGACTTGACTTCTTACTATCCTCACTAGCAAAGTACTTTGCTTAAATTAAAGGCTCATATCTTAGGGCTGGGTGTGATGGTGTAATACTCAGTACCTGAGAAGCTGAGGCAGGAGGCCAACCTGGGCTACATAGCAAGAAGAGAAAAAAATGTTTCTTAGGTATAATTATGGAATTGGCACTCTTAATGACATTGGGAGGAAATACTCTCTAATACTTAACTTTACGAACATTCATTGATACGCGATATTAAAATACAATATTTGTTTGGGGAGATTTTTTTTGCCTATTTCTTTAAGCAGAAAAATGGTTGTGGGTTTTTGTTGTTGTTTTACCCTTTAAAACTATTTCTCCAAATAGAACTTCACACATTCCCTTTAATGAGAAAATGTGATTTCTCATTAAATGAGAAAATATGGTTGGTTTTTTTATTTGTTATGTTTTTTTGTGACCCTGGGGTTAGAATTTAAGGCCTCACTTTTGCCCTGGATGAGTTTGTTTTTTTCTTAAGTTACAATATAAATACAGTTTATATCATGTGGAAAACATTTTATTCATTATTAAATCTATAAGAAAAATGTTATAAATTCATTTTTATTTGGAGAGTTCTCATTTTCAGTGTAATAATTTCAACATAAAATTGTTTAGCTTTGGAGTGCCATATCATAACTAGAGTTACAGTTATAGATTACCTTAATTAAAAAGATATTATGAAGATAATTTTCTTCATAATTTGTTTAATAAGGCCATGAAATTAATTTTTTTCAATGTAGTGTGAAGATACTTCTGAGAATTTTAGTATTAAGTATTTTCCAAATGTATAGTACCAAACAAAAAGAATTTATATGAATATGGGTTCGAAATATGAAAATACACTTTTTGAATATATTATCAACATTTTTAAAGTCACAAAACGTTATATATTATCTTTGTCTTGTAATGACCACTATGGAATTATAAAACCAAAATTATAGCATTTAGCAAGTTTTCATTTTACACCAGGGAGCTGCAAATTCAAATTAAATATTTAAGATAAGGTTATCCTGATTAATTCTTATCTATAGTTTGATCATGTCTTAAGAAGAGTTTGCAAATAAGCAACTATTTCAACTACCACAACGTAAAACAAGCAAGTGCACAGCACTCAGCACTCAGCGATGGCATTTGCTACCTAAATGTGATTGTCTAGTTTTTTTTAATCAGATTACTGTAAATATATTTCCTTTTTCCCTGAAGTATTTTTTTGAATGGATCTAAAAGTAAGTTCTCATACTAAAGCTGGTTCAATACTAATACAGAAGCAAATATTTCTTTCTAACTTACTTTGCTTTCTTTATAGTGATAAGATAGATGTTGCTATAGAAAACATCGAAAATATGCTTACTTCAGAAAATCAAACCATAGAACCTCAGTACTTTGGCTTGGCATATTTATTCAGAAAAGTAATAGAGGAACAGATGGAACCAGCAGTGGAAAAGTGTAAGTTGGTTGTTTCTAGTAAAGAACAACACGCACATTTTCTGTCTGACAAAACCACAGTTTGAATGAAAGATTTTTTCTTACCTGTTATTTTTCCAGTAAGCATCATGGCAGAGAGATTGGCCAACCAGTTTGCAGTTTACAAACCTGTCACTGATCTTTTCCTTCAGCTTGTGGATTCGGGCAAGGTGGATGATGCTAGAGCTCTTCTACAGGTAATGGAGCAGTGGGGCTTATGTCTTAAGAGAAGTAAACCAAGAAATGACTAGACAGGAGTATGTGGAGGAATATGGAAATTGAGCACTGTAAGGCTAGAACACTTCGATTCAAACATGAGTTGAGGTTGTGTGACAAAGAACAAGATTGTAGGTTGTAGGTTGCTGGATTTAAAGATGAAATGTCCTTATAATTAAGGGGCTGTGGGTGGGGAAAGCGAGTTTTGCTGAAATGATTTAAAGACAAATGTTTCTGTGCAAATAATGTAAAACAACAATTCCTTTGATTTCCTATTTTAATTTCTCCAGTGCTCTAAATAGTGTGTATCACCATGGCAACACAGTTTGCAAACAGAAAGTAGGAAATGTTTGCTTTTCAAGTACAGCTTCTCACTTGAATACCAAACCTTCTCAGTGCCTCATTCAAGGTTTATTAAGAGTTGAATTTGCTTCCTATTCACTTATGTGTCATAGACACATTAAATGACAAATGCAGGTCTCTGTGGCCCACACTCTCAGTTAAATTAGCAATCTTCAGGGAAAGAGACAACTGCATTCATGCCATTCTAGCAGCACTAAATATAAAGCTGCGCCAAGTGCAACAGAGCGGCGGCTGATGGAGCTGCCACTGGCAGTGTACACAAACAGGCACCGCTGGGGAGCCCCTTCCCAGCAGGTGGCAGTCAAACAGTCACCGTGATCCCGCCAACGGCTGTGTTTGTGTAGACTCCCTGTGTCAAATTGAGGCCTGGGACCAATTTCTGATAGTAAATAGTATTATATTCACTTACATTTCCACCAGCTGTGCGATATCAAAAGAAGGAGATAGGGAATGTAAAACTGTACCCATTTGCTTGAGCTCCAGTTTTGATCCTTCAAGTTCATCTAGTTTGACGGCAAAACCCAAGCCATTTTTAAAAGGAATACCTGAAAATTTTTCTCTAGACTAACAGTTGTATTTAAAAATGCTATTGGTTGCAAGGTTTTTACTTTTATTTTTCTGGACAGGGAAGAATCTCAGTGAATTGGGAATTTTTTATTTTTTGGTTCATTTACTTTTTTTCTCCTATCTATTTATTTGGTAAAGAAAAGGCAACTTGTGATAGGTAGGGATGTGAAGAATTTTTGCATTGTTTTATCCTTCGTGTTAAGTTTTATCTTGAGAGGAATATACTCTTAACGCTTTATCTTCATGTGTACATATCTAAACACCCAGGAATATAAGTATATAAATGCCCTGTCATACATGTGATGGTGTTCATATAACTTTCACACATTGGTTTGATAGTTCTCTAGAAAGTGGCACTTGGTACTTATTTTGAGCCACTGGTCTTTCTAGAGAGGACCATGGCCAGCACCTGGGACAGGAGTCAGCAGGGCTGGGCCAGCTGTCCTCAGAGTTGGTCTAGCCTTAGGGTCCTCGCCAATCAGGTCTTGGAGAGACAGCTGAGTGTATTGGTGCAACATCAGCAGTCTTTTCACTTACGTACTTTCGGTAGACCGAGGTTCTAGATGATAAGCCCTTACTTATCCTTTACCTGCTTGTCAAGCTGTAGAACGTTATTCTTAGTTTAGTGAAGACACTTTATTCACAGATGTTGAAAACATCGGCTTATAATATTAATGTTCTGTGTGTCCCCAAAAGTTCTTTTTATACTATTCATTTTAGTATTGACAGTGTTTTAAAGCTTTGAAAGAGCAATGTGCTTTTAGAAACTTAAGAGAATGACATCTATGATGAGTGTACACTAAAATATTGTCTTCCTATATTTGATTTGACTGTAGCATCTGAGATTGGATAGACACTTGATTTATCTGGTCTGTCACATAAACTTTTTTTTGAGTTTAACTTTTGTCTCTTTCTCAAGCACTGGCTGTCTGTTGCAATGAAAGCCTTTTATAAAATAGAGAGATTGAAATCAGTCCTTTTGTATGCATAAGTGTAGGTAATTATACTTTAAAGAGAACTTGCTTTGTACATTTTAATTTTTATAAAGAAACGAGCAGTTATCTCCCTGACACCTTATTAAATGTATAATTAACCTTATGATCCCTGGCTCACTTGTGAATGCTTGGCAGTATAATTGGAGAGGAATAGTGTTTCTTTTTTTCCTCTTTCCTTGCAGTCCTAAACCTTGTTCTGTGGTTGTTGAAGCATTAGTTTAATTTTTCCCTTTTCTTTTTAAACAAACTTTATACTTGCAACACTAAGGACTACATTTTACCAGAACTTGGTATAGCTTGCATATTTCCTTTATTTCTTACCTTAAAAAAGTGATCACTGTTAGGCCTTCCTGTATTATTTGCTTCTGTATTGATATGCTACTGTATTATTGTGAACTTTCTTAATTGAAAATATTCACCTTGATCTGATTGTTTATCAAAAACTTTACTTACTGATAATGTTTTAATTTTTAGAGATGTGGTGCAATTGCCGAACAAACCTCAATCTTGTCATTGTTCTGTATTAGGAGTTCTCACAGACCAGGAAAGGTACAGTGCTGTACTTATTATCATGCTCTGTGGTTTAACATGGAGCTTATTGGTTTAGGAACTTATCTAAAACTGCAATAGAGCCTGAAAACTTTGCCTGTTACAGCTTACTCTTTTAGGATGCTGATACAGACTCAGTCTTGGCTCCTTAGTTGTACTGGAAATGCCAAACAAGTTCATGTAGTGAATTCTCTGTGAATGTAGCTGTGCCTTGAGAGCCATTTAACATGGAAGGTAAATCATGTTGCTTAGGTCAGCTTGGTGCATTTGATGATGCAGAAGTACTGCAAGGGAGTCTGAACACAGCAGGGTGTCTGTCTCCTAGCCACTGGCTGCTTCTGACCATTATCAGGCAAATGAGCCATTTGGCTTTAAAATTGGTATGGTTTCTCAAAATAATGTTCTCATTGGCACAGTCTTACTTTATTTATATTGTAAAAGGGGAATGTGTGTATGTACAGAACCAAGTCCTATTTTTAATGTTTTTTGTTTTTGTTGATGTTCTGTTGCTGTTTTGTTTGGTGCTAGGGATTGAATTCTAGGCCTTGCACATGCTAGGTGAGTACTCTATCGCTGAGGTACATCCTCACCCCTGTTTTTGATGTTTACTAAAAAAGAATAAAAGCATAGTTCAAAATTTTTGTTTAGTTCTGATTTTCCTTTTTTTTCAAGCACCAGGAACTCCATTCTTAGTTTATTTGAGTACTTGACGAAGTTTCAAACTGAGTACCAGATGTTTCACTTAGAACTAGGGACCTCCTTTTCCTTAATTTCCATATGCTTTCCCAATCTGTAAACATTTCCTTTTCTTAATTTACCTAATTACACTTTTTAATCTCAGAATCATGTATTTATGTACAACAAACAACTTTAAGAAAATGCCCCCGTTTTTTTTTTTTCCTTTCAAAGAACCTCCTTCACATTTTAAAAATTTTATGATTAGTAAGTATGGAGTCTGGTGGTGTAGCTCATGGGAAAATGCATGCTTAGTGCCACAACAACAACAAAAAAAGTAAGAATTTTAAAAACACTTGTGGGACTGTGCCAAATTCCTACTGCTTTGCTCAGGAGATGGGACAGGAAGTATAGAACATTTCTCCCAGAAGACTTAAATAGAAGATGTCTAGGAAAGATGCAGTCTAGTTAGGCTTGACCGAATAAACATTCTAAAAAGAGAGCTCAGATTTTTAAACAGGGTTTTACAATGTTCTATTTTTTTGACAGACTAGTTAAACCAGAGTAACCTCTGGTAAGGTAGGAACAGGGCATAAATGTATGTCAGAGTCATTTTTGATTCATTGAACAATGTTAGAGCGTGCCTGTAAGTACCCAGTGGTAATTCATTGGAGTGGGGCAGTTCTGGATTCTCCACAGGGGTCTCCACATCCTCCAAGCAATCAAGTAAAATTTCCCGTGAGACCCTGCAAATGTTCTTTCTGTTCCAAATAGGGGAACTTCAGAATGTTAGGCTAAATTCTTCACATTTCACCAAAAAGCATTTCACCTAAAAATACAGCCCTTATCTCTTCTACCCTTGGGATCTTGTAGCTTTTTGGTATGATTACCCATTGAAAAAGAAGCAATCTTTATGTATTTAAAAATATTATACCGAGATAACATTAGGTATATAGATATTTTAAAAGGTACTCATAGAAATGTACATGGAGTTCCATTAATTTTTCGTTATGATAGTTTCATACATGTATATAACACACTGACGAGGCTTTTTTTTTTTTTTTTTTTGTGGTACTGGGGTTTGAACTCAGGGCTTCATGCTTGCTAGGCAGGCTGTCTACCACTTGAGCCACTCCACCAGCCCTTCCATTAACTTTTGAAAAATGCTGGTTTGTTTTGTCTGTAAATTATTTAGTTGACATCAAATGTTGAGATAAGATACACAGAAAGAAAAACAGTCTTTTAAATGAAATAAGCAGTTTTGTTATAATTATTATCAAGGTTTTGTGATATAATATTAATATATCAATGATTTATATCGCTGTTTTTTGAGTTTGTGGCAATGTTCCCTATATTTAATTTCCTAGGCACCGATTCTGAAGTCTTTGTTGGACTTGATTCCTGAATTAAGTGAAAAGGATCAAGCATACAATTCCATCATGAAAAGCTATGGTAATAAGTTTAATTTTTCCATATTATTCAAGCAACTTAAATATTTGTAGTATAGTCAGCTAAGTCTTCAGCTCAAAGACAGTAATCCTAAATATCAGATAATTACTAATGGTGTAATTATTAATTACAAATTATTTGTAATTACTAATTACAAGTAATTCACTTGGCTCTAGAATATTTTTAAACTACAAGGCACTGGTGGCTCACACCTATAATCCTAGCTAGTTGGGAGGCTGAGATGGGGTGGACTGAGGTTTAAGGCAGCGCAGGGAAATAGTTTGCTGGGCTCCACCTCCAAAATAACCAGGGTAAAATGAGCTGGAGGTGTGACTCAGGTGGTAGAGCACCTGCTTTGCAAGTATGAGGCCATGAGTTCAAACTCCAGTACCACCAAAAAAAAAAGTAAGGAAAATGTATAGTGTCTGTGACACCAGCTTCTGAGATGACTGTAATGATTCTTGCTTTTTGGTACTCACTCCTATGTGTGGCCTCCTCCCATACTGAATGTGTAACCATACAGATATTATAGACATGATGTTTTGGGATTTGGGGGCTAGTTCATAGATGATGTCATGATTTCTGCCTGGTAATTTTTCCTTCTGGGGGAAGCCAGCTGCTATCTTCTAAAAACGCTCAAGCAATCCCATATCAGTAAGGAATTGAGTCTACCCACCAACAGCCACCTCTAACTTGCTAGAATGTGAATAAACCTCCTTGGACACTCTGGCTCCACTCTTTGGGTGACCAGAGTCCTGCCAATATCTTGATTATAACTTCATGAAAGACCTTGAGCCAGAATCATTCAACTAAGCCCCTCCTGAATTTGTGACCCACCAAAACCTCATAAATGCTTATTTAAAAAAAGAAATATATAAAAGTATTCATAACTTTAACATTAAAAATACCACTGAGTTATTCAGAGGAGCCCAGGTATGTTGAGCAGGTTCCTGGGCCTGAAAGACAGTATGATGTAGATAAATATTTGAGACTATCACTTGGCCTTGCCTTCTTGCTCCTTCAGTAACCCCTCCATCTTTCTACCTGCTTCTTTTTACTAAACAGTAACCCAAGATTTACCTCAAATCCTATTTGAAATTCCAGTCTTTTAACTAGTTTATTCCCTCATTGCCACATTTGAAAAGGAACCATCTAAAGTTTCCTCACTAATCCAGATAGCATTTCTAAATTGTGGTCACATTTCCATCTGCCACCCACTGATTTGTTCACTCGAGGCATGAGCAAATAAAGAGTTATTCAACAATCAGAATTAGTAAATTGGTTCTTCACTTTCATACTCTTGTAAGGGGAACATGCTGTATTTCAAAATCACAAACCTCCTCAAATTTCCAGTAACTAAATAACATGAAATAATGGCAAACACATAAAACATTTATATTTTATTACTAAATTAGATAGAAAGTAGAGAAAGAGAAGGTGCTAAAGTTTTCTAAACATCTTAGAAAAGCTGGAGCCTGAGCCCTTGATAATAGCAAGGAAAAGATTCAGGCCCCCTGAAAGGAGTAGAGATTTACAGAGGGGAAGCTGACCTGAGCTAAATTTAGACCATGTAAGAACTGGTGAGTCATTTCCCCTCTATCCTGTTGGAGGAGGCTCAGATTGATCACTGCCCTTCTCACATCCTAGTAGACTGTAATTGAGAACTTGAGTTTATGGTCATTTTAACTATCATTATCATAGCTCTTCAAAATAATGTAATAATAGAAATGCCTGGTACTGTTAGTATTATTCTAAAGGCTTTAAATATAGCCATATGTGTCTCCTTCATGGTGAGTGATACTGAATGAAGGGTGTGGAGAAGGAGTGGGAAGTCTATAGCTTCTGGTGTGGCTTCCTGCTGAAGACATTCATTTATTTATTTGCCATGGGTTAAAGAGATCTAGGGGTCACTGAGCAACAAAGTGTTCCCATAAAAGGATAAGATAGTTCATCTTTACCTACTACTAATAGCTTTTTCTTCTTTAACATGGTCAGGCTTGGACAAAGATGTGGCATCTGCTAAGGCACTGTATGAACATTTGACTGCAAAGAACACAAAATTGAATGACCTGTTTCTAAAGCGTTATGCATTTTTGCTGAGGAATGCTGGAGAACCTGTCCCTTTCACTGAACCCCCTGTGAGTATTTCTTAATTAAGGGGAGAAAATGCCTCCAGATTTACTTGTGCTTCATAAGAATGTTTTTTAAAAAAATAAAATAAGTTGAATACTTAATTACATGAGGATTAATTCTTTGAAGAGCCCCCAGGGTGGGCTTGAGGGACTGAGCCTTGTGGCTGAGGCAGCACAGGCCCTCTGGGGCCGAGGTTTAAATGCAAGGTCTGTCCCAGTCCTGCTTAGAGGTGAGCCTGTCATGTGTCCTTGAACAGGCCCACTTGAGGTGGGACTTAATGGGCCAGTATTTCAGTAGCCAAACACATTATGTCACTGTTAGTTACAGTAATTTTAAATAAGATGGTTTTTATTTCTTCATCTAGGAAATTTGGTTTTCTTTCATAAGAAAAATCAAATACGAAAATTTCGTGTTATTGTATCATTGAACTGAAAGTCATTACACTGTTTTCATTTCAAGCACTTCAGCTTGCCATGCCCAGGTGCAAATAACTGCATCCATAGGCTCCTAGTGCCAGCTTTAACTCAGAACTTGAGATCCTTGTACTTGACTTTTCACAAGACAGAAGGAATGTCAAAGCTTAATGCGTGGGTGAGCCGTGGGCTCAGTAGGCTAGGCTACCAGTTTGCACTGCTTTGCAGTTTTAAGGTTTTACACCATCACCTCTTACTGGTAACTTTATCTGTAACATCTTTCTTTTTTTTCCTCCTTTCAGGAAAGCTTTGAATTTTATGTAAAGCAGCTAAAAGAGTCAAAGGAAGACCCTTCATGAAATAAGCAAGCACTATAGTTTTCTGTGTATTTGTGAACCTGTGTCTAATTGTTATTTTTAAGATGTATTTGAGATGAAAAAATTAAATAAATAAATAAAAACTACTTTTGTTTATGTATTTTTTAATTTGTAAACTGCAGTGTTCAACACTGTATTGACAGAAACTGTGTTCTCTGTCACTGGGTCTTGCTGGGGTTTTGTCAGTGACCTAAATCTATAGCATCTTCTTTAAGGCTCCTAATGCATGAGGCTGCAGTTTTTCAGGGATATTTTCTCATTTGGCCCTTCAGTTCTCCCAGTATTTAATTTGTTTTTTTATAGGAATGTTATTTCTTTATTAAGACTTGCTTATTATATTGTTTATTTGAAAATTTTTGGAGCTGTATATCAAATGATGCAGAATGAACTTCCTAATGCTTAGCGTTTCTCATATGTGAAAATGCTGGCACCAAGGCCATCAAATCCAGCATTTATCATTTTCCAGTGAGAAGCAGACCCAAAGTGGCCTCCCCTTGGTCAGGGTGCTGTTTGCCTCAGCACACTTTCCCTTCTATCACAGTGGTGTCTGGGAGCCTCAGTTCATAGAAGCCTCTAAAATTGAGTCTTAGTTATGACTTTTCATGAAGCAGAGCAATGCACTTCCTTTCATTTTGGTTTCAGGGTTTTGTTAGTACAAATTACACCCTCAACAGGAGACCTTGGCTTGGGGCAGTACATGTATGTTCCTCCTGCTGTGTGTGCTATTGACCTTCTGTCTTGTGGGACCAGCCTCTTGCATCCAGTACCTGCCTGCAGAAGGCCGATGGAGGGAAGCCAAGAGGTGTCATCATGGATAAACCATGCTTCCACTTTAACTGTGGTTGGTGGAATTAGACCTAAGGAAGCAGGAGGTGGACAATGCTGAGGCCCACCTACAGAACATGGCAGTGCTTGCTTTTGTGCACTGGCTGCATACAGGACTTGCATATGTAGTCTTGCTACTGTCTGGTTTGCCAGGAGCCTCACTCTTGTGCACCTGCCTACACTGACTCCAAAGTAGGCCTTAGTTTTTGCAGTCATTCCAGCCCAAATTAATTGAACTATTTTCATTGATGTTCATTAAGATATATCTCTAAGGTGAGATAACCCTTGCACATACAGACTTGGAAGTCATCTTTGGGGAAACAAAGTATAACCTCATTTGCACAAAGTAAGATAATATGGGGGTAGTTAATGAGGGACTATTTAGTCAAATACCTTTAGCACTGTATTGATTTGAATGTAAATGTAAGTATGTAAAGTGTGATAATTGCATATTCTAGGTGGCCTGATAAGTGCTTTCTAAATATCTAATAGCATCATTAAATAGTGCTACTGAGTTACAGCAGCTCATTTTGATTATAAGCAAACAACTAATTCTAAAAAGAAAACGTGTAAACTTTTGGCAAGTACAGTGTTTTGTATATAGTTCTGTTTTCATGTATTGGAACTCAATATAATTTAAATGAGGACTGCTTTCAATAAAGTGAATACCATGTCTATGTGAGCTGCTTTTTTGTCACTCAGAACTTTATAGATGGCTGGGATCCCTCCACTACGCACACAAGGTCTTAAGCACCTTCACCTTTCTCAGGTGGCCACTATCAGCATCACCTCTGTGACTTCCTTGTCCTCTCATTTCAACCACCATTTAACTGTTCCCGCTCCAGAGCTCCCACAGTTGTGTCAGCAGAGCATGCCTCCGATAGATTACTTCCAAACAGATTGTAAACTCTCAAGACTACCTGTTGGTTTCATGGTCTGAGTGTCCCCAGATCTCACACAATCCTGGCTTCAGACTACAATAAATTGTGTTGTCTATAATGGGTTCTGTGACTTCTTTATGGTTAACACTACACTGGGCACTAAGCTCCCACTATTATATCCGGCACCCTTTTGCCTGATTTTTGTGGTGAGAAAACAAACACCAAAGTGAATTTGCCCAGAATTGCAGCATGGCTAGGGCTCAAAGTTGTGTTCTTCCTGTCAGAATACAAAGCTGAGGCGATCCAGCTTAAAGTCAGTTAAAAGTCAAATTGGAATCTAGACTGTAAGGAGATTCTATAAAAATCAAAACACCTTTCATATTAATGCAGGTGTTCCCTCCTCCAATGATAAGAATATTTTCTCCCACTTAGCCCAATACTCAGTGCCTGGCATAATCATCAAGTTTTCCAGTAAATTATTAAGCAAGCTTTATTTTGCAAATTATTCTTCTCTGTACAATTTATTTCTCAGTCCTCAGTGTTTGTACTGTGTATGCTTTTCCTCATGTCTTTGAGTTTTTATTTAATATTTGTCTTTCTGAAGAACCAATATTTGTAGAATTTCTAAGTGAAAGCAACATTCCTCAAGTTTAGTGGAACTAATAGCAGCAGGGGGTACAAAATCACCGTCATTTATCTCCTTGCTGTTGTATAATCATGCATGGAGTGTTTCCATTAGAAATGTATCCTGCTTTCAGGCCTGCGACTTTACAAAACCCACATTATGCAGCCTTAGTACAAATAAAATGGCTGCATTTAGCAAATCCAAAACAAGGCACTTATCTTTTCCTTTTTTGCATGAAGAAAAGCAGCATCAGATCCAGGTAAGAGAGGATGCATGTAACCAACCCCATACTCCATGTCTGAGCATTCGTTTGGACAGTGGTTGTCAGCATCCACTGTCCCCTGCCCTGGGCATGGACTTGCTGAAGTGCATTCTGTTTTCATCCTTTGCTTGTTTGGCTGTTTTCCCACATAAAAACATTTCCGCTAGGGCAAATCATTATTTGAAGGCTTCAAAGCTGACCCAGAATGAACCTTTTCTGTGTAAGTTCATTATCTCACATAGTGGTTACTGTCAGAAGAGGAGGAGCTTCTCAGATGAGTTCTGAAAGTCAGACATCAATCTGAGCCAAGCACAGTGCAAGGTCTGCAGTAGTGGAATTAGAAAAAGTAAAGGGCTTTTCTTCAAGCAAGAAACAGTAGAGCTTTTTGGCAGTTTGAGAAAATAAGAATGCCTCCAATTTTATCAAAAGACAAGATAAAAAGATGAATGGTAAATGTGAGCACTATCACCTACCGAGTGGAGTGTTTCAAGTTGGGATGCGTTTAAAAATCTCAACCCACTGCTGACACCACACATGCTGCTATTCCCAGCTCAGCAGAAAATGGGCTGTGCTCCATCTGCCTGCCTGCCTGCCTCCACCCAGCGCTGCCTCAGGCAGGAGCAAGTGACCAGGTGACAGGGACACGTTTTTGTGTGCATTCATGTGGTGTTTAAGGCCCCCCACTTGCTAAGCACCTGTCATACAGTACACACAGATACACCCACCCACCCCCGCTCACCCCCAGCCAATTTAGATGAAGAACCAAGTTAGAAATGAGAAGCAACTTGAGATTTGAATTACCTGGTTCAGGCACGAGCATTGGATATATTTTCCAAATAAGCACAAGTGAAGCAGCAGAATACTACAGCACTTGCTCTGTGCCTTACTGTAGGCTTCCTCAGAGGCTGTTCTGTGCTCCCAGGTACATGGTGAGTGACCCCCCAAGGAAACTGGCGCCCCAGTCTGTGCTAAACTCCTCTGCTAAATTACTAATTTGAGTCTTGGTAGAACCCCTGGCCCCAGGGTCTGTTAACACTTGGATTTGACAGATTTCAATATCTTTGCTGTGAGCTGTTTAATCTGAGATCAAGAAAAGATTTGAAGAAAAATCAAAAGCAAATGCAGGATCTACCTTTGTAGACTGGTTTAACCCAGCACCAGATTGTCTTAAATAACCTTCATAGGAAACGAGCAGTTAAAAAAAAAATCAAAACGAGGAGTATTTGAGTCAATATAGGTAATTATTTTCAGGTTAATTAAAACCCCCCATCAACAGCATAACTTGACATTGGAACACTCAAAATACAGGTACCAAAGTCTTTCTCTTCCGATTGAGGGTCTGCAAGCCACAGCCAGCAAGCGGCCTATTCCTGTAAGTAGTGTTTCATTGGTCCTCAACTACATCACCTGCACTTCACTAACAGCAGAGGCAAGGAATTGTGACAGAGACTTGGTGGCCTAAAGTATTTATCAGCTGACCAAGTTTGCAACCCGTGTTTTTGAGAATCACAAGTAAATTCTACCCCTTTGGGATGCTGGGAAAGATTCAATGGGCAATTCTCTTGTCTGTAGAGTCCAGGCCCTTTTCAGTCTCACATACCCTGGTGAGGGCTTCAAGCAAAACCCTACAGAAACAGATTGGGGGTGAGTCCACAATGGCCTTTGCTAAAGCTCTAGTGTGGGGCAGCCAGGGTAGAGAAACATGGCAGCTGCCTGAGTTCTGGCATATCACCTGCCTTTGCACTTTGCCCTCTGCCCCCCCCCCCCCCCCCGTAGCCCTGAGTACCAAAGCCACTGAAGGATGAACTCACACAAAGTCAAGTGATGATTCAGTAGCTGTCAACCCTCACTGCTCACTAGATTTACCTGGTGAACATAAAAAATACTAGTCCCTTCTGTTACTCTTTTCCTTTATTTAGGGCTAAAGTCATTAGGTGTCCACAATGGCAGTGGGGCAGATACGATGAGGACGGAGTCATGCAAATTCAGGGACACACTAATTAATGCACAGGATGAGGAAGCAGTCCACACAGGGAGGTGTACACAGGAAATGGGTTATTATAGAACCAAATAATGAATGCATAGGGTAAAAATAATGGAAGCCAGTTTTCTCCTAATTGGAGAAGAACATTACAGATAGGAAAAGGGGAGAAGACTACAGTCGGCTGGCCTGGATGGGAACTGAATGTTATCTACATAAACTCATATATGTTTAGATGTGTGCGTGCACACACACACAAACACACATACTTGACCCTAACTGTTCACTGAGATGCCTGGGAGCAGTGATGCCTGAGTAGCAATGAGCAAGCTTCTCACTCAGATCTTGGCCTCCACTAAAAGGAATCAAGATTCAGTAGAGACACATCCAATTCCATGGTTAGGTGGGAAAGTACAAAAGCCAGAAATGCTTTGCGGTCCTCAAAGAATAATGGGAACATGCCAAAAGGATACAGAAGCTAACCTAAAGAGGCTCCCATTGCCCAAATCAGGGACAATTTGAGCATCACAATTAATGATGGTAAAGAACTGTAATCCAGGAGTGTAAAATAGGTATAGTGGGGGGGGGGCGGGTACTTGTGGGAGGGAGGGTGAATGGAGGAGGTGAAGGTGAGGGAATATGACTGATGGGCTTCATATGCATATACAAAATAGAAAGATGAAACTTCTTGCAATTGCTTTAAGTGGGGTGGGGAAGTGGTCGGGGGGAGATGGTAGGGGTGATCTAACCAATGTACAAACCTATTTGAAATTGTTTCAATGAATCTCCCATGTACAACAAATATACTCTAACTAAAAAAAACTGCATTGACTAAACTAGGAAACCACAAGTCTATATTGACAGCAGTAACAAGAGAAATATATGGAAAGTTTTATGGGGAATTGGCAATTCCCAGTTCCCCAGTGCCACCCTACCAAATGCTTATCCAGTACAAAGGGAGAAAAAGTTATCACATGACTGGTGACACCCCTTCAATCACGTGATCAAAGTGATCAGCGTAGAACAAGTACCACCTGATGGAATGTGCTGAGAAGAACCAGCATCACTCCTGTGATATTCCTGCTGAGGTGCCCAGATTTAATCGTGAGAACACATCAGACAAACTCAAACCGAGATACACCTGCAAAATCTTCAAGTGTCAAGGTTGGGAAAATCAAGAAAAGTTGCAGAACTGTTCTAAAGTGAAGGGAAACCAAAGAGATGGGACAGCTAGATGCAACACTTGATTCTGATCTGGACAAAGGACATTATCAAAATACTTTTAATTTTTTTGTTCTTTTTCTTTTTTTGGTGGTACTAGGAAATTGAACTCAGGGCCTTGCACTTGTTCAGCAGGGACACTACCACTTGAGCCACATTCCCAGTCCTTTTTTGCTTTAGTTAGTTTTCAAATAGGGTCTGTTTGCCTGGATCAACCTCAAACTAGTCCTACTTCTGTCTTCCACATAGCTGGAAATACAGGCTTGCAACACCATGCCCAGCCATGAGTGAGGTTTGTGTGTTGGGTGGTAGTGATGTAACTTGTAAATTCCCTGGGTGTGATGGGTGTGTTGTACAAGGCAGCATGCTAAGGCACTGCTTCTCACACCTGAATATGCATCCAAACCACTAAGGGGATCTTCTGAAAATGCAGGTTCTGGGTGGGCCTAGGATCCTGCGTGTCTAACCCAGCGATGTCGTGCTGCTGGCTCAGGGACCTCTCTGAAAGCAAGTCCACCTTTTTGCTTCTCTTGGTTCCAGACTCTCATCTGCTTTTGGAAACCATCCCCTCCCACTCTCTATGCACCTGTTTTAGGAAGTCCTCAATACTCAGGGGTGATGCATGCACCCTGGACCTGCAGCATCATAAGTGAAAAGTGGCCATTGTGAAAGGTTCAAGGCTAGTCCTCACACCCAGCCAGGGTCACTGAGATGCAACTCCAAGGCCCTGATGAGCTGACCCAGCTTCTATCAACCACTTCTGGAGCCTTCCTGGGTTTACCTTCTGCCTTCTAACTCCTAAAGGCCTCAAAAGGCTTTTCTGACCACCACAAGACTCTACCTCATGGTAAGCTATAGGACCTTGGCAAACTGAATTTGTGCCTCAGTGTCCCATAAAATAGGACAGTGCTTACCACACAGGGTTGTTCTGATAACAGATGACAGCATCTACATTAAAGTGTTTTGCACCATACCTGCCACAGAGCAGATGCCTCATAATCTTTTAATTGTTCATTCTTGGAGCCAGTGACTCCACACAAAAAGGAGATGGCATCTCATAGGATGTTTTAGGTCACTTGCATTGTCTTGTGATGCTGGGGATCGAATCCAGAGTCTTGTGCATCTAGACAAGTACTCTTACACTGAGCTACATCCCCAGTCACTTTCCATATTGAAGATACGGGGACACCGGAAGATGAGGCTAACCATTGTGCTAGCTATTATGTTGTCGTTCCCTCTGAGTTCTAGCAGTTCCTGCGTAGCTCAGCTACTAAAGTCACACCTAATTTGCTCCCATCCTATACTGAGTTGCCCATATGAAAACATATCCAAAGGAAATAAATTAGCAATGTTGTAGGTATCACCAAGTACCCGTTTTCTCCCTCCCAATAATCACAAACTGGCCAGTGATCAGAAATCCCTTTCAACTGTCTTTATTCTACTGCCATCCTGTGGCTGACCTGTGCCACTGCAGCACTGTGGGGCAGATTTCGCTGAGCGCCAGTGTCCTCACTGTCCCCAGGAAAGGGCTCCTTGGGAGGAAGGGAGTGCAGTCGAAAGGTCTGCTCTGTGCCCACCAGTGGGTGGGAGTCTGGGCATGCATCACCAGTCTTGACTAGACTTCTGTTTGATGAACCTCAAAGACATATAGTACAGGAACAGGAAGCCACCGCTGATGCCAATGACAATGAGGTAGATGACGTGAAGCGGGTGCGAGTTCAGATCCATAGAACTGAGAATCTGGAGACACAAACGTGCTGTGAGCTCATTCGGCAGACGTCCAGTTGGTGGTCCATTAGTCTAGAATCCAGGGCCTTGGCTACTTACTTTATCTCCTGGAATGCTGAATGTGACATTGCCAATCTGCATGGTGTAAAGGCGCCCATTAAACTGAATCTGCATCAGCCCTGCGAAACACCACCGGAGGAAGGATATGTTGGAGATCCACGCAGGCGCTAAGGACAGGAAGAGCCGCGTTATTCACACGGTCTCACGGGTCTGCTGTGACGAGGGGAACTGCTCCTGGGGGAGGCCATGCTGGCTCTGGCTGGGGGAAGCAAGTCACCTGAGGCCAGAGAGGATGAAAGCGCAAAGGGGTAGCCGCCCTGGTTGCTACTGATCTGATGTGTGGGGCTGAGGGGACCATCCACACATTGGATCCCCAGCACTTCTAGAGAGTCATTAGCTAGGTTTCCTGCATGTGCTCAGCTTCCCAGAGCAACTCACCAGGATGACTGAGTCAGCTCCAACCCTGGGCAGCACCTCAGTAAGAGAGGGGGAGGAAGCAATGCTGTGCCAGCCAAGAAAGCCTTGCCAGAAGATGGGACAGAGAAGCTGGACAGAGATGTCCCACAAAGAAGCAGAACACGCTCACAGGTGAGCGGGTGACATATGCTGGGGCCTTCCCAAGAGGAAGCAGTAGGGAGAAGCAGCCCCGGAAGGGTCAGAACAATGCAGCAGCATGAATTTGTGCCTTAGGAAGCTCACTGTGTGTGAGTGAACCTTGTGACCAGAGGTGTCAGAGGCCAGACAATTGCCCCAGGGTCCAATGATGGGGGCTAGGGCTGAAGATGGCGCCAAGGACACACTGCAGAGAGATTTAGGAGATGGAACTGACCTGGCTGCCTGGTAAGTGTGTGGCGAGGGAGGGAGCCAAGGTAACTTCTGAGTGTCTGCGAGGGCTATGAGGAAGGGCTATCTGTCCCTTCTAATGGAATCATGCTTGTGGCCTGCAGGACAGCTGGCAAAGACATCTGCTTCCCAGGCTTGAGTGGGACCTACGTGATTAATTTCCATCTCCAGGTGAAAGCAGGCTTAACCAGCCATACAAGGCTTCTAGATGCTTGGTCAGGCAAGGTGGAGAAGGCCTCACCTATCCATAGGTTGTCCAGTTTTATCATGTAGCCCCCGGTGAGGTAGAAGGAGTTGTAGAGAGCATTGCAGAAGAAGGAGGACATGTGGAAGGTGGGCAGCATGGCGGCGGCAGCCAGAGCCATGGCTCTGCAGCAGAAGACCACCAGCCACACCATCAGGAAGTGCAGCAGGAAGGACTCAGCGCCAGGATGCAGGTTGGTCAACCAGTAGATGGGTATCCCGTAGATGATGACGTAGGCACAGTGCTCAGGCAGCTCCCCGAGGATCTGTAAAGAACAATCCTCAGGAGGCCATGGAGCCAAGGACTTCCTTTGTCACTGCTTAACAGTATTTAAACTAGTGGCTCACGCCTGTAATCCTAGCTACTCAGGAGGCAGAGATCAGGAGGATCATGGTTGGAAGCCAGCCCTGGCAAATAGTTCATGAGACTCTATCTCAAAAAAAAAAAAATCACAAAAAAGGGCTGGTGGAATGACTCAAGTGGTAAAGCACCTGCCTAGCAAGCATGAGGCCCTGAATTCAAACCCCAATACCACCAAACAAAAAAAAATTTAAATGTTGGCACCCCCAGGATGCCAGCATTCCCTTGTGGCTGCCCAGGAGTGTGCTGTGAATTCGAGCAAGTGGGATACCCTGTGGGGGCATCTCTGAGCTGTTTGCTCAGGGAGGGAGCTGCCATCGGCTCTCCTAACGCCTGGTTTCAAGTCCCCACCCCTCTTGTCCAGATGTCTCCTGGAAACACCTGCCAGGGCTCTGGAGGGGTACAGTATGCTAGGTGTTTCTCTCTTCTTCCTTTTTAGGTTCCTGCTGATTAGAAAAGTATCACTTCTGATCTATAGGTCTGGCATTTTGTGTATGTTTTAAAAATATCAAGTCTTTGGAACTCTCCTGCAGTGTGGTATCTGCAACCACAGAGAATGTACCACCTGGCCTTCCTGCACAATGCTTTCCTGCCTTGTCTATGCCACCTGTGCAGCTTTCTTCACCCTAACTTGTTCTCCATTCTGACCAGTCACCTTGGCAAAGAAGTATGGACCAGTTGTGTACAGCCCATCTTCCAGTTCATAGTATAGCATCGCCCTCTCCGAGTGACCTAAAAAGTCAGGGGCAGAGGAGAAGAGAATGAAAAGGTGAAAGTAATCTACAGTGTTTCTGATTTTGCCTCTCTCTTAATATGATTAAAAGTAGTTAGCTTGCATAAGTTTCTTATGTCTTTTAAAAAATAGACACATAAAGCCACCCTAATCCAGATGTTCCTGGAGGCTCTCCAGTGTCACACTTCTGGGCTTGTGAGTTGCTGTCAAGTATAAATCCTGCTACAACAGGAATAGCTAAGACTATAATTTACTTTCATTTGCATACTAACATTCATGCACAAACTTTAAAAACAATTGCTGTCATTTATTTCACAATCTCAATGAAATTATTCTGCAAAGCCATTGTCCCCATGTGCTCAGAGGAACACAGAAGTCAGCCTTGAGCCAGGTCAGAGAGTGGTAGACACCCCATATCCAGCTGCCCCATGGTCTGGTCATGAGAGCAGGTGACACTCACATTTGGAGACGACATCCAGAATCACATTGAAAGGGATAAGTGCGCCAGTCATGAACAAGAGAGCCACTGTGTCCATGAAGGAGAGGTTGGTGTCCCCATGGCCATAGTAGAGGAACCCGATGATCAGGGACATCAGGCAGGCCTCCGCCCCATGGATGAGGAGGGTTGGCAGATCTCGGAAGTCATTGGAAATCTGACGACTTAAACAAAAAAAGGGGGGGGGTGTCAAGGGAACAACACAGCCCAGCCATGGGAATGACATAATCTCTGGGAGCCTCATTTGTCTCGAGTAAGGCTCACCACCTCACAGTCCTCCATGAGGACTAAATCAGAAAGCTGATGAGGGTATCTTCCCCACAGTAGTGCTGAATGAATAATTATTAGCTAGGGGGAGGGAGTTGAGTCAGGGTCTTGCTTGGACTCACAATCCTCCTGCCTCAGCCTGCCCAGTGCTAGAATTACAGATGTGCACCTCCATGCTTGGTCAAGGCTTATTAGCTCTTTTTCTTTTAATTAGTTAGTCATTTATTTGACAGAACAAAATGTAACTTAATGAATATGGAATATTATTTACAGAATATATGAATTATATCTATTATTACTTTTATCATCGATGTATCAGTTTGACAGTTTTACTTACAGAAATTATGATGAAGAAAAAGAATCAATCATGTCTATAAAAATGTACAGACGAAGGTGTTTGTGACAACATTACTTATCACAGTACAGGCCCCCAAATAAGGTGACACCCACAGAGACTGAGTGCTGAGGAGGCCCTAACCAGATGAGAAGCAAGGCACTATTCTAAGTGTTAAAAACTGGTCACTGAACCAGTTTTTCCCTTGGGTATTGAAATACTTCTGTACGTGGAAGCCACCAGAGAGGCTCATTCGGGGCAGGGAATCCTGGGTTTGTTGGAGAGATGGTGTGACAAGGGACTCTTCTATCTCCAGTTTAGATTCTCTTGTGTGGTCTGAATTTTGCACAATGACCTTACGCTACTTCCAAGACCCTTAGCCAGGCATTTAGTTTAGAGAATAAAAGTAGCAGGAGTGCCTGGGTCACGTGAGGGCTTGCTCGGGTTCTGAGGACGCTGGGGTTGAGACAATTTGACCCCGTCTTTCTCCTTCAAGTTCACTTTGGATCGAAAGAGCTTCCTTTGATACTCAAGAGACTTTTAAGGGTGAAGGACAAATGAAAGACAATTACCGAATCAAGGTGGTGAACTGCTGGCCTGCCCCAGGCAGCTCAGTGGAACTGGGGCAGTCCACGTTCTGCGAGAGGGTTGGGCTGTTGAGAGATAATATGTGACCAAGTCAGGGAGGCAGCTGCCACAGGGAGGTTCCCACCCGGCGCCACCGGCCCACCATACCTAGCTGCACAGGAGTCCACGTCCATCTCCCTTGTGTCTGCTTTCCACAGAAAGTCATCAGAGCCACGCACTTTTTCTAGAAACAAGGCTGCAAGTGACCGAGCCTTTGCCCTGGTGGCCACTTCCTGCTCCCTGCTGCGCCTGTCGATGCTGGTCAAGTCCACTATAAGCACAGGATGCAGGGCCGTGGGTGATCTGTCCCTGGCATCTGTCAGTCTCTGGAGTCTCCAGGACATGTTCCCGCAGCCCACCCTCTGAGAGGGAACCATGAAGTTATGGTCAGAGCAGAGAGGCAGATACACCCCTAGGGCTGGCCCTTCACCCTGCCAGGCCTGACCACATCTGCAGAGGCCTCAGGGGAGGGGCATAGTCAGGAAGCGATCAGCAGCCGAGGCCCTGGTCCCAGTCCCACACCCCAGGCTCATTGTGGTGAGACCCCAGGACAAAGGCCATATCACTTTTATGTCCTGCCCCTGACTCCAGCAGGTGAGCCTGCTCCTGAGGCAGGTGTGCTGCTCAGAGCAGGCTAAGCATACTGGTGGAAGGTACACTTATCACTATCAATTCACAATTTGGCCTCCCAACCATTGGGCCCAAGGTAGGTACAAGAGACTGGGCAAGTACACAAAGTACTCACCACCCTGCCTGGATCACCTTCTCTGCCACAGGGGAGGGAGTCAGCCCACCAACCTGGAGAGCCAGGCCCATCAGAGAGCTGAGTCTCCTTGTGAATCCCAGGGGATGCTATTCTGCCCCAGAGGAGCGCTGGGGGCCCCGCACCCTGGACCTCCCCTCATAGTGCTCTGCCTTCATCCTGCTATGCCCCTGCAGTGCCAGAGAAGGCCACCAGCCACAGCCAGGGCCTTCCCACACCTGGCTAGCTCCAGCCCAGGCATGGCTGAGGTCTTCACTTCCCTACCTCTTCCCTTCTCCCATTCTCATTACACATCTTAAGACAGAACTGTGTCTACAAGGGGCCTTACCAGCCACGATGAGTCCCTTCAGTCCAGGGCTATAGCTCAAAACACAAGATTTGTGGGACACCTTCCAGGACCTATGTGTCTCCTGTACCCCAGACTGGAGAGGGACACCTGCCCCAGCACTTGCAGGCTAGGGCTCCCACCTTTAATCCCCCAAAATAAAAATACAAAAGAAAAAAAAAAGGTGGAGGTTGAGACTGCTGTGGGCATTTGGCTCCTGGTAGCCCCTGTACAAGCTTACTTCAAATTGCTCCCAGTGGCCAAGGCAGCAGGTGCCCTCTGCCCCCCTATCTGAGGACACAGCCTGAGAATGGCACCCAGGCAGGAAGCCAGGAGGGCACCTGAGTACTGGTGGGAGGGTGAACTTTATGAGAATTCATGGAGGGTGTGAGTGCACAGTGCAGAGGTGGTAGCCAGGGACAGTAGTCCATCCTCCTAAGGTGGGGGAGGGTGACTGGGGATGCTGGAGGACAAGTGTAGGTCAAGAGTTCTGTGCACACCAGTTCTGTGCCCTACAGCTGTGCCATGGCAGGCAAGGTGTGGAGCTCTTCCAGTTCCAGTCTTCTGGTCTGCAAAGATAGAGATGACCTTGGCCTGGCAGAGGAGTGAAGGTCAAACAGGAGGAATCCCTTCACCTTGACCCTTTGGGCCCTACTGGGTGTCTTCAAAGGGATGATTCTTCTTTTCAGATTCACTGGTGAACTTCTTTCTACATTTCGCCATCTTGGGAAGAACCTGAGGCTCCAGGTGGGTGACCTAGAGGACCAGCCACAGCTGCTGTTTCCCTGACCCTGGTATAACTGGCCACATGTCTAGCAGCCGGGCCATTCCTCAGCACTTTCGATGCAGGCTTTCTAGGCAGTGCCCTGAAAAGGCCACTGTTCCCCAGGAATGAAGGAAATGCTTCATGCTATCTTGGGTGTAATATTTTGAGTGCGCAGGAACCAAGAGAAAGGTAAGTCTAGGGCTGAGAGAGCAATTTTCATATCTAGAGATTCACTGCCCATGGCCAACGAAAAGGCCCTGAGCCAGCCCCTGATCTCCACGCTGCTGTACCTGCTGGTTCATCCTGTTTCCTGCAATCTGAGTAATTATAGAAACTGATCCACACCCATCTAGATTCTATGCCCTCCCATCTGCATCTGCTGAGTCCCATCCCTTCCTAACCTGTGGTGCACAGAGGGCAGCCATTTGTGAGATGCTGCTTCTCTCTGGTTCTCATTTCTAGCATTTGATCCTGAGCAAAAATGATGACCTTCTCCACCCAGCTCTGCCTACCACCCCCTCCCTGTTCCTTCTCTCCTGGTGCCTGAGAGTTTCTTTCTTGAATCTTTCCAGCAAGTGTTTTTGGTTTTGTTTTCTTTGGGGGGTGGGGGTGGGCAATGTGGGCTGTGCACCAGGTCACTGGTTGCTGGCCTTGCTAGCTCACCATAGAAGTCAGCAGGGTTGCTGTAGCGGGGACAGGGGTGGCCGATTGCTGTGAAGTATTGGACCATGTGCTCCGCCGCCCCCAGGTAGATGGTAGTGCCAGATGTCATCAGAAGGACCAGATCGAACAGCCTGAAGATGTCTGACCGAGGCTGGTGCAGGGAGATGAGCACCAGCCTGTTGCCTTTGGCCAGCCGGGACAAGGTTCTCACCAGGTTGTGGGCGGTGAAACTGTCGAGCCCCGACGTGGGCTCATCCAGAATGAGGATTCCTTCCCAACACAGAGGAAGAAGGCTGAGGGATTGGAAGACAAAACCAGGCCCCTCTTCCACCCCACTCGCACCCCAGATCCCAGTCCTCACCTGGATTCCATAGAAGTTGTACCCCGATGCTGACTCGCCGGCGCTCGCCCCCAGATACCCCACGCATGTATGTGTTGCCCACGCGAGTGTTGGCACACTGCCGTAACCGCAGCTCAGCGATCACGTCCTCTACCTGAGGGCCCAGCCGACAGTTATGGGACCCAGGGGCTGCATGTTTTAGGACCCACAATATAGAAAAACCTGCTCCTCCACCCCAGCACTTCAAAATGAAGGAGGGCCGGCTGAGTCTATTCCCAGCTACCCTCTTCTTCTTTTTTTTTTTTTGGGTGGGATTGGGGTTGGAACTCAAGGTTTTTGGACTTGCAAAGCAGGCGCTATACTGCTTGAGCCAAACCTCCAGTCTATTTTGCTCTGTGTTGGAGATGGGGTCTCACGAACTATTTGCCTAGGCTGGCCTCAAACCTCAATCCTCCTGATCTCAGCCTCCCAAGTAGCTAGGGTTATGGGACCAGCATCCTGTCCCCAGCTTATGAGCAGATTCACTGTGCAGGGCATGGGCCATATGGCTGTCCCCCCACAGGGAGCACCAGAAAGCATATACCCAAATAAACACACACGCTCCTCATACATTTGACAAGTGCCCTGGACAGAATGGACCCAGGTAAGAAGGCTTTGGGGCTGAGAATTGTGGCCAGGTGGGTACTGAGCTGGGTCCCAGGGTAGAGTAGGGAAGGGTGGGGAGGACAAGAATATCCTGGTTTCTTCCACCCCAGGGCTACCACCGGGTCAGTTACCCTCTTGTCACGCTGGGCCTGGGAGAAGGTTCTTGGCAGCCGCAACTGGGCAATGAAGGCCAGGGTCTCCCTGACTGTCAGGTTGGGAAGCAGCTGGTCATGCTGGCGTACGTGGGCCACACGCTCCCTCACCACCTGAGGTGTGCTGAGCTGCCCATTGATCCACACTTGACCCGACTTCATCCTGCCACCGTGGTCTCGGCCGGTGATCACGTCTAGCAGTGAGGCTCTCCCACAGCCTGCAAAGCCACCAGAGACATGACTGGGGACAAGGTTTCTGAAGGACCAGCCCAGCAGCTGGCATTCCTCACACACTCGCCAGCACCCAGACTGTTCGGTCCTTGTAGAAGTGACCTAGCCCTATGGAAAACAGCACTGCTCCTAATCCTGGATGGGACAAACCTAGCACGTGGAGCTTCAGGCCTTTCGTTTGCAGCCAATTTGTACACTCTTGGGGAGTTGGGAACACAAATGATACTAGGGTCAGGTCAACCACTGGCTGCGTGACAGGAGAAGGCTGGAGTCCTGACTGCCACAGACCCACAGTTCTGGAGCATTGGTCAGTCAATGCTCTTTCCTGGCAAGTAAGGCTAATTGCACTGTGAGGTGTAACTATTTCTGACTGGCTCAGAAGCTGATTTTGTTGGAACAACTAATTTGGACCATCCATAGGGTGTCCTGTAAAAATTCAAAACCAGAACCTATTCTGCGAAGTAAGGGAGAAGAAGTAGGTGTAGAAATTATTTTAAAGCACAGTGGACACACTGTTCTGAATATATCTACATCTTTCTTATTTGTGTCAGTATTACTTTTTAATCTCTTTGAAAAAAAAAAGAAAAAAGGTCTCTTACATGCACGTTAACAGCATCCACCACTTCTGAAGGGTGTATGGATTCCTATTGATCTGTGAACTAAGCGGAAGTTTCCAAAAACATCCAATGAGACTCTCTTCAACAGCTGATTAAACTGAACGTGAGCTGGACTGGTGCTTGGAGAATATCTTCCCAGTACGGAGCTGAGAGCAAGATCTGTCCAGTTCACTCAGGAGGGGTTTTGGTTTCTTTACTGTATATTCTTTTTGGAGGGCAATTTTTCTAAGTTTTTTGCAAACAGGGAAAGTGCCAATAAACAACATGTGACAAATCCTCCTTTCCACAAGTCACATGCCACCTGCAGGCACAGTTCCTACAGCATCCAGCTCAAAATCCAAAAGCAAAGAGGCTTCCACATGTGATGATCCTGTTTACTGCTTAGAGGCTCAAAGTGAAAGCTCTGCCCGCTGCCTCCTGGGGCACCTCAGGTGGACTCCCTGACAATTTACATGGAACAAAATAGCCCAAAGAGGAGCCAGGGATGGGGATCTCAGACATCGGTTTCAGGCTCTGGGAGCGTGGACCATGGGATTCCCAGACAGAGAGCAGGAAGCCCACATCCCTAAGCAAAACTTTGTGAGATGCACGGGCAGCCTTTCCAACAGAGGGTGCCTGGCACATTTGGGGAGATCCTCTCCAAACCGGGAGAAAAGAGACCCTCATAAAGTAGCATCTCCTTAGTAGTAATCCATTAACTGGAAAAACACTTTTGGCATTGCTGTCTCTATCAAAGAAGCTAAATGTCTGAGGCTGATTTTATTTATTTTTTACAAAAATTATGGCCAACTGTGTGTGTGTGTGTGGGTGTGTGTGTGTTAAAAGTCATAGGAAGTGTAATGGATAAACCCTTCTAAGAAATAGTTTAAATAATTTTCCCCAATACCGAAAGTTGAGCAACACTGAACCTGAGTATTAATTAGTGTAATTCCCTCTAACTTCTCTGAACTTCACTTTCCTCCATCACAAATCAGGGATACTATTGGCCAAAAATTCAGCATGATGACTCTAAATAACAGCCTGTGTGTCCCCTACATCTTCAGGAAGGAAGGAAAGGCAGAGACAAGAAAAGCTTCCAGCATTTGCAAATCAAAATAATGCTTGTTTTCTTGTGTAGGTCAGAATTGCAGGGACAGGGCCGGAGTGGGAGTGGGGTGGAACTTAATGAGTGTGCCTGTTGTTTCAGTTACAAAGTACATTTACACATCCTAACTCACTTGATCTTTGGTTACACAATAAACCACCTCTCTATCAGAAAGGGTGTAAAAGTTTGGAGCAGATGTTCAAAATGTTGAGTAATCTCTATCTTTGGAAATGATTAATTAAAAGGTATAAAGTGCGCTCTCTCTCTCAACACTGTGGAAGAAACACCTAGATCTGGGAATCAAGAGATCAAGCTCAAGTTCTAGATCTACATTAAGTGTATGTCCTCAGGAGAACCACTTGACTTCTCTGGATTTAGTGTCCTCATCTATAAATAAAATAAAATGGGCTGTGTGAGTAAGAGTGTGCATGGGAGAAAGGACACTCTAGCAGTACTGGGGAATAGATAATTTGAAAATCTTCCTCTAAAAATGCTTTCAAACTAGTAAGGAAGAAGAAGAGAAAACTTCTCTGAGCCCCCTTTCAACTGTAATGTTCTGTAATTTTAAATTTGACCTGCAGAAGTGACTGAGGTACTCCAAGAACCTGACTCTTTTTACTTGTGGTTGAAGGTTGCACTATGACTGTGGAGGGGAGAGCTGTGGTGGCGCTGTGCCTAGTCATTGTGTGACCATGACCCGAATCTGGCTGTGGAGGGAATGGCCTTGTGACTGGAAGAGAACTGAAAAGATCATTATGTCCTGAAATTACCTGATGATCCTTTAGTTAACAAGTGTTAACTAAAGCAGATGCTCTGGCTGCAGCTTCAGGTAGACAAAAGCACACTCACAAGGCACACGATAGTAATATCTACAAGCTAGTGAATGGATGAGCTGACATTTGAGCCCAGGTCTGTCTGAGCCATATCTGTGCTCTCAGCACCTCTGCCACATCAGCCTACTAGACAGCAAAGAGTTCTGCAAGCACCATCCTTTTGTCCAAAGGACCGCTCTGCATCCCCAACAGAGACACCACTGTCCCACTAGGGCCTTTGGTGGTACCTGAGCTCCCTATGATGGCCAGCATCTGCCCACTTCTCACTTTGAAGCTCAAGTTCTGGATGCCCAGCTCAGAAGAATCTTGTCTGTTGTGAGACATCCACGGTATCTTGAACTGAGCCAGCTGCTCAAACCAAGGCACTTGTGAGGCCATGTCCACCTGTGAGGGAGACATCAGAAGGTTCTTCAGAGACCTGAATGGTTCAGAGAGTTTCAGCAGCTACCGTTCAGCAACCCTGTGCCCTCTGTGGCCCCGCCCACAGAGGACAACTTATGTCCTCTTAGGCTTATACACCACACCTTCTGCCCAGGTTCTACCAAACATAGAGGCAGGAGCACCACTATGCTAAGAACCTGAAGCTGCTATTTTTCCAACAGCGCTAAAGGGACTGGAAAGCATGTACAATAGCAGAAGAGAAAAACTTGTCAGGTGTTTACTACATGCAAGACATCATGTTAATCGCCGTATGTCATTATCCTGTTCAGTCTTCATCATGAACTGTAGCACTGTTATAATCTGTTTCACAGATGACACACAGAGCAGTTAAGTGACTTACTTAAGGTAGAGAGTGGCAGAGCAGAGAAAGATATGGCGTGGCTCCTTAGCTTGTCGCAATTGACACCCATAGCAAACCAAACTTGGACCTCTGAGGTTCTCCATCCCAGTCCCCACCATGTGCCATCTGGGCAGCATGTGGTCTGCTCTGGGGACATGGGGGAGTAGGGGTTCTTAAATCTGATGAGGGCATTCCTGAGAACCTCTGAGAGGCTAGTGGTTGTCCTTGCATTCTGGGTGTTTTATTAATAGCAGAGACAGTATATTTTACAATATAGTCATAGATAAATAAGTGGGTGAAATCTGAATAAAGCCTGTGTTCTCTGGCTTCTCTTCAGATCGTATGACTCTTGCTTTTTACTGAATAAAGTCTGTAGTGTAGTCAGTAGCATTGCGTATTGTGATTTTCTTAGTGTGGATAAATATGGTATGTGAGCTATTAATCTTAGGGGGAATTAAGTGTGTAAGGGTACACTATATTATTTTTGTAACTTTTCCAAAAGTCTAAAACTATTTCAAAATCTAAGGTTAAGAGTTCCAGAGACTTCGCCCCAGCCCTTGCAGTTTGCTGTATGTTCTCACAGGGGCCCATCCCTCTCCAAGCCTCTCACCTCCAGTTGCCTGTGTGCTGAATGAGAGATTTGTTTCTTGTACCTGACAAGTGAGGCATGAGGGTGGATTGGATACCATCCTGGGGGTGGAGGACCTGCGGGGTGGGACCCTCTCATCATCTTGGGGAAATTCTTTGCCTTTCTCTATGCTCTACTCCCTTCAAGCCCGGCTTCTGTGACCGTACCTGGTAGGTGAGGTCTCTGACCTCCAGGGTGTTAGACTGCCCGCTGTAGGTGAAGTACAGGCTGTTGTCATTTTCAGAGAAGAACAAGCTTTCCTGGAGGCCCTGCTGAGAGACATGACAGGTAAGGTTCTCCTTCAGAGGCCACCGAGAATGTAGAAGAAGATAAAGAAAGAGACTCAAGAGGCGAGAACAGCAGCTGACAGTGTGGTTGAGATCCCAGGATGGGCTTCTGCAGGGATGAGAAAACAGGGTCACTGATGAGGGCACATTTCTTCTTCCCTTCAAGGACAGCTTGGGCTTCTCCCAGAACCATGGCCTCAGGCCGGTGGCCCTGAACCCAAACAGCTTAAGATAAATGACATCCAGATCCCAGACTGGGGAGATATGAATGGGAAGACCTGGGTTGGGAGCCTGGAAACCCTTGACTTTTAAAACTTTCCCTGCAGCTGCCTTGCTACCTCTGAATGCATGTGAGAGGAAAACAGCTGGCAGCAAGTAATGCTCAACATCTGTCCAGAACCCCATCCAAAAGAAAGTCCTGTCTTGTTTTAATGAGTTTTATGCAACAAAGGCATGAAGATGCCACTGGGCATTTCAGAGGAAGTGCCTATCACCATCACCACCTCTAGTTGTTATTGTTGAGGTACTGTGCATTTGTGTGTTTTCTGTAATCCTGGCTACTTGGGAGGCTGATATCTGGAAGATCATAGCCCTATGCAAATAGTTCATCAGACCCCCATCTCCAAAATAACCTCAGCAAAATGGACTGGAGATGTGGCTCAAGTGGTAGAGTGCCTGCTTTGCAAGTGTGAAGCCCCGAGTTCAAACACACAGGCAAAAAAAGCATTCCATTTTTCTTTATTTCTGTAGTGCAGGAAGAGGCCTGGGTTCATTGACAAGCTCCCCTCAGCCCCAAGCTTTCTCTCAGAACTACCTTCTTCATACTGATGGTTCCCTTAATCAAGCAGCCCACAACACACTTCAGGCTTGGAGTCTGGAATGTGACAGGGGAAAAGACCATCTTTGAGAAGCTCAGATTGTGACAAGTGACACAGCCATTAGTATGGAGTGAGACAGGCTGACTGTTAAGCCCCTGGGTATATCTGCACTGTGTACTCAATACCCGTATGTGCCTTAGGGAAAAATAACATACAACAGTCTCTTTGTCAATGAGACTCCACCAATGGTGGAGGGAAATATTACTTGGAAAGAACCTTCCAGACCAGCAGGGCTGGAGAGAAATAAATAAAGGTGATAGTCTGCAGCAGACCTCCTGTGAGCAGCACCCCCAGGTGTGGGAGAGTATGAAAAACATCAGACCAAAGCTACAGATATGGTTTAAAGTGTGACCTGTTATCAAAATTATCCAATGAAAACATGAGAATGACAAACACCCAACTCAGGAAAAGGATAATCTCTTGGGAAGAGGGAGAGATAAGGGGGAGAAAGGAATAAGAGTAGGGGTAAGCGAGCCTCAAGGCTATTGGGAACGAGTAGTAGATGGGTGGGAGGTGAGAGTTCCTCTGCAAATGGGTTGCTTTAAAATATTTCACAATATGATTTCCATTGAGAGAGCAAGCCATGAGTAGAACTCCAGAGTTTTGCTCCCACCTTGACCCCAGCTGCCAACGCTCCAGTGCAAGACGGAGAGGAGGGGGTAGAGGAGGTAAGAGGGTTTGTGCCCTCTGAGATGGAGACAGGAACTCTTGGGGGATCAAGGCTCAGGCAGCTGCTGGACTGTGGATTAGCTCTGTGCCTAACCCTCCCTCACCAAGTCCACTACCACTACCGTCACCACTGCGTACTCTACCTAGTTTTTCCAGTTCCTTGTGCTAAACTATCAGAAATTCTGCTGTCTTGCTGGGGTTTTTTGTTGTTGTTGTTCCCAGTACTGGGTTTCAAACTCAGGCCGTCATGCTTGCTAGGCAGGTGCTCTACCACTTGAACCGTGTCCCCAGCCCCTTTTGCTTTGGCTTATTTTTTAGATAGGTTCTCCAACTTTTGCTGGAGACCAGCCTCAGACTGCAGTCCTCCTTCCTCTGCTTCTCAAGTAGCTGGGGTTACACATGTATGCCACCATGCCTGGGCTTTGATTGTTTTAAAAACAACTATCTGTAAGAGGGACACAAGTCAATTTGGCATCAGATATGAATTAGCTCACAAATTACTTCTGTTGGCCCAAAGCTCACCAGGTTGAATTTGTGGCTGAATTGCTACTGAGGAAGGAAGACCAAATATTTGGATTCTGGAGTAATGTGTGGTGGTGACTTCAAGCCCAGGTGACTTCGAGTCCACTGTGCTGTGATTTGAAAGGGCAGGGGCTCTGGGGGTGGGGGGCAGGGAGAGAGAGGTAGCAAGAAGAAAGGTAAAAGATTGAGAGGTGCATGGCTCCCTGCTCTGAGTTCCTCGCCACACCCCCTGTCATGCCCTCTCTCCTGATCCCAGCCACCATGGAGGGACGGGCCTTCAGGGAGCCATACAGGTAGTTCAACTTTCAGAAGTGCCTGGGTTGAGGACCACTTCTCTTCATTTTTAAATATTTTCCTTGGCACTCAAAAAGGATTTGTTAAATTCTTCCTGAGGTTTTGACACACTTTCTGTATTTTTTAAATAGTTAAGTATCTATTCAGCTGACATCTTAATCAGTATGAATGTCAGAACAGCATTTGAATTTCTGACAGGTGACACCCAAAAAAGCAAAAGCAAGCTTATTTGTAGGTAACCAGCACAGCTCCTGCTGGGTTACATTGTAATTTCTCCTTGTATTAACTTTTGATCAAATCCTTAGTCAGCAGCAAAAACAAGAGGGAAATTCAGAAAGCACAGAGCACAAGTTCCTTGTTCTGAGATGAGAAGCCTGTGCCTGGGGTGGGAGTGACTTTCTGGGGACTTGAGGCCTGCAGGGACATGCAGAGTTTGTTCCTGTCTGAGGGGATACTCCTGGACACTTATTGAAATACTTAGACCAGACCTCACACAGCTGTCCTCTGAGGCCCAGGCCTCTCTTCTCCCTCTGGCAATGCTCCTGCAGCCAGTAAAGTTTTAGGACCATGGGCTCCTGGCATCTTGGGGACTTGAGGCCAGAGTCCCCTGTGCAATCTGCCCTGATCCTCTCCCAGGGCTGTATTCACCTCCTTCCAGGCCTATTTTCAGGAGTACTGACAGGGTCACTCAACTGGGGACCCCCAGGCCAGAGGGACATTTCTCTGGGGGAGGGCATGGCTAGAATGTGAGTGAGCTGGCAGGGCTGTATGACTTTTTTGTAGAGTGGGATGGAGCTAGGGGGATGCAAAGAAGCTTGGGGGACAGGCCATAGCACAGGCTAGGAGCTGGCTCCCTTAGCCAGCACATCTTAGCCATCACTCCAAGAAGCCCTGGATTTTCTAAATTTATATCTGACCTTGTGACAAAGGCATGTTGTTTTATTTAACAGTTCTTAGTTTGAGCGATAGCTTTTAAATATTTATGATCTAGACAGGACTTCATCTTTATGTTCCAAGCAATCCAAATGTTAGGGACACCTGAAGTAACAGTTTTGAAGAAAAGGAACTCAGGGCCTGCGTGCATTTTTGGATGCAGGGTTCTGGCACTTTTTCACCTCTCAAGCTGTGGTGGTGACCTCCCTAAAGCCACCATGATTTCATACCCTACTGGGGTGTGAGCACTGCAGATCTGACTGGTAGGAGTCCTTCCCAAGAGGGGTTGGCCCTACAGGAAATTCATAGAACAGAGCTGGTCACTGCTGGGTCAGTGGAACTGACTAGAAATGGTGTACTCCTTGGGCCTGACTGGGTTAATCTCAGGCAACTCAAGCCCAGTGCAGACTGTGGCTTTCCTGCTGAGTATGCAGCTCGGATTCTTTCGCCCCATAACAGGTGAAGAGAGAAGGTGGGGCGAGGCGAATCAGGGTGCTTCCCTTCTGTTTTCCAATATGGATTTTTGCTTTAAATCCCGCCCACACTTCCCAGTCAAAGGCCATTTAGCAAGCAAACCCAACTCAAGTAGAATAAGGCAGGAAACCTCGTATCTCCACCTCTTGGCCACCCGGCTGCTGTCTGTTCCTTCCAGCTCTTTCCCAGATCTTATGAGTGCCTGCATAAAACTCTGATGCCCCAACAAAAGCCATCTGTCATCCTGTCACTTCCATCGCTTTCCTACCACTGAGATTCTTGGCCTGGCAACCGCATGGCAAAGGGGACAGCGGAAGAGTCTCTGGTGTGTGCGAGCACATTTCTGTGGTGGAATCTCATTTGGAAAAAGCTAAATCAGCCCAGCTGACAAACAAGAGCATTGTCTCCATTTAGGGGCATGCCTTCGGCGGGAAGTGACCTCGGCGGGCTTCCTGGCCCCTGACCCTCTCTCCTTGACCCTCTCATGCCGGGGAAATGGAGTCTGGCTACCACATTCCCACTCTGTTTGTGGTCCAGGTGGTGAATTAGGACAGATAGCTCCTGGGGCAGGGAGATGGGGTAGAAAGATCCAGTTCCTCCCCACCCACCTGGACTGAGGGGACTGTGGTCACTCACCAAGTCATTCTGGGAAGCAGCCTCATTCCATAGCCCTGTCTCCTCGGCAGCCTTTTCAGCCATGGAGCCACCAGGTCTGTGTCCCTGTGCTGTGTTCCGACCTTAGCTGCTGGCCGCTAGGTCAGGGCTCTCTCTGTTTCCTAGAGCCAGGCCACCTGGGTCCTCCTACTCTGTGCCAGCCTCTCTCCCAGCAGTCCTCTCTGGCAAGCCCTCCTACAAACTCACTGTGTGTCCTGCCCACTGTCAAGATAAGGACGGCTCTGGCTAAAGGTACATCAGATAGTGGCCAAATCCTTGTCCTGTTGCCTCATGAGGGACTCCAGGACTGGGCAAGGAGCAGGCAGGGCATTCTGCCACTGGTTCCTCAGCTGAAGCCACTACAGGGAGGGTCAGTCCACCAGAAAAGCCACCTGCTTCTGCTGCCTGTTGACCATGAGCGAGCTCCGCTTTCTGACCCCAGACAGGGCTGCAGGGCCCCAGGTAAACAGAAGTTCCCAGAGCTCTCTAGAGGAAGGTCCTGCAGCTGACTCAGAGCGGCACAGCCTGAGTGTCCTCCATGTCTCCTACAGCGTCAGGTAAGGCTGAACCCACAACACAAGGCTTGAGTTCAAGTTCCCTCTCTGCTTTTCCTCACTTAAGGCTTGTGTGGGGGCTTTGCCCTCAGTAGAGTGGAGAGAGGAGAGGGGGAAGGGCTGCCACCGGGAAGCCAGGAACCTCCTGACCAGGGCAGGGTTTGAGCATGAAAACCTCACCCTGCTTTTTGCTTGGCTACCTCTTACCTAACCTCCCTGTGGTCCACACCCCTTCCCCAGCCTGTCCAACACCTGCCCTGTGTGGATGGGGAGAGTAGGGGTACTGGGGACACAAGGTAGAATGAAACCTGGTGAGGGAATGCAGGGGCAACCTAAGGTAAAACAGTGTCCTATTCACCATCTTGTAGCCAGGCAGAAATGTGACATTCAGAGCAGCTGCTGGGTGTCACTTTTCATGGGTGGTGGGCAGCCTACAGTCACTGGCCCCTCCAGGATTGCCAGAGAAGGACACAGACTAAAATACAGTTAGGAACCTGTCCAGAGACAACAGAGGTGGAGCAGAGGTGGGGTCAGTGCTGGGGAAGGGTCTGACCCATTCTAGGATTCCACACTGACTTTGCCCTTTGGGATTTCCTTTAAAGCAATCGTGTTGGGCCCTGGTGGGACATCAGATCTTGCCGGCAGCGGCGGAACAGGCAAATCCTCAAGAATGTCTCCCTATGCGTTGAGAGTGGGCAGATGATGTGCATCTTAGGGAGCTCAGGTAAGCGTGGGGCCGTTCTCCACTTCTCATTAAGGGCTCTGACCCCAGAAGGTGTTCGCTTGATTTGAGCGCCCCATTAAAGAAATAAGTTTAAGTTGTAGCAAGAAGGCCACAAGTTTGATTTTCAACTGAAATCCAATGACAGGTGTGACTGTAAACGGAGCTTGGTATTAAGGCGAAGTCTGGAGAAAGATCCTTGAAAGGGAACAAAGTCCTGCCTAACGTATAAGCGAATGCTTTTTGTAGGTTTGTTTGCGATACTGGGGATTAAACGCGGGGTCTGGTGTACGCTAGGCAAGCGCTCTACTGCTGAGCCCCACCCCCATCTCTGTAAGTGAACTCATACTTCCAAGTGTGGAGCGCCCCTGGCACAGTGGCTGGCATACAGAGGTGCCCAGAAAACATAATTTTCCCTGACTGTACCCTGCCTAGAGGAAGGAAAAAGAATGATGTACGAAATGCCCACTTAGTTCCCACTGGTTCTTTTTCATTACGATGGACTTCAGACGTATAATTAAGAATAGGGAATAATATAAAATGTTCACATATTAATATCAGGCCTTACCAAAATTTAATATTGCGCCAGATTTGCTTCAGACCTTTTTTTTTTTTTTTATTTAAGGAATTAACCACTACAGATTGCACTGAGGTCATCCCTGAGCCTAGGCCTCATGACATCCTTCTCTTTTCCAGGGGTAATTACATTTAGCCTGAATTCTGTGTTTGTTTTTCTGTGTCTGCATCAGTCAGTTGCTGTCCCAGGAGTGTATTACCTTTGGTGAGGCAGCTGTCGTGGCTGTGGGCAGTTCCCTGGGAGGGTCGCAGCTGTGCATCTCAGAGCCAGCTTTCCCAAATGCAGAGGAGATGGAGGCACTGGTTCTGAAGAGGGGGGTCTATGTGGCCACCACTGTGTCCACAACACTGGGTTACCCTGGTATCCTAAGGTTAAGGGTTGTAACAAACTGGCAGTTGCTCACAGATCGTTGACATTTACTGCCATTGTCACTTGCATTACTCTTTAACACAGATAGGGAACATAAGTCTGTCGTGAAAAGTAGACATGGCACTGGTTTGGATATGGTCTGAGTGTGCCCCCCCAAGTTCTGTGCTGGAAGCTTGGCCCCCAATGTGGAAATGTTGAGAAATGCTGGAATCTCTGAGAGGTGGGACCTAGGGAAGATGATTTGGCTACGGGGTGCACTGCTCTGGGAAGGGACCAATATTGGTCTTGCAGGACCTCAGTTCCCACCAGCGTGAGTTGCTATAAAGAGTACACTTGGTCCTCAAATTCCTTTGGCTTCCTGTCTTACCATTTAATCTCTTTCTTTTACATGTCATCTCACAATGAAGCCATTTGCCATGTGGTGATGTAGCCAGAAGGCTGTCACCAGAGCTGACCAGATAAGGTCACCCAATTTTGAACTTCAAGCCCCAAAATTGTGAACTAATGAACACCTTTTGTTCACAAAGTACCCAGGCTCAGTTATTTTGTTATAGCAACAGAAAATGGACTAAGACAGCCTCTTTACACCCAAGAAGTTAGATCTATGACCACTCCTCTGCTACAGCAGGTGCACAGCTGGCTGGCAATAGTGTTAAAGATTAAATGAAAAGGAATTCACTGACTGCCTTACTCCATTAGAGCTTCTGTAACAAAATGCTACATGCTGGGTGGCCTATAAGCAACTGAAATTTGTTTCTCACGGTCCCAGAGGATGGGACTGTATAGTGAGAACTGGCTTCCTCAAAACCACCATCTTCTCACCCTAACGTCTCCTGTTTCAAGCCTCTTTTATAAGGGCACTAATCCCACCATGAGGCTGTGCCCCACGATACACCCCACTCCTAACACCGTCGCCTGAGGAACAAACAGAAACACTCAGGCTATACACCTAACTAAAACTATTACACGTTTCTGAAATTCCCTGCCAGTTCTTATTTCCATTTTAAAAACAATTTCTAACTATACACATGTAGCATAACATCCAAGATCATTGTAATTTCCCTTGTGATAAGTATAACATGTTTCTTAAAAATTAAAAAGCTCAGTAATCCCTACCACAGTTCGTTACCTATTCTCCTCATGTGGAATTAGAAGGGTGGTCTGCAGCCCTGGTCTCAGAAGCATACCCCACAGGCCAATGTCATCTCAGCAGGACAGTGGATGGGGCTTTTGATCTGGGGGTGTGGGCTGATGTCTGAAGATATACCTAATCATGGTTTTATGACAATGTCTGTCCTTTATACTGAACACAAATTCACAGAATAAAAGTTCCACAGCAAAAGGGGCTTTGTCTTTTTTCCTGCTGTCCTTAATACCTAGAACAAGGTCAGTCAGATAATAGGTGCTAAATAAGTGTTTGGACAAATGAGTAAATGAGCCTGTGGACTATGCACAGTGTCCTACGAAATGACAGGATTCATCCCAATCAGCAGGGTCTCTCAAATCTTTATTAGTAAGGGAAAGATGACTTACTGTGCAAAGTCTCAGAAGAGCATGGTCTAAAGCAAGCTGGTCTAGAGCCGCCTAACACCTGGGGAAGGCCAATTTACTTGACTCAGAATTTGCTACTGATCAGACTCTGGGCTGAGTGCTTCCTTGCAGATTATTAAGTTATAAATTAAATCTGTCCTATTAGAAAAATCATCTCAAAGTCGTGGCTCTATTATCTTTGAGGGCATTCGCCATTTTTGTGTTTAACTTTTCTATTACAGTCCAACCTTCCTTTCCCCAATGACTATACAGATAAGTGTACTCATATTCTTTTTGGATGAACTTTTATCATCTTTCTGGTTTCCTTACTGAAGAACTAATACATGTTTGACAAATGTTTAAAAGAACAAATTGTTTATTTCTATGCAAAATTTTATTTATTTCTTTATTATGGTGCAGGGAGTACATTGTGACATTTACAAAAGTTCTTACAATATATCAAATGTGTCATAGTTGAATTCACCACCTCCATCAATGCAAAAAATTTTTTAAGTACCCCAAATTTAATGGCTTAAAACAATAAAAAATATCATTAATTATATTTCATGGTTTCTCTGGGTCAGAATCCTGAACTTAACTACTACTTTGTTAGGTAGTTCTGTCTTGGTTTTCCACAAAGCTGTGGTCCGATGTCAATTGGAGCTATCATAATCTGAAGGCTCGAGTGGGGTGATCATGGACATCCAAGGTAGCCTTTCCTCACGTGAGGTGGCAAGTCGGAGCTCTGCAGTTGCTCAGTGAGAATATGAGACATGAAAAGGCCCGGGGGACCCGAAGGATGCCCCACAGGAGGCTGAGAAGCAGCAGCCACACTGTGAGATCTACGAGGACGTGGTGGTAAAGCCTAGGGAGAGACATCTGAGAGTCAGGAAGCAGCAGCAGATGCTCCACAGGGGCCACCCCTCCCACGGACATTCGTCCACTGGATTTGGAAACAAGAACGTAGCCCTGATCTCCCTGAGGGGGGAGAGCTTGATAGAGGGATGGTCAAGATATTTAGATGTTCTGTCAGAGATTAGATCCAGAAATGTAGGGCCAGGGAGATTCTGGGGGAGCCACAGAGAGGCCAAGGATCATGGCTGGGAAGTCACAGAGCACATTGTGAACGACAACCCCCATGTCACATTTGGTGTCTTTGTGATCAATCTCCCCTCACCTCGACCTGAATATGCTGGGCTAATTCTGAGTCTTGTCAGTCAAGGATTAGGAAAGGAGTGGAACGCTGCAGGAGTTTGCTCCTCTTTGAATTCCTCATAGTAGGCTAGCAGAGTGTCTCAAGTGGTAGAGCACCTGCCTAGCAAGTGTGACGCCCCGAGTTCAAACCCAGGTACAGCAAAAAAAAAAAAAAAGGAACCCTTCATAGCAATAGCAGCTTCTTTTTTGGGGATTTTTATTTATTTATTTTTATTGTTGTGCTAGGTAGGGGTACATTGTGGCATTTGCAAAAGTTCTTACAATATATCAAATATATCATACTTGAGTTCACCCCTCAGTCATTCTTCTGTATCCCCTCCCCACCCCCCATTCCTGGAACAGTTTCAGCTGGTCTCATTTTCCATTTACATACATGTGTACACAGTACTTGCAGCTTCTTTAAAATACCTGAACAGAAGATCTTGCTTCTGGTCCTACAGAAGCCATCCCAGGCTGGGTAGAAATCTCTTGCTCTTCTCACCTACATTCAGGTAACATTGGACAGGGGGCCACAAAAGAAATTCAAGTGTCCCGAGAGCCAAGCGTTTTCAACAGCCCTGAGTTTTCTTTTATTCAGATCCTGTATTTTTTCATTTCAACACCAAATAGTTTTTAAAGCAAATCAGCAGGCAAAACACCTTCAGTCTTGGATTCCAGTGCTACCACCATGTCAAGAGTGGCCTCTCCAGGGACATCAGAGATACTTTCTTGCTGCCAAATCCCGCCGGCACTGCTCTGTGTGTGGTTTGGTCTCGCTGCACCATTTGATACTGTTGTCAGGCGTGCCCCCTTCTCACTCATTTGTACCAAACCAGACCCACTCATTTGTGCCTAGAGTTTGGTCCAGGAGGTTAGAGAACAAGTCAGGGGCCCACTGCAAGGTCACTGCCTCTACACAGGGTCTGGGAAAGCTCCTTCATTGTGGCTTCTCCAGAGCCTTGTCTTGTCGCCCCCAGGCTCGGGGAAAACCACGCTGCTGGATGCCATCTCCGGGAGGCTGCAGCGCACGGGGACCCTGGCCGGGGAGGTGTGCGTGAACGGCCGCAAGCTGCACCGGGACCAGTTCCAGGACTGCTTCTCCTACGTCCTGCAGGTGGGTGAGTCCCCAGCCTGACTCGGCCCGTTGCCCCGACTTGGGGCGACGCTGACGCCCCCCTCTCCCGCAGAGTGACACCTTTCTGAGCAACCTCACCGTGCGCGAGACGCTGCGCTACACGGCGATGCTGGCCATCCGCCACAGCTCTGCGGACTTCTTCCAGAAGAAGGTGGGTGTCCCCGGCGCTGAGGTTAGGGCTGCTCCTCAGGTGACAAGCCCCAGAGGCTCACCAAGTCCGGGTGGTTCTGCACCCTCTCTGCCCTTTACTTTTTGCTGTCACCCCTGTTTTCTGCTCCACCTTGCCTTTTTGAACATCTGAAGTGTAACTAATCTGACCTGAGATATGCTGAGCTGCATTTCAGACAGTGTGAAAGATCTCATTCGGACTTTTAACAAATATTGATGACAAGTTGAAATAATATTTTGACTACAAATAATATTAAAATTAATTTCATGTTTCTTTTTACTTTTAAAATTTTTGGCTGCTAAAATATTCCCATTGTGTGTGTGGCTTGCACTCTATTAGTTGTTACTATTCTGCAGTAGGGCTGTTTTTGGGTTTTGTTGTTTTTTGCTGTACTAAGGTTTGAACTCAGGACCTTCACCTTGAGCCACTCCACCAGTCCTTTTTTGGGATGGGTTTCTTCAAGTTAGAATCTCATGAGTTATTTGCCTGGGCTGGCTTCAAGCTGCCATCTTCCTGATCGCTGCCTCCTGAGTAGCTAGGATGACAGGCATGAGCCACAGGCACCCAGCAGGGCTGTTTGAACAGACATTTTCCCCACTGATTCTTCTCAACTTCCCTTAACACATCTTGACTAGGCCTCCTCCAGACTGAACTAAGTTAACGAAGGAACAAACTATTGAATTGACAACTCTTCCAAGGTCCCAGTGTGTTTCTTAAGTGCACCGATTTTGGAACTAGCTGCAGGTAAACCCCTCCAGACCTTCCCTGGAAACATTGCTCAGTTCTGTCTGGACTATGAAGGCCTGGGAGCACCAGAAAACAATGACAGGTAGATGTGCCACCTGCAGAGGCACAGCTCCCTGGAAAGCAGGCTTGTTTGTTTTGATCCTCTTGGTGAGTACGCAGCCCGTTTGAGAATCCTGTACAACTCTGGGGGGAGTGGAGCAGATCTCACTCTAAAGGTGTCTTAGTGAGGTCCTGGGTTCTCACAAATCTCTCAGAGTAATGCCTGACTCTGTTTCTTCCCTCCCTGGAGGTTGTCTTTGAGTGCTCAGTGGTACAGCAATTCCTCCTCTTTCACTAGGTTATGCTGGGCTCTGGCATCTGGCTGGTTCACACACAGTATGTCACTTCCTTTGAACATCAACCTTGTGAGGGAGGCACTGTTTTCATCTTGCAGAACAAGAAACTGACACCCAACCAGTTAGCTCGGGCAACTTGGAATGACAGAGCTGGGACAGGAACTCAGGTCTTCTATCTCTGCCATGCTTCTGAGACCCTGCATGGTCTGCTAGACAACACCAGAGCTCAGCCCTTCTGGGCTCAGTGTGCACAGGCATGTTCACGTAGCTTAGTGGCCCTGACCATGAGTGGCAGGTGACAAGCCAGGCCACCCAGCCCCTCTGTAGCAGTCTGCTTGCTTTAGCATTTCACTCTCTAAAATGGGCTAGAAGTAAACCCGATTTTTTTGTTTGTTTTTGCTTTTGTTTTGTTTTGTTTACTGTGCTCCTGGGGATCTAACCCAGGGCCTGCACATGATAGGCAAGTGCTCTGCCACCAAGCTATGCCTCCAGCCTCACACTGGTATTTGTGTGGGAGAAATGAAGTCATGAAAAGTCTTCTGAGTTGGTGATCCATTTATATTACACACCTGATCAAGAGAATCTGAGAAAGCCATTTGCATCGATAATTCAGCAATGGGCACCATGAAATCGACTTATGGCAAATTTGCCCCCTAGCGGCTGGTCCCTCTGCCTGGCACAGGCAGCCCTGAAATGTCTGCCAAGGTTGACAGCACCCTGCCTGACCATTCTTTCTGAGAAAATCCAATCCAGAGCGTATGGAATCCTGATGAAGTAGCTAAGGGAGAAAGAAGTGCTAGTGATAAAGGAGATGGCCAGCAGATCTGCTCTGTCTTCAGAAGAACCTGGAGTAAGGTGTGCCTGCTGGGCTGTCATCAGAGTCGTGTTTCCTGGTCCACCTGAGAGCCCAGATGATTCTGCCCTGAGTTTCAGCTCTGTCCTTTGCTAAAGGCAGGACCTGGGTCAAGTTATAGATCCCTCTGAGAATCTATTTTCCCTTCTATAATAAATAGAATAACAATGCAGCTTTCCTGTGGTAGATGTGAGGAATAAATCAGACTGTGTGAAGGTCAAGAGCATAGAGAGGTCACAGAGTATAAAACTCCATTATTCTGTTTCCAACAGAGCTTGGAAAACATGGAAGACGCTTCCTGCAGGAACATGTATCATCAGAGACAGATCAAATAATTATGTCTTCTGTCCATCCCTTAAAAGCCAGGAGGGGCTAGATTACTCCTTTCCTGATTACACAGACATGAAAGGAGGCCCAGAAACCTGCCCTGGCTGGTGAGCACACAAACCTGACCACGTCAAACAAAGCTCAGTTCTAGGACCCTTCTTGAGGAGACCCTTCTTTTCTCCAGATCTTGTCATACTAGCTTATTGATGTATTCTTACTGTCTCTTTATTCCTTTGTACCTATTTCAGATATGTCCCTTCTTTTGGCCTAAGCTTCATCTACACTGAGGATCCTGTCTCCTCTGAAATTTCATAAATCATCTTCTGGTTTTTGCCATTCTAGTGTGTTCTGTTTTTTTCAATGCAATGTGCTTGTTTCTTTTTTCACTGTAAAAGGAACACAACTTCATTTGGGGTGGACAGGAACAAAATCATTAGCATATAGTTATTCTCAGTCTCCTGTTTGTTTCCCCCAAGGCTTCCTGCAGAAGGGAGAATCGATAAGGAGAGGGCTAGGAGTAGAGATTTTCCAACTGCTCTCTGGAGACTGGAGAGCTGAGGAAGGAAAGTGGGAAAAGGAGGAAAAGGCCAAATTTCTTGATTAGAAAGTCAGTGACAACTTTCTGGCTGTTATTGGTAAGGGAAGTAGAGGATGAGGAAAAAGGACAGGGGCAGATGTAAGTAGAGGAAAGTGGAAAGGGGAATTTTAAGTAGTGTGCCTGGGGATTATAACTCTTTTAAAGAGAGTCAAAATCCTTACGGAGATTCATATAATGATTGGAATTATTTTTAATTACTTTTGGTAGCTGGATTATATTTCTTTGATGCAAAACCACACTGAGATTGAACCATATGGAATTCTAAGACTCGTTTTGTTGGGTTACAAAGGGGAAACTGGGATCAGTTCAAACCAAACTGAAATTTAAAGCACATAAAACATTTATTATAATAAAGTTACAAAACCCATGCACTTACAAAAAGTAAGCTATGTTGTACTTTGCCTTTTTGGGGGATTTTTCTATTTGGGCTGGACTGGCTGTGCCCGTCCAGGTGAATTTCCCTGAAGGAAGTACAAGCATTTTTGTTGCTCAGAGGACTTAAAACAATACATTCATGCTTTTTATTTGAATCTGACACAAGTATTACATGGTGATTTAAACCAAATTGGATTTGATCACCCCAAGGTGTGGTGAGTCTGTAGTGGCTGCACACTCTGGGGAGGTGTGGCCTCTCCTGGGCTCTCTCCAGCCCATGCTCTGGGCTTTGTGTTCCCTGCAGGTGGAGATGGTCATGGCAGAGCTGAGTCTGAGCCATGTGGCAGATCGAATGATTGGCAACTATTATCTGGGAGGAATTTCCAGTGGCGAGCGGCGCCGGGTCTCCATTGCAGCCCAGCTCCTCCAGGACCCCAGTAAGTAGGATGCAGACCTGCTATTGGCAGCAGCCTGGGCATCCACCATGTGTCTGCAGGTGGGGTGATGGGGATGGAACCCAGAGCCACGCACATGCTGGCAAGCCTCACCCTTGTATACTTTCTTTACTGTGGCACACTATGTTCTTCTAATGGTACTTGGTTACTAGAAGGCAAATAAGAGAAATGTTCTTAAAAGCTCTTGTCACTTCTGGGGTAGAAGTGAGCTACAGTTAAATCCTCTAAAGAACTCAAAAGCCTACCCCTCCTCAGACCTTGTTTCATTTCTTGGCCAGCAATGACCCTGTTACTGCTGGAAAGTGCTGCAGATGTGAAATGGAGTAAGGACTTTCTAGCTAGTCTTTGCTCAGCCTTTTCCAAACAACTTTGTGCCTGCCTGCCTGCCTGCCAGCCCTTGTTCTGTCAGTGTCCCCTGGATGGAGCCTAAACAGTCCACAGTACCAACCAAGTTAAGAGACCAGATCTGGTTGCTGTCCTGTCCCCAGATGTGCTCTAGAGCTGGGAGTTGGACCCACCAGTCCTTTTTCCTGGGCTCAGGCCAAAAGCCAGTTTGCATGCAGCTACTTCTCCTCACCCACTGTTGGATGGGGTGGGATGGCTCAGTAAAGGACTGGTCAAAATTCTGAGTGTTAAGCACAGAGCTCTCTGAGCAGTGGCTCAACCATCGGCTCCCTCTTCACTGGCAGAGGTCATGATGTTTGATGAGCCGACCACAGGCCTGGACTGCATGACTGCGAATCAGATCATTGTCCTCCTGACACAGTTGGCTCGCAAGGGCCGCATTGTGATCCTCACTATCCACCAGCCCCGTTCTGAGCTATTCCAGGTAAAGGGGTGCCTCTTGTCCTGCTCAACTCAAGGTGGGAATATGACGTGTTGAGCTGGGAATATGGAGTGGCGGGGAAGGTAAAGATGTGTACTCAGCAAGCAACGGTCCTGATTTGGGAAGGGTAAAGGATGAAGCTCACTCCTTTCAGCAGCTACCATGTGCCAAACGCTTTCTATCCAGTAGCTCATTTAGTCCACATGACAACCCCGAGGCTGGCATCAGCATATCCACTTGACAGAGGAGAACAGCAAAGCTTACTGACTCAAAATACAGCCAATATCACACAGTCAGTAAAAAGCTAGCATTGACATTCATGGTCCAGTTGGCCTCAAAGGCTGAGTTTTCCCACAAAATTGTACAGACTTCTTTAAAAAAAAACACACATTTGATCCTCCCAGTATCCTTTCAGTTTTACTAAACAAATAGTTTTACTATTTGCTTTCTATGAGAATCTGAGATTTCAAACACAAACAACAAACAGAACATCCGGGGTGGCCCGAAGTCACTCTCTGTGTGGCATAGCTGGATCCTAAACCCATGCCCAGTAGCTCTTCTCTGCCTCAGATGTGACACTGGGGCTCAGGACGGATACCGCATGGTCCACAGAGGTAACCCCAGCTGGTAAGTAGAGGGACACATTTTGCATTTCTCCAATGGACCCATGGAAAACAATGATGCGTGGCCAGGTAATCAAAGGTCTGACTGACTGCTTGGAAATGTATTTCCCATGAGGACATGGTGACCTGACTGCCCACTAACATCTTCTACTGTCTGATCAGCACTTTGACAAAATTGCCATCTTGTCCTACGGAGAGTTGGTCTTCTGCGGTACTCCGGTGGAAATGCTGGATTTCTTCCATGGCTGTGGCTACCCTTGTCCTGAACATTCCAACCCTTTTGACTTCTATAGTAAGTTTTTCTTCCACATTCCCTACCGTAAATGTTTTTTAGTCTTTCTTACCTCAGATTTCTGTCTGGATGACACCAGTGAGTTTTGTTTTGGCTTTTGTTTTGGTGTCTTTTACTTTTCAATTTGTGAATCAATTAACTTGCCATCAATGACCTATCAGAACGAGATGGGGGCTCGCTCTCAAACAGATTGGTACACTCCTACTTTGTGAGAAAAATATAAGCTGAGCTTCTGGATTCTCCCACAGTCCCAGTGGGATTTCCATGGCTTTGCTGTGTAACTTTGAGATACTCTGATTTATAGGTGGACATCAACAACGGGTATTATTTTGGTGGGATGAGGTATCACGGCTAGTACTGAATGACGAAACATAAATTATCATCCATTGTGTATATATATATATATATATATATGCACATTTAAAAACAAATGGATCATTTTGGGGGGAAATAATTTTAGTGGACTTAACGTCAGTGGACACCCAAAACAAAGAACGGGAAATAGAAACCTACAAGCGAGTCCAGATGCTTGAATCTGCCTTCAAAGAATCAGCAATCTGTCAAAAAACTTTGGAGAATATTGAAAGAACAAAACACCTGAAGACATTACCCATGATTCCTTTCAAAACTAAAGACCCTCCTGGAGCTCTCTGTAAACTGGGTGTCCTCTTGAGGTAAGAGCTTTGAAACCTGAGTGAAGCCCGTTTTAGGTCTTTAGACATTCACCAATATGACAGAAAAGGAATTAAAATAGGGCTGTTTGATTTTCAGGAGAGTGATGAGAAACTTACTAAGAAATAAGCAGGCAGTGATTATGCGTCTAGTTCAGAATCTGATCATGGGTTTGTTCGTCATTTTCTACCTTCTGCGGCTCCAGAACCAGACACTAAATGGTGCTGTCCAGGACCGCGTGGGTCTGCTGTACCAGTTTGTGGGTGCCACCCCATACACAGGCATGCTCAATGCTGTGAATCTGTGTAAGTTCCTGTGCGGGGGAGGTGTGCCTCTTTCTCCCAAACATCTCCCTGCTCTTTTAGCTGTCACCTTACAAAGGTCCACCATTATAAGGGTATTTCTCTGAGCAAAGCCTGACCCCTGTAGACTTTCTGTCTGGGGAAAGATAACTACTGAATTATGAATACTTTAGTGTGAATTTAGCTAGCCAGGTGGATCTCACTGAAAGTCTAAAGATCCAGGGAAATACAAAGTTCTGAGGTGATAGTGGTGTAGTGTCTGGGGAGTTTTGCACAAGATCATCCTTGGTAGCTCATCTTGGCCATTAAGATGTACAGTTCATGGGGACCCAGCTTTGCACCACAGTTAATTTATTTATTTTTTTTTTGGAGACTATTTTAAAATAGCCAGTACCTCATTTTCAAACTCAGTAAGAATCCAGAAGAAACACTTAACTGCCTGTTGTGATAGCTCACATGGGAAAGTGGATGGTAAAGAGATTCCCAAAATGCAACCCTAAATTCAGGGACAAGAGAGAAAGACAATGCAAAATTGGTCCTAGATGGGGACAAGGGGTAATGGTAAGCCCCTGCATTTCTGGCCCTCATTTCTGAGGCCCTGCATGAAATGCAGGCTGCCGTGGGAGCCAACATCTTACACAGAAAGAGGACAAAGTGCCTCAAGTCACCCATTCGTGCTCCCTTCACATGTGCTTTTCTTGAGTTGGTGGCAACCCCCACTTTAGAGAGAAGTAAATAAATTGTGGTAGTGTAGATTTCTGGGGTGGGGACTATTTATTGTCCTGTGGATGGCAGGTCCCCTCTTTCCATGACTAGGACACCTGTCCAGCTCATCTTCACTATCCAGCCCTGACACACCTAAAGTTCAGCTTGGGCTAGCCTTCCATCCCTCAGCTGCGTGGTGACTGTCTGTTTTGGAACCTGCCTTCCATGCCAGTTCCTGTGCTTCGAGCTGTCAGCGACCAGGAGAGTCAGGACGGCCTGTACCAGAAGTGGCAGATGCTGCTGGCCTATGCACTGCATGTCCTCCCCTTCAGCATCATTGCCACTGTGCTTTGCACCAGCGTGAGCTACTGGTAAGAGCTCCAGGACATTCAGTTTACCTGGGCCAGGTCTCCCATGGGTCACAGAGGGCCTGTGGAATGTGTGGAGAGAGAACTCCATAGCGACCATGTTCTCTACTCTGAAGGATCTTTCTTTCTGCACTTTGCCTATCAGTCGGTGCTGGGGTTTGAACTCAGGGTTTTCACCTTGAGCCACTCCACCAGCCCTTTTTATTTGATGGGTGTTTTTGAGATAGGGTCTTGCAAACTGTTTACCCAGGCTGTCTTTGAACCACATCCTCCTGATCTCTGCCTCTTAGAGTAGCTAGGATTACAGGTGTGAGCCACCAGTGCCCGGCATGTTGTCTCTCTTTTTTTTTTTTCTCCTTTTATTTTATTGTTCTTACATTTACTTATATGTATATACGTTGTTTGTGCCACCTCCCTGCCCCCCCCATGTTGTGTCTTTTATTATAAATAACATAACCTAATTAGCCAGGTGCCAGTGACTTACACCTGTAAACCTAGCTACTTGGGAAGCTGAGATCAGGAGGATTGAGGCCAGCCTGGGAAAGCAGTTCACGAGACCCCCATCTTCAAAATAACCACAGCAAAATGGACTGGAGGTGTGGCTTAAATGGTGGAGTACCTGCCTTGTAAGCGTGAAGTTTTGAGTTCAAAATCCAACTCCCCCTCAAAAAAAATTAAGGAAATAACTGGGCTTCATGGGACCTGAGAGCAAGTGAGCAAGATTACAGATGCCAGGGAAGAGCGTGTCTTATATTCCCTACTGGGCCTGGGCCAGAGAAGAGGGCTGTGGAGGAGCTGAGTGCTAGGTGCAGGGGCAATGTTCCCAGGCTGTGGTAAATGAGTTGAGCAGCCCCCCTACCTGAGGCTTCACCGATGGACCTGGGACATTGCAGCTTGGGTGTGGTGAGGGGACTGAGGAATGAAAAGGTAGTAAGAGAAGGGCACTGGGAACCACGAGCCATCCCTGATGTTGGGCTTTTGACTGATGGCACCTTTTTATTTCTTAGGACTTCATAAAGAGATAAGTCCAAGAATGTGCAGAGTTAGGATATTTTCAGCATTTGTTGTCCTGGGGAGATTACTCCTCCCGGATCCCTGCGACTCTGCCTTAGGAAAATGTGGAGGAGATGCCATTCTCTGACTCCGTTAGTGGAAAGGTGCCCAGCTCATTGGCCCAAGACAGAACTTCAGGCAGTTCTGGAGACCTGGTCTCTCTTCTCTGCCTAGATTCAAATGCAGGTGCTCCTAACATGGTGACTGTAAAGTCCCAGGATATGCAGTACAAACTGCAAGGTAAATGAGGCATGTTAGCATAAGCGCTCAGAGTAAGTCTGAAGGCACTGGTGCGGGCTCTTAGAAGATGGCTTTACTCAGAGGATGACATGGGCAAGACCACGTGAATGCCAACAGGAGGGTGGACTTTCAACCAAGAGCAATGGCAGGGACCACATGGCTTTCCTGCTGGCACTGACAAAGCCTCCTCGTGCTCTGACACTCAGAAACATGGATCTCTGAGCAGGGTCATAAACCACATGCCTAGCTGGTTCAGGTTGAATGGATTCAGGGAAAAAAGCATATCCTACGTGCTCTAGGAGCAAATTTTAAAAATTTAACAATTTTTGAGTGAAACAAGGGTGCAAGAAAATTGAAGACTGTTAGTTTTGAATTTTGCTATTCAACAGGACCCATGGACCACAGTGTCAGCATTATGTTAAGGTTTGTTCATATGCAGACTCTCACTGATTTTGAAGACTTTACAGTATTTGAGATGCTGACCAGGAGAAAGAATTTGCTCCAGAGGACTTGAGAAAGTGACAATTTGAAGTGGTTGAATGTAAGCATCTGTCATGACTACTTTTGATAAAAAGTTAGACTTGAAAAGGCAGAAGCATTCTCAGTGGCAATACAACTGTTGGCCATGTAGGAAATACTTTAGTGACAAGAAATATGTTTTGAATGCCTACTAGGTGCTTGCCACAGTGGCAGGTGCCACAGGGGACTCAAAGGGGAGTGAAGTGTATGCTGCCAAGCTTGTAATTCTAAAATCTAAACATTTCAGAAAGCCAAGTGTGCTTTGGCAAGTCTTAGCTGCAGAAAGAGCCTGACTGGAACTGACGTGGGGCTCTTCTTACATGTTCCACATGAATACTCTGTTCAGCAAAAATATTAATCTGCTTGATTACGGAGGCGGGGAGGACCACAGAGCCCACTGCATAAGTGGCCTACCTTCCCAAACTGGTCAATGTCCACATTCGAAACTGCATCTGACCCTAAAGTATTTCAGACACTGAGCTGTGGACATAAACACAACTCCAAATGACTTTAATTCAAGATTAGTCTTATAAAGCAGCACAAACAGCATGGTGCTGCACCTGCTAAGACACTGAGCAATGGCTTTACGTCAGGCACCGCTAACTATAAATGCATCAATTCATGCAATCCTGGAAAACATTTTATGAGGGTGGTACTCATTCTTATTTGTCGATGAGGAAACTGAGGCACAGGTGGGGTTCCTGTCTCACATATGTTATCTTAATTAATTACGGAGGAGACCATAAGTCCATTGGGCTTATTTGGAGAATAATTTGAGGAATGAGCGACATTTCAATGAAAAGAAAACGGAGAAGAGCTGAGTGCTGGAGGCTCATACCAGTAATCCTAGCTACGCAGGAGGCAGAGATCAGGAGGATTGCAGTTTGAAGCCAGCCCAGGCAAATAGTTAACAAGACCCTATGTTGACAATATTTAATACAAAAAAGGGCTGGTGCAGTGGCTCAAGGTGTAGGCCCTGAGTTCAAACCCTAGTACTGCAAAGAGAAAGGGAGAAGAAAGAGCAAAGCCAAAGGTTCAGAAGTAAACACATGTAAGATCTTCGAAGGCAAAGAGTTCAGTTGCACTGTGAGTAATGAAGGACTGGAAGTAGTAGAAACTGAAACTGAAAATCTTGGAGTCTGGTAGAAGCACTGGCTGCCAGGCATATGGAGCTGGGGAATATTTGTGGACTAGAGGAGAGGAATTTGCACTAGGGAGCTGGCCCCTCTGTGTTGGGTTCTAAGGGTAAATCTGGTGTTTCTTTCACAGCAGACTGGACTTAGGCCAGAGATGTTGGGTGCCCTTTGTAGCCACCTATAGGAAAAAGGGCCCACAATGAAGAGAGTAGCAGTGGCAATACAACAGGAGAATCTTTGGGCTGGGGATGCAGCTCAGTGGTAGAGAGCTTGCCTAACAACTCTGGGTGGTGGGGCGGGGTGAGGTGGCAGAGGGAGGGAAGAAAAGGTGGTGGTGGAGGATGAAATCACTTTGAGATGCTGGGAAATGAGGAACCAAATGAACTCAGAAACCAAATAGATTTGTTGGAGTAAAGAAAAGTCATAGTTGATGCTTGAGTCTTCAGCCTGAGGGGATGGAAGGATAAAAGCATTCTTATCAGGTTTTCCAGGGAAGAGAGTGGACTTGGTTTTGAACAGATTGCATGGGATGCAATAAAAACATTCAACTAGATGCTAATCTGGACTGCAGGTGTCCCTCAAACAGTAAAATGCCTGTTTTGCCTTGCAAGCATGAATTCCTGAGTTCAAACCCCAGTCCCACCGATAGAGAGAGAGAGAGAGAGAGAGAGAGAGAAGTGGGGGAGGTAGGGAGAGAAAGGTCTATCTGAGGTCTAAGTGATAAGCAAGAAAAGCAAAGAAAAAGTCAGTGGAGTAAGTAAAGACCTTGGAGTGAATTCTACAAGGAATGGCATTGGAAGAGTGAGGAAGCAGTCTAAGTGCAAAACCTAAGACAGGCCCATTTGGAGGATGGGAATTAAGACAGAAAACTGATGAAAGAAGCAAAGAGGTGTCAGGCAGGTGGAAGGAGCAGCAGCACTGGGCAGCAGAGGATGAGGGATGAAGGTATGGTATTGAAGAGGCTAGGTCATTGGGCTCTTCCAGGAGAGCTTCTGTAGAGTGATGGGGGTAGGAGTCAGGTTTATAGGGAATCAGAATGAGATAGAGGAAGTAGATGCTGTTTGGGGAAGTGAGGTGGTATAGGGTAGGATGAAGAGGGGCAGTTGCTTCAGACTCAAAGGATAGTTGTCTTGTGCTGTGGTAAATAAGATCATCAAAACCATTAGGGGGCTGGGTGGGTGTAGCTCAGAGGTATAGTGCTTACCTAGCATGCCAAATGCTCTGAATTCTAGCCCCAACACTGCAAAACAAAAACAAAAACAAAACAAACAAAAAAAACTTAGATTGTAAATAGATGAAAATACAGCCAAAATTGGCTAAGTCACAGATCAAAGTTTCAGTGTAGACTAAGGTAGGGGCAGGGAAATCAGAATATAGGATCACCCCAAAGATGGGGTGGGAAAAGAAGTATGGGTGGGAAGAGAGAATGAAAATAGCAAGAAATTCATAAAATGGGAGGGGAGTTTCCCTATCCAGCACTGAGGAGAGACTGAAATTGGGGAAAATGTAGTGTAAAGCAGAGGTTTTACATCAGCCATGATGAGACATGCCATTGGAACTTACGACGTGAAGAGGAAATCTTATGGGCTCCTGGGGCCAGCTGAGGCAAAGTGGCAGACTGGATCCAATTAGTACAGCATATGCTCCATTCAACACACGTTGCAGTGAGAGAGCAGGGTTCCCAGAGGGGACGACTGCTAAGGTAAAGAATGGCTGAAGCCAGCAAGGATCTGAGGCAGGGAGGGTTGGGAAAAGAGGGAACAGGAGGCCATGATTAAAAAGGGTATTTTCATAATCTGAACTCTTGGAAGTTGAAGTTTTGAGTACTTTTGAAGTCTAAGGCTTGCTGAGTGGTTGAGATTAGGTAGATGGAGCCACTGAACAGAGATCAGCTAACTAGGAGACATTTATATGGATGGCTATTATGAAAGTTAAAGATTAAGAAAAATGGTGGAGAGGAAGTGTGATCCTGTCAAAGTTGCAAGATTTTAAAAATAGAAGGGAATTAATAGTCATAATTGGAACAAAAGGAAAGGAGGGTGGCTTTGGAGAGTGGCAGGAAAGAGTGACTATGAGACACACCAAGGTAGTTCCTTACTCTACAAATGGAATAAATAAGAACAATGTATAATGGTCATTTAAATCATGCTATTCACCTGTGAGACATAATTTGGTGAAAGGAAAGATGCATAGATATAGGGTAGCTTTATATATATATATATATATATATAAGGAAATGAAGGTCAAATCAAGGGAGGGGTTGTTGAATCAAGGATGGAATGGAATTGGGGGCAGTAATCTGATAGAGGATGAAGTTGGGAAGGGGTGTTCAAGCTGGAAATAACCCTGCAGAACATGAATGTGGTTCAGGGAAAGAGGGCTGAGAGGCATATTGGTTTTAGGATAGGAGAGGTCAGAGGAAAAGCATGATTGTTTAGGAAGAGGCCTAAGTAGCCCTATTTGGTGCAGCTAGTTGTGACTGTTGTCTAAGTAATGTGATATTTTGCTATGAGAGCTGAGGGAGCTGTCACAAGCAAGTCACACTGAGGTGAAGCCAGTGGAAGAAACTATGGCAATAAAAGGTCTCAAATGCAGGCTGTGTTCCCAAAAGATCTTACAAAGGGAGTATGGCTTGCCCAGCTAATTCCTCCCACCACCCACCAAGGGTTTATTCACAGAAAGCAAGTATGGTATTTTTTTTTTAACGAGTAGCACTGGGAGAGGAAACTAAAGCCCTTCTGTTTGTCTAGGACACTGGGCTTATACCCTGAGATTGCCAGATTTGGATATTTCTCTGCTGCTCTTTTGGCCCCCCACTTAATTGGTGAATTTGTAACTCTTGTGATACTTGGTATGGTTCAAAACCCAAATGTAGCCAACAGTGTAATGGCTCTGCTGATCTCTGCTGGACTGCTTGTTGGATCTGGATTAGTCAGGTAAGATATATATATATATATATATATATATATATATATATATATATATATATATATATATATATATATGGATTGTTGCTTTGATTATTAATGATCATCTGATAGCACTTGCTATAAAGGAATTCCAGAGGAGAGCTACGTGATGTTGCTTAGTTATGACCTTGTCTGGAGTACTTACACTGCTTGCTAATCATTATTGCTGTAGACTTTGAACTGCTCACCATCTGTTCAATAAGATGTCTTTTTATTAGGTATTAGAAAATGCAAGGTGAGTGTATTATTGATATGACTCACATGTAATAAGCCACTAAAACAAGAGAGAGAAAATCAATCGGGATGCTCCAGAAAAAATTACAGCCAAATTACAGGCTAACCAGTGTGCATATCAGTTCATTTCTGACCTGGCACTATTGAGTCTCGGTTCCAGTTCTCAATTCTCAGTTATTTTTGAGAATTAAAACTGGTCAGATAAGAAAAGATCCTGCAAGATAAAAGACTGCTCAAGAAAGTATCAGGACATAGGTCATATCCCAAATGTTAACAGTAATTATCTCTGGGTGCTATTTTAATTTTTCTTCAATTTTTCTATATTTTATACATTTTCTATAATGGCATCATTTTAGAACCAAGAAAACACACACACACACACACACACACACACACACACACACACACACTTTTTTTTTTTTTTTTAAAGCAGCATCAGAAGGGGTATAAAAGTTTAAACAGGTAAAGATGATTCCAGGCAGGTGATACACGTGGGACCTAGTAAGTAAATTATCGGTTCCTTAGGAACCTTGAAGAAAGCTTTGTTTCTCTGACACAAGAATCAAACAAAAAATGAGTGAGCATATGTACGTATATTTATGTGTAGTGTTTAACTCTCAGAGAAATCCATTTGCAAGTAAGAAAAGTAAGCCCAGACTTGAATTTGCTTAAGACCACTACCATGAAGTCGCCCTTGTCCTGTGTGGCTTCCTGGAGGGCTGACCCCTGAGTCAGAACTTCCTGTGGCACATGACCATGAGCAAGTCACTTTCTATCTAAATTAGTTTCCTCGTTTATAAAATGGAGGTTCTTATATTGGCTGCACCTACCTCAAGAGATAATTAACATCATCACAGCACTTGAAGAATAATGAACTATATAAAGGTGAGATGTTGTCAAGCAAAGGGAGCTAGGTTTTGATCAGGGATATTTGTTACATTATATTGTATTTGTCTCTGCTGCTTAAGTGGATTGTTAGCACCTCTGAAAAATGCACAAATCAAATCATCCCCAGAATACAGAATCAAACGAGCAAGGTAAACCCAAACTTGGGCATCATATTCTTTTTTATATTATTTGATTTTTAGGAAAAGACAATCATTTGTTCTTAAAAGGGAAGGCCTCACTAACAAAACTAAATGTTCTTGGGTCCTTCGCAAAATCTCCACATCCACATCCCAAGGCTTCACTCCACTTTGTTTTTTTTTATTGGCAGTACTGGGGTTTGAACTCAGGGCCTCATGCTTGCAAAGCAGGTGCTCTACCACTTGAGCCATGCCCTAGCCCTTCTTGCTTTTAGGAATTTTTGAACTAGGGTCTCACATTTATGCCCAGGTCAGGCTGGGCTGTGATCCTATTCATGCTTCCTGTGTAACTGGGGTGACAGGCACATGCCACTGTGCCCAACTTTTATTTGTTGAGATGAGATTTTGAGAAATTTTACCCAGGGTGGCCTTGAACCCTGATCCTCCCAACCACTGCCTCCCAGGCCGTTAAGATTACAGGTGTGAGCCACCGTGCCCAGCTCCACTCCACTCTTAAAGGTCACCTCAACCTCCAATCACTCCAATCACAGATTGTCAGTCTGACAATCAGGCCACACTGAACAATCTGCAGCATTCGTACTCCTGGCTCTGTCTACTCTTAAAAACAAATGGAAATAACTTTGCTGTTCCTTCTACTTTAATAATGCAAGTTCTTTGGGATAAAAATGCAACGCACACAATATAGAAATGTGTGAGGAAGAAAGTAAAAGTTATGCGAAGTATCAGAACTCAGAATTAAATTATGTTGCATATCTTGTAGATTTTAATAAAAATGAGATACTATCATATAAGATAAGAAGTATGCATACTTTCTTCCCATTTGATAACATCACTTTGACAGTCCATGTCAATAAATTTAGAGTTATGGTTCCTTACTCTTAAACGCACTCCAAGGAGTTCTGTGACAGTCTGGCTCTTCTGTGGCTTTCACTTCTAGTCTCCCACTGCCACCAGCGCAAAGTGTACCCATTGGGCTCCAGTAGAGGAGTGCTCTCTGTAAGCCCCCCACCCTTTTTTAATTGCCCATCATGTGCCACCTCATGTCACAGCCTTCAACAGTGAACAGATGACCAACCACTTGAGGGTAGGAGCTCTGTTGCATTTATTGTTAGTCTTTCTCCATGGGGAATTAAAACCCTGCAGAATAAAAGACTGCTCAAAAAGAATTAACCTAGAAGGTAACACCCACGCACAGGAAATCAATGTGAGTCAACTCACTGTATAGCTCTCCTTATCTCAACCAGCAAAAACCCTTGTTCCTTCCTATTATTGCTTATACTCTCTCTACAACAAAATTAGAGATAAGGGCAAAATAGTTTCTGCTGGGTATTGGGGGGGGGAGAGGAAGGGGGCGGAGTGGGTGGTAAGGGAGGGGGTGGGGGCAGGGGGGAGAAATGAACCAAGCCTTGTATGTACATATGAATAATAAAAGAAAAAGAAAAAAAAAAAAAGAAAAACAAACAAACAAACAAAAAAAGAAAGTATAAGGACTTAAAGGACATATACCAATTTTAACAGTAATTTAACAGTAATTATCTCTGGATGGCCAGCCTGTGGCCTTGATCTGATTAGGTTTGCAAAAATTATTTGTCAAATGGAGTGAATAAATTAATGACTCTCCTTGGATTGCCTGCACACTGAATCAGGCACCAAATTGTGTTGGTTTCCTTTTTCTACATCAAGGCACAAATGCATGTAAAACATTTATTTTGTGCTTAGCCTGGTGTGGTGCAGGGAGAGAAGGATGCACATGGTTCCTACCTCAACCAAGCAGTATGCTAGCCAGCTGGGCAGCCCACCTCTTGTGCCATCATCCTATTCCATGCCTTTGCCACCTTATACTTTGCCTTAGCCTGGTCCCCACCCCCCATCCCTGCTTTCTGAAAAACTGTTATTAATCTCTCCTTATTTTGATTCAGTCTACTTGCTGATGCTGGACTAATTTTCTTAATGATTTTAACATGACTTTCTCAGGGTCATTCAATGTCAACTCACTTCAAGGTCCTGAAACAGTTGTTTCCAGCTGTCTTTGTGAACTCACCTCCCTTGCTCCCACTTCAACTCCACTGTAGCCTTTCAGGTCCATTCAACCCCATATGCCTGTGCTCAGACCATCTCTGCCTTCCTCAAATGTCCTTTCTCTTTGTCAAGTCCGTCCCATATTCCTACTAGTCTTTTTCAGTTAACAGCCTCTCAATGTGATTCATTCATTTGTGCCTTCAAAAACTGCAGTAACTCAAAGTCTTGGGCTTGGGGGTTATTTGAAGATAAGAAAGACCATAAATACAAATATAAAATGTACTGATCATGTGGGTCTGGTTTTTAATACTCTCTTAGCACAAATAGGTCACTACTGTGTGTTTTTATAGTCCTAAGGATATATATTCTATGCCCACAACTACATTGTGAGTTCTTTAGGGATAGGATTCTTAAAAAAAAAATTCCTAAAGCACTTAGAACTAGAGTCTTGCAAATAGAAGGCATTTAACCTATATTTTGTGACCAAGAGAAACCAAGAAGGACCAAGAAGGCACAAGGTCAGAACAGTTTCTCCTGAAACAGACTGGAGAGGAGCCATGCTCCATTTTCACAATGGGTGTCTGCTTGCTCCTTCCACCTTCTCCCCCTGTATTCTAGTTTAGTTCTCACTTCACACACAAACACCTTCAAATTTCTGTTTAGTCACAACTATCTTCCTCTATAACATGTACTGGGTGTATATTTTCTTGTATGTTTATATAAATATGCTTACCAAAAAAACCTAGACACCAAACGATCATGAGTGGACTACTTAAGTCTCTACAACAGTGGACTGCCAAGCTGTGATTAAAAATTACAAAGTGCTACATTTACCAAGTTGGAAGAAAGTCTGAGACAGATGCTTGGGAGCAAAAGAGCAGTTAGGAAAGGGGATGAAGAGTCAAATTCCATTTATGTAAAACTTTTATACACACAACTATGTTATGTATATCATCAAACTGTTAATAAGCTATTTCTGGGCAATGGGATTTCTTTATATTTTTCCAGTATTAATTGAAGATTTTTATAGTGAATAGAGTTTTTATTAATAGAGATAGAAAATTATATTTATGTCAGAAAACATAAAATAAGGATGGCCTTTCTATATTTACTATAGTCTATTGAATTTTATCTTTTTTCTTTTTTTTAAGAAACATAAAAGAAATGCCCTTACCTTTTAAAATCTTCAGTTATTTTACATTCCAAAAATATTGCTGTGAGATTCTTATAGTCAATGAATTCTACGGACTGAATTTTACTTGTGGTAAGTATTCTATTTTGAAATATTATTTTTACATATTACTCTGAGTAAGCAACTTCTTGAGGGAAATACATTTGTGAAATAAATGTATTTTTATAATAAATTGATTTAAAACTTTGTTTTTAAATAAAGTCCAACACTTTTTCTGATTTTTAAAATAAAGGAAGATAAGCAGTGGTCAGGTTAGTCCCCTGTCAAAGGTCAAGAGCTTAAGGTCACTTCAATGTTAATAGAAAGTGGCAGGCCTTATGTACACTGAGGTAAATTCTAGTATGTTCTAGATAGAAAACACTGAAGCAGGCTAAAGTAGCTTCTTGTTCCCTGAAATAAACATAGAATATATCTAAGTAAAGCTATTTTTTATGGAACATGATAAAGTCCCCATGGTTACTGGAAATTCCAGGCTCACTTTGAAGACAACTAAAGAACATGGTAACATTTAGTGGTTGTTTTAAATATTTTTAGGTGATATATCAATAACTTTAGGATATTAGGTGATATATCAGTAACTTTAGAATATTTATATTTTTAGGATATAAGTAATCATCATTTTTATCAGGAATAGGGTAATGAATCTATATTCAAAATAGAAGCAAACTCTTTCCATCTTCAAATGAAGCTAAGTCCCAAAATTCTCACTCATTTCCTCTAATTACGGATTCCAGGCTGTCTGAAATGTCATGTGTCCTTCATGAAGAAGGATATTTAGGCAGAGGGCTAAGCGCTTGGTGAGCATTAGGTAAATATTTGTTGATTAAATAAGCTGAAATGTACCATAGCTGACATTGCTAATCTTTTCCTTGGCAGGCAGCTCGAATGATTCTGTGACAAATCATCCACTGTGTGCTATCACTCAAGGGATTCAATACATTGAGGAAACCTGCCCAGGTGCAACATCCAGATTTGCAACAAACTTTCTCATTTTATATGCATTTATCCCACTTCTTGTCATCTTAGGAATAGTGGTTTTTAAAGTAAGGGATTATCTCATTAGCAGATAGTAAAGAACATTGCTGGGAAAATGGAACTTAAGCTATTAGATACACACGAATGACTGCTTTGAATGTCTGAAATAAGAATTTCTTTTTTGATGGGAAATGTCAAGTCTTTTAAACCCTAAGACTCCATTTGTGAAACTTGGATCTACACAGGGCTTGAATGCATTGGAAATGGTTCTCAGTACCTTGCTATTGTAGCTTGTGGAGAATGGGGTATTTGGAAATTGTGCCCTAGCTGGTCTAAGAATGTAAATAACAATTCATAAACCTATGGGAGACTAGTGTGACTGTTTGTTTTCTTTATTTTTGACATAGAAAAATAAGTCAATTAAAAATGTTTAAATTTGATAAAGAATTTGGTAAAAAAGAAAATGTTTGAATAATTACTGACTAGAAGTAACAGAAAAAAAAGAGCTATGGGTGTAATTGAAGCAAAGCATTAGTCAGAATTGGGTAAGAAAGCTTCAGCTATCATTTAAAACTCATGTTTATGTGCACTTGTCCAAGTGAGAAGTCTGGGTAAACGTGCAGAATAGCTGTTATTTAAACTTCACACAGAAAAAATGCTCAGCTGACACATTTCCACCAAAAACAGCATTACACTGTGGAAACTCATGCTCTTGGATTGTACAGAGAAAGGAACATCCATCAAAACAAACACAGATACAGGTATTATGTATTTCCAGGGATGAAATGATGGGTATAGGTTATTATAAATGGATTCTCTACTAAATGACTGATTATCTTTCTGATTGATCTTCAAATAATTCATGAATAAGTCTGAAATAAAACTGTCTCAATGTTACCATGGTAACTTGGGGTGAGAATATCAGAGAGACTCCATGAACTTGTTCAGTTACTGTGACCTAACTTGTAAAGAATGATAAATTACAGCTCTTGAAATGTCTCACACTATAGTAGAAAGATCATTTCATTAAGGAAATCACAGTAAAATTCTATTACTTAGAACAGTATTTAAGGATCTGAAGACGGTGGTAAATTACCAGAATAGTATTGTCAATTTTTATAAAAGGTCTATGACACTGCTGATTATGGTATAATAGTTATATAATGCTTTACAGATTATATATGTCACATACATTATAGACAGTTCTTGAGATGATAATCTATTAAAGTAGTTCAAAGAGAGTCCCACAGGAATCTCTTTTGAAATCACAGATTTCAACTTACTAAAGATATGGGTGTACAAGGTAAGTGAAAACGTTTTCTACTATTCATATGCAGATGAATTTCATTCCAGCTCAGAAACATTTGGGAAATTGACATTGCACGTGACTTCAACCTATTAAGTGTTAGTGATAGTATCCTAGAAAAACACAAAGGCTTTCAACATGTGACAGTTTGTGTCTCAAGTAAAAAATGGACAGTGATGTGTAAGAAAATAAAATTATATAATAAACATTCCCATTATTGTTGTGGAACAGGCTGTTTCTTCCCACCAAGTCAGTGATGTTTCTGAGATCATCAGTTCTCTCTGATTTGAAGAGAGCTGTTTCACATGCTGAAAATTCTGTTCTCGAGAGTGTTAGGACTGTAAGTGAGGCAAATAGCGCGTACAGTCCTGTTTAATCTCAATGATCAGATAGCTTGCTGTCCACCCAGATAAGACGGGTGGGTGTTCTTGGAATTTATAAATGTCCTTTTTGAAGCTGGGTGCGCAGCACATTAGGGTCAATGTATTATATATGTGGAAATGGAAGAACAAGAATAAATAACTTTCTTGATCAATGACAGTAATCTTCTTTAGTCAAAACTGAACTTGGCTGGCAGGTACACAAATCTTAGAGGATTGGGAAGGCTTCTTAAAGTTTCTATCATCTTGTAAATAATCATGGTTATTTCCAACTCATGAAGTTCTGCTAGCTTATTGACAAGATATCTCCCTTAGCCCCTCAGCCCTGCATGGGTTTTTGTGTTTGTTTTTTCGTGGTACTGGGATTTGAACTCTGGACTCAGGGCCTCACACTTGCTAGGCAGGTGCGCTATTGCTTGAGCTATTCTACTAGCCCTTTCTTGTGTTGGGTATTTTTGAGATAGGGTCTCCTTTTTGTTTGTCTTTTATTGTTGTTGTGTGCCTCTTCCCTCCCCTCCACCCCCTTGCTGGCTTTGAACCAAAATCCTCATCTCTGCCTTCCAAGTACCTAGGATTACAGGCATGAGTCACCAGCACTCCGGCTTTGCCTGTTCTTTAAAAGTGATAGTTAAAATAAGTGTGTCAGTCTCAGTAGGGGAGGGGGTGCTGATTAAAATGCCTCATTGCAGAAAACTGATTCAGAATCTCTGAGTGTGAGGATCCAAGAATGGACATTTTAAAGAAGTACTTTCAGGTGCTTCTTGGGCCTCCACTGGTAAAGTGAGAATCCCACCCCTGTGAACTCAGTTCTGGATTCCTACCAGCAACATCTGAGTATACCTTTTAGAAGGAATGTGTCCAACATAGGCACTTAACTTTAATTTAATTCTACTACCAAGTACTCTTACTTTCATAGTCCTAAAAACATATAAGTAGAAACTTACACATGCTGAACTGAGTTTATACTACTTACATGCCAGAGGTAAATGGTAAAACATTCTTTTATTTAAAAAAAATATTACATGTAATCAACTTTTTTTCCCTTTAAAAGACTTCAGAATATTTAGGGAGCTGCATTACAAGAAATTAACAAATTATGCATCCTAACTTTCTCCTCTTATTCCCACAATAGTTACAAAATTATCTTACTTGGATTTAGAAAAGGAGAAATAAATGTACAGTAGTTGAATTAGATTCAAGAATCAAGCTCAATTTGTTTCCAAGTCTTGGAAGAACTTTTCTTATACTGCTCCAGCTCCTAAAATGAAAAAATACATGACTTTTAAGAAAAAAAACAACACATTCTTACCAAAAATTTGGTTGTCAGCAAAATACCAATATTTTATATATATATATATATATATATATATATATATATATATATATACTCTTCAATACAGTGATTCTACTTCTAGAAATTTATCGTACAGAGTGTCAGGCGTGGTGGCACACGCCCATAATACTGGCAGTGGGGTGGTGGAGGCAGGAGGATTACAAGTTTGAGACCAGTCTGAGCTACACACCAAATTCAAGGCCAGTCTGAGTAACCCAGTGAGACCCTGTCCCAAGAAACCCAAGGGCCAGAGGTGTAGCTCATTTGCCAGCATGTGCAAGTTCCTGGGTTTGATTCCCAGAACTGCAAAAAAAAAAAAAAAAAGAAAATCATACAGAAACGAGAAGTACACAAGGATGTAAATGGAAAGATACTGCTTGAACTGTGTGTGACTCTCAGAACACAACTAGAAACAAACTTAGATGTTGCATGTCCCCAGAAAGGGCTGATGAAATACATCAATGCTCATTCACCCTCGGCCTCCTGTGCAGCCAGCAAAAATAATGGTGGCCTGATGTGCCACCTGAAAATGGCAAAGAGCAAGGGAGAAGGCAGGATCGTTCTGTCGTCTTATATCCTTATATCCTTCTACGCCTTTTGGAGTTTTCACAACGTGTATGTTAATTTTACAATTCATAAAACAAAGCTTAGTAGTGGCAGAAGTCCTGCATGAGACGGACCTTCAGAAGAGATTATCTAAAGGGAGGGCCTCCTGCCCCCCACCATGTTGATCAATGTCTAAGTAATTGCACAAAGCATGTTCTATTTTGGATAAGCAAAAAGTGGTTACTCTGGCAAGATAAGGTGATCAGTGCATTTGGTCAAGGTGACTGAAGTTCATAGTTGTTATGAAAATACACTTCATTCTCAGAAAAAACACAGACTAGTCTTCCCCACCTATGCACTATGCTATTAAAATTTAAGTGGCCAGCCTCTCCAACTATGTAATACTTTAAAATAATTTTTATGGTAATAACTTCAGAGTAGTCTATCTTCCACCTGTGGTTTCAAAGATTGTTAATATATAAATATAAATTGGTATTGTAAACTTTGTCTTTAACTGGAAATGCTCCATTATTTTTACCAGGATAAAGGTGAGGCATTGCTTTGCGATTCTTTGCTAGTAATATCTCCCTCTGCAGATGACAAACTGAGAGAAGAATGGGGCTGGTCCCACTGGCCACACCCGAGGGAGAAGGCGTAACTGATGTGATTAGCTCACCAAGGCTATCAGATCTTCCCTACTGCTATCTTGCGGACTCAGAATAGTGTATGATATTTGTAAGGAACAGCAAGTCAGGTTTTCATTACACTGTGATTCTTCATGGCTGCTTTACAGAGCTATTAAAAAGTGAAAGCAAAACCAAGAAGCTTTCCACCGACTCTTAAAAACCTTTGACGTTTCAAAGATAAATGGTCCCTGGTCTTATAATGGGCTACAGTCTTATAATGCTTAAAACAGCACCTGCAATAAAGGAAATAAGAACGTCTTTCTCTAAGCGTGTGAGACAGTGTGTTTGTGTGTTTAATAAATAGTCTTAGGTATCATCAACAAGTAGGTTTTTTAAATTGGAGATCCAAAAAGGATACCTGCGGTTTGCCAAGAAGGCCTTAAAAGTAATTGTTTACCCAAACCTCTGACCCCCTTTTTTCTTGCTTTCTTTTAAAATATTGAAAAGAAATAGAAGAGGTCGGCAAGTGCTTTCCATACTCACCTTCCCTAAAGTCAGGGACGGCTTAAGACTGGAGGGCTTTAAAAAACCAGAATATGCTAATGTACTATTTTCTGGTGCCCATGTAATCTGCAGGAAGGTGGATGGGGCCTTCCTGCCAAGAGTTTGGCCTGTGAGGATTAGTTTCATAGGTCATGAGGATCTCGATGTGTCTGTAAGGACTAAGATCAGATGGGTTCTGAAGCTATCATAAAAGAAATACTTTACTAAGAGACTTACACAGACATATGGAGCGTCCTCGTGGTGGGGCACTCCTCACAATGGCAGGATGGTTTCACAGAAGAGCGAAGCTCCTGGGGTATGGGATAGACACTTCCTTCTACCCTACTGATTCAATGGAACTTGGACCTTTTTTGAAGCACTGGGTGTTAGAGAAACTGAATGGAAGTCATGAGTGTGTTCCTCTGTACTAGAAGCGGTGTGCTCTAATTTCACTGCAAAAGTTGAAAGGCACTGAACCTCATTTTCTGTTCTATTCCCAATAAATATTTAGGCTAATAATAATGGGGCTTGGAGGTGGGGAAATGATCAGGAGGATCAAGAGTGGACTCCTATGAGCTCAGGGCCAGCACTCAACTTACATGCAATTGTGTTATGTTAATGAAACAGGATGTTAAAGGTATGCAGGCCAAAAGCACAAGATGTCAGACTTCTTTATGCAATGAAAGATTGCTTTTAAGCCAGGACATACTCTAGTATAATTATGGAAAATCCTGAGTGAGGATTTAAGATTCAGAAGTAGCTAAGTCATTCTTTTCTTTTAAATGAATAACATTGTTGCTCCAAATGCCAAATCAAATCTAATAAAATGCTACTTTCACTGAAAAATATTACAAAACCAAAAAGGTGGGCAAAATGAAGAAAGATCTGTAGATGACTAGCTGGACTCTCACCTAATGCAGATGACTTCTCTTATGGACTGCATCTGAAAAACAGGCAGTGACTGTCTTGCCCATATAAAAGTGAAAGTGAGTACTGAATTATTTACAGAGAAATTGTTAAAAATCTTCCAAAATTAATCTATAGAGAATTTTCTCATACCTATATATGAGAAAATATCAGCATACAATTGGAAACAACTTAACATTCTGAAACTCCTTCGGGAGAGCATAAAATAATACTCAAATAAAAAATTTTAGGCCGGACGTGATGGCTTACATCTGTAATCCTAGCCACCTGGGAGGCAGAGATGGGGAGGATAGTGGTTCAAGGCCAGCCTAGGTGAAAAGTTCAGGAGATTCCATCTCAACCAATGACTGGGCATGGTGGTACACACCACACCAGTCATCCCAGCTACAAATAGGAGAAGCACAAATAGGAAGCTCATGGTCCAGGCTGGCCCAGGCATAAGAGAGACCCTGTCTCAAAAATAACCAATGCGAAAAAAAAAGGCTGACAGAGTGGCTCAAGTGGCAATCTAATGGTATCTTTAAAGCAGACACATGAATTTATGTTAGTATTTCATGTGTACAGTCTGAAATCAATGTAATTCATCTATCAAAACAACATGAATGAAACTAGCTTAGAGGCAAAATTGGGATATTATAACCTTTCAGATAGGTTAAAAAAAATCTCTCATTCAAGAGAGATTGCCATTAGCAACCTGCTAGCAGTGAAGTACAAGAGTTGAATGGTATTGCCTTCCAGTTTCACTCAAAATTAAGTCAGTTAAAGGCTGGGTGGAGTGGCTCATGCCTGTGGCCACAGCTACTTGGGAGGCAGAGATTGGAAGGATATCAGTACAAGGCCAGCCTGGGTCAAAAAAAAAAAAAGCGAGATACCATCTCAACCAACAATAAGCTGGATGTAGTAGTGTCTGTTGTCCTAGCTATGCTAGAGGCATTAATAGGAGGTTCTTAGTCCAAGTTGGACAAAAATCATATAACCTATCTAAAAAACAAGTAAAGCAAAAAGGGCGGGGCCCTGGCTCGAGTTGTAGTGTCTGCCTAGCAAGTGTGAGGCCCTGAGTTCAACCTCCAATGCCACACACACACAAAAACTAAGACAGTTAGGGAAGATAAATTCAAAGTGAAATTAACAATGTTCAGAAATACCCTAGTCCTTAATAATACTTAATTATACTTACACATGTGATCACTATGCATGTAAACAGATATTCTTATCAACAATGACCATTAATCATTGACTCTTCAATATTAATCCAGGGATGACTTCCAGCTCATCTCTACATCCAAGGTTCATATGTAATAAGGGTTACATTAGGTCATTCTATAAGGGTTACATTAATGTAACCCTATAATATGATTTCTTACTTTGTTATAACTACAAAACCTTCTAAATATTCATGGCATATTTTTCAAAAGTCTTCTAGACTATGTCTTAATAAAAGTTTCTGCTTATTCTAGGACCCCTTAAGGTGAAAGGGGAGTGCTAAGAAAAATGCCCTCACCACTGTTGCTAGCAGATAGTTGTCTTCAGGTAACCCTTGCAACCATGTGACTGCCCTAGTTACAGAGATCTACGTACCCCGCCCCACAGGCTGCCAGTGCTCTCGATTTATAGTGCTTATCATACATAAGCTTCCTCATACAAGGACAGAATGTGCAACATGACATTTTACCACGCTAAGAGGAGATCTGAGGAAAAGATCTACATAGAGTGTTAGAGTCATGGTGAAGTGACCACTCCTGTATTCCTGTATCTGACTTGTATATTGAAATGCAGCTGGCTATCTAAGCACTAAATGGAATGGCAGTCTCCATTTTTAAGCACTTTCCCAAGAGATCCTGGGTTCTGTCTTGTGTGCTTGCGTGCTTTCAGACTGGGCAGTCTTAACTGGACAAGATAATTTTTCTGGCACAAGAAACGTATGAGTATATTTGAGAGACCTAATGAAAAACAAAACCTTTCGGGCAATGTCACAAACAAAATTGTATTATGAAAGTGTCTCTCTAGTAGCACAGTAAGACCCACTCCTCATCTTCAACATTTAGTGAATTGGAAAACTGAAAAAGTATTTGTGAACAGTAAGTTGTCTCTTAGTGGTGGAATGACAGGTGAGTTTTAAATTTCTTGTTTATGCATCAAAATATTTTTCCTATAGAGAAGATGTATTTAAATAATTTTAAAAGTTAGAAAAACCACATTTGGGCTGGGGCATGGTTCAAGTGGTAGAGTGCCTTCTTAGCAAGTGCAAAGCCCTGAGTTCAAAATAAAAATGAGGCAAATACACTGAGAAAGATGTATGGAGTTCCCAAGGCATCCCAGAATTTGTAATAAATTTCAAGATGAAATTAGTGAATGTTTTGGGTAATACCTGATCCTTCTGAATTCTCATCTCGTCAACTTCACTTTCAGCATACTGAGGATCTCGGGCAGGGTCCTTGACAGCTTTCAGTGTGTTGATACTCTGAAATTATAATTCACCAAATCATTTTGTAGCCATGACCCAAAACTTTCAATGGCCACTATCTGTCTAATAAGCCACGCTCTCATCCTCAGCCTGACACTGAGGGTTCTCCAAGATCACTCTTTATCATCCCTGCTGAGGCCCATTTCAAGTTCCCAGGTCCTCTGGGAGGAGCTCAAGAAAGCTCTGCTTGAAAGTGGAGCAGGAGCCATGGCTTACCCACCTTTTAACCTCCTCAGTGCTTTATTTGCAGTAGAGTTCTAGCAACTGTTTGATTTTGGAGCATGAGAATCAAAACAAAGTTACCATAATAGGCTCTTTGGAACAGTTCTTGTAACTATTGAATAGTGCTACAAATTCTTGCTTTAAAAAAAGTAGAGGGGTGAAGGCATGGCTCAAGTGGTAGAAACCTTAGCAAGCACAAAGCCCTGAATTCAAACCCCAGTACAGGGGGAAGAAAAAGAATTAGAAATACATACCTTTGGTGGAAAGAGCTTTTCATACACCTTTTTCCACAGCTCCATTGGAGAATGAGCATGAAGCTTTCCAATGTCATTTTCAGGAACAGGAGGAGATCCTAAAATTGGAAGTTTTATTCCAAATCACTACATCAATGAAAATATTACTATCAATAAAACAGATGGCATTTATGAAAGCATAAATCTGAGAACACTTATTTTCCATCTCCCTATAACAGTCACCATTAAAATATAACCCTACCCAGCTTAGCAAGGCACTGGGACAGATTCTAGCGTTGGGAGAAGGGAGGTAAGGAGTACTATGTCAAATGTACTTCTCAGTTGGGTGCCAGAGGCTCACACCTGTAATCCTAGCTGCTTGGGAGGCTGAGATCTGAAGGATAATGGTTCAAGGCCATCTCAGGCAAGTAGTTCTCAAGGCCCCAACTCCAAAACAACCAGAACAAATGTACTTCTCGTTTTCCACACCCCCTGCCTATATCTGTATGTATATGTAAATCTATATGCTATTGATAGTAATTCCAGGTGTTTTCCCTGGGAACATGTGTGTATGTATGAAGGGCTTCACACTGAAGAATCATTTGACTGCAGTTAAAATGGCCATCAATAGTGGATAATGGACTAAATCACTATGCATAGCCATGCTTTATAACACTATCCAAGTTGAAAGACAGACCTATATGTAGCATATATATGGAAACCCACTAGTGCATAATGAATAAAAAACACAAATTTCAAAATTATATGACAGAATTATGTTAAAACAAATAGGTTTTCTACATCAGACACATATACAAATGTACAGAAAACTGAATGGAAAGTACATTAAAACTTTTTCCTTATGTGTACTACTTTGACTTTTAAACTCAGGGCCTTGTACTTGCTAGGCAGGCACTCTACCACTTGAAAATCTATCAGCCCTATTTTAACATTTTATGAGGAGACTATGCTTACGTATTGTTTGTATAATTTAAATTGCTCTGAAAAATTGCTATCACTTCCTAGCAATTTTCAATCTATAACCTGAGAGTCTTCATTCTTTCTATTTCCAGTATCTATCTAGACTGCTCACTGTCCAGGGCCTCTTACCATGCTGGTAGAAGTCTTGGTACATCTCACTGAGCGTCAGCCTCACCAAGTTTTACTTGGACTAAAGCGTGTGATTAAGTTCTATACAATTTTATCACCTGCTTAGGTTCACCACCACAGCCCAGATACTGAACACAGCTCCTTTACCACAACGTTCCTTGTGTTGCTTTTTTATAGACACACTTGCCTCCTCCCTTCCTCTCCCTTGACTTCCCTGCCCAGAGTCCTGTTCCTACCCAACGACAACAGCTATTTTGTCCTTCATTTCTAAACTTCTTATCTCAAAAATTCTCGATAAACAGAATCATACTGTGTATAACCTTCCTTGATTGGCTTTTCCACACTTAATATCATTCGCTGGAGATTCATCCAAGTTGTATACAAAAAAATTTAAATACAAATTTTTGCATGAACATAACTCTGGGATAAATGTCCACTGGTTCAACTTCTGGGTCATATGGTAATTGCACATTGGGTTTCATAAGAAACTGTCAAATGCCAGGCATTGTGGTGTACTCCTATAATCTCAGCCTCAGGAGGCTAAGGCAGGAGAAACTCAAGTTCGATGCCAGGCTGGGTTATAGAGTGAGACTTTGTCTCAAAAAACAAAGCAGGGCTGGAGGCATAGTTCAAGTGTTAGTGTGCCTACCTAGTAAGTATGAAATACTGAGTTTAAACCCCAGTAACTGTCCCCCCCCAAAAAAACCCACCAAAACAAAGCAAAACACAACTGTCAAACATTTTCTAGAATCGCTGTACCATTTTATACTTCCACCAGCAAAGCATGAGCGATTCAGTTTCTCTGCATCATAGTATTTTAGCTATTCTGAAAAGTATGTAGTGATATCTTATTGTGGTTTCATTTCTTTGCATTTTCCTAATGGGTAATGATATTAAACCTTTTCATGTGCTAACTTGCCATTTTTATGTTTTCTTCAGTCAGCTTCAATGAAATGACTTTTGCCCATTTTATAATTGGATTGTTTGGGCTTTTAAAAAATTGTTGAGTTCTAATTGTTGAGGACTAATATTCTAAATATTAGTCGTTTGAAAGATACATGGTTCAAAACTATTTTCTCCCAAACTATAGCATATCTGTTCGTTCTCTTCATATGGGCCTTCACAAACTAAAACTTTTCAATTTTGCTGAGGTCTAAGCTCTGTGATTTTTAAATTCAGTAATTACCAGTCCTTTCCTAACTCCAACTATTTACACCAGCAAAACAATTCCATTACTATTATCTATCAGTACACATGGTGATTCTCAGTGCCAGTGAAATTTAAGTTGGCACTAATGAAAATTATAAAAAAAATCACACTCCATGACTGTTCATTGGGTAAAACCACCCCTATTTCTTTAATTCTAATTCACCTATAATCTCATTACAAATATCTCTACATTTAAAGTCAAGTCACTGTCACCTCATAAGAGTAACAAAAGATGAGAAACAGCCTGCTAAAAATCAAAGCATGTCACCCCAGAGTACAAAGAATTGGCAGGTCCAAAGATCTTCACAAAGAAAACAGCTTCCATGGAAAGATAAAAGGCATGATAAGTTCCTTTTCATGCAAAGATTATGGAATCTGTGAGTTTCGAAATACACCCCATTAGATAAGGCAAGCTATCCTTATAATGAAAAACTAAGGCTTACCTAATTGATACAACTGTGTTTTTATTGGTATATTCTATCACTTCAATCTCATATATCTGATCATCACTTGTAACACACAGCTTTAAATTTGACCAACCTATTACCAACATTTCTTCTAAACTCATGGAGCTAAAATTTGAGAGTAGCTGGAAATCAATGAGGGAAAGAAAATGCATGCAACTTTTTTAGTAGGCTAGAGATCAGAAACCAGTTTCTCATGTGGCAACATACCTTTTACCACAAAGAATACTGGATATAGAAATAAATACAAATGAAATAACCACAATGATAATAAGAACAGAATTGGTGGTATGCTGGAACGAAATGAACGCAGAGAAGGATAAAATCAATAAGCAATTAAAAAAAGATTGAACAATCTTAAGAAGTTCACCAACCTATTTGACATAAAGAATCCAATCCTGCTGTGATAAACAGTGGTTTATTCTGATCCACACATATTGATTTGCTACATGGAGAAGAAAAAAGATTCTAATTTAGCTTAGCAATAGAAGATGAGGGCCAAGTTTTATATCTAAGGCATTGATGAGAACATTGACCCAAATGAACCAGTGAATATCTATTTAAAGGTTTTACAGAGAAAAAAAGTGGCAGACCCATATTACCTTAAATCCAAACTAAACTAGCAAAGCTAAGAAAGATACATACTAAAATTCTCAATTCCATTTCAAACTAATATAAGATAATAATGGGAGGAAAAGTTCTTAAATGGAAGGAAAGAAATGAGAAACTGCAGATCAAGTTTAATAATATCATTTTATTCTAATTCAAAACTAATATGACATTTTATGTGTAAAGTCTGAGTAACATTTAAACAATAAAAGAAACAGGAGATTATCTGAAATTACCCTTTCACAACAGCCACCTAGAACACTTTTCTGATCAAGAAACAAGACTCATGAGAACAGTAATAAGCTGAGAGAACACTGGAAATAAAATAAAATGATATAGAAATACTTAACAGTACCTTTTATCAATACCAAATGCCAACTGGTTGATAACTCCACGTATTTTTAGTAATAGAGCTTCTGATTTACTGGTGAACTTTAGAAAAAAACAAACGTGAGAGAAAATTACATACTCTGCTATCCAATCAGAGAAAGAGGTAAAATAAATACGACTTGGAGGAGATGGGAGAGACAATTACATTTACTTACATTTCAGTAGATAAAACAAAACTTGCTTAAGGAAATATGGATAAACTTAACTCATTCTTCAAACTTTATGAGTGCATAGTGTGGAAAGGATTTGCATTTACACACTAATCATTTCAGCTACTCAGATGGATCATAATCACTGCCAAAGAAAACTTACTTAAACTACGTATCTGTGTGTTTATGCTGTGTGTGTGTGTGTGTGTGTGTGAGTAAACACACACTCTTATTATGGTCTAAAAGAAAAAAAGAAAGATTCCCAAAGTGCAATTGGGTTGGCTAGGATTGTTGCCATTAAACTCTTCAATGTGGGAATTGCAGTCTGGAACAATGCTACTGAGGCTCTCTCTCTCTCTTTCTCTCTCTCTCTCTTTCTCTCAGCAGTTACAGGGTTTGAGCTCATGGCCTTAGGCTTGCTAGGCCACTCTCCACTTGAACCACCCATAGCCCTTTTTGCTATGCATTTTCTGACTAAGGTCTCAAGTTCTTTATGCCTGGCCTAGCCCAGACCTCGGTCCTACTTATGCTTCCTACATAGCTGAGATGACAAGGCATACCACCACATCTAGCTTTTATTGGTTGAGATGGGGTCTCGTAAACTTTTTGCCTGAGCTGGCTCAATTCTCCTGATCTCTGCCTCCCAAGTAGCTAGGACTATAGATATGAGCCACTACACCTGGCTTCCTCTCTCTCTCTCTCTCTCTTTTGGCAGCACTGGGGTTTAGACTCAGGGCTTCATGCTTGTTAGGCAGGCGCTCTTACCACTTAAGCCACTCTGCCAGCCAAATGGCTTTTTCTGTTTTGAGTTACCTTCAGAGCCTGAAAAATAAGTAACTGCACATTCTCATTGGTGGAATTTAACTGGTTCTCCACCACAACTAGAACATTTTTTGGAGAGCAACAGGAGATGAATAATATTAATAATTAAATTCAACATTAGGTGAAAATCAGAACATAGGGTTATCTAACAAAACTTTTAAGTCAAGGTTTGATTTCCAAAGATACCAAGTCACTTAGGGCCAAATCAGAATGATTAATATATGATAATAAAGGGAAAAAAACCCTTAAACTGAAGTGAAAAGCAATTATGAAGCAAAGACATCAATTTTCTGGTCCCAATGGCAATTCCATACAACCACCTTCTTTGTGGAATAAGAATAGGGTTCCAGGGAAAATATTCAAAGGAAAGCACTGTGAATATATAAGATCTAACACATCTATTTAAAAGAAAGCACTGAACAAAAAGAAATAAAAGGAAAGCACTGGAAAAAACTCTAAGACTTTAGTAAAATATATAATAACATAAACCGAAAACTTTATTTGAATTTAAAAAAATACAACTGCTCAGTTTAATTTTTATTATATACTTATTATAATTAATATAACATCAACATATTCTTAATTTAAGTTATATAATTATTATAATACATTTATTATATGGCAGAGAAAAAAACCTCATCAGAAATGTATTTCACAGAGTGTCAGGCTGGGAGAACACTAGAAGTTTTTGAATGCAGCTCCTCCATCTGCTGTATCAATCACCTATAAAACATCCTCCACGTAGAGCTGCTGATCTCCTGATTCAACAGACTCAGCACCTGGGAATTCTGTTTCCACAAGTTATTCATTCCATTTTCAGATAATGGGAGTATTAGAAAGTTCTTTCTCATTTTAAGTAAATTCTGTCCATTGATTCTTTCAAAGAAATACAGAATATTTTCTAAAGCATTCTGTCTACCTAAATATAAGCAAATAGACTTCAATCATAAAAAGGAATAATTTTAAGAAAATATATAATGAAATGCATTTGGAATGTCCTAAAAAGCATTAAACCTGAAAGTATATTTTCTCATAGTACTTTCACTTACAATATTCTAGCCAGCCAGGCGCCCATGGCTCATGCCTGTAATCCTAGCTACTCAAGAGACATAGATCAGGAAGATCAATCACTGTGGGCAAAAAGCATGACCTTCTCTTAAAAAATGCCCAATACAAAAAAGGGCTAGCAGAGTGGCTCAAGTAGTAGAGTGCCTGCCTACCAAGTACAAGGCCGTAAGTTCAAACCCCATTACCGCCCCCCAAAAACATACACACACACACACACACACACACAAATATTCTAGTCATGAAGGCAAGGAGCTAGACCATGTTGTCTCTAGGTTCTTCTGAGTGCTTTGATTTGGAGGAAAAAGAGACCATTAAATAATTATTCAAGTGAAAAGGAAATATTTATAATAAAAATGCTTTCATGTTTTATCCTTTATTTAAAGGTTGACCAGCAAAATATGAAAGATAATGTTAACAGTAATTATAATAACTAACATTTATTCAGTAATGCTTTGGTCCAGGTCTTATGCTAAGCAGTTCACATGTACTACCTGTTAATTCTCACAAGAATCCTATGAAGAACTTATGACTTTTATTCATTTTACCTGAGAGGAGAGTGAGGCTTAAGTGAGACTAAGTGACTTATCTAAAATCATCTGTCTAGTAAGTGGTCACCCTGAGATTTGAACCCAGGTGGCACAGCTTCATGTTTTTAGCCTCTATAACAAACAGCACTTCTTTTAAATAAGAAAAAAGGAATCTATTGTTAAACTTTTTTTCTTTTAAGGGACCGTAGATTCTAATTCTTTTGTTTTCTTTTGGTGGGGCAGAGGTTTGAACTCAGGAATTCACACTTACAAAGAAGGCACTCTACCACTTGAGCCACACCTCCAGTCCCTAGATTCTAATTCTTAAGCAGAAAATGAACATGAATATACCTCTGTAAGCTTGACTGGGTTATGGATATAAGTGGTGTGTTCCATAGGGACATTAACAGTCTGTAGGAAGAGACCTTTGGCAGTGGGAAAGGAAAGAAGGGGACAACGTGTACAGTAAAAGCATTTATTATTCATAGCTATGGATCAAGTTGCTAATTTTCCAATTTTTTTCTACTCTCCACTCAAGCCCAAAGGACAGAAATGTACAAACCATTAGTGAGGCTCCATAATAATGAGCAACGAATCGAAGCGTCTTGCATATTACCTTTCTCTTCTCAGAGTCAAAATCCTGTAGAATTATGTTTTTAAAGAGAAAACACACAGTGATGAGAATGAAATATCTGTGGCAGGAGAAAGCAAATGATTAAGTGTAGAAGTAGATTATTTCTTATTTTAAAAACCCACCCTGACGGGTACGACTCCATAACTGTGCTATTCGCTTCTACAGAGCTCGAACAAGATCTGCAGCCTGCTTCAGTGACAGCTATCGGATCTTTTCTTTGTTTAAATGCTTAGCTCAAGAGAATTCAGATATAGGCAAGTATTTTGTAGTGTGGAAAATACTCTAAGGATTCTCTGACAAGCAAAGATAAGAAAAAACTAATTTTCTCTTTTCTTCCATTTAAAAGTTGCGAAATAAGTCCTATTCCTCAGTGGCCAAAGATTCATTTTCTAAGTCTTCTGCCTTATCCCCATTCTAAGCACTGTATTTATTTTCTTTACCTGTTTTCTCTGTCCCAACTATACCTTCTTTTCAAAAATCGTTAAGGTGAGTGACTCCTTAACCTATCTCTTCCAGAGCTATTTTTCTTAATTCATCGCTATTTTGGTACATCCCCTATATAAAGCATAGCCGTATTTGGAGCTTACCTGAAAAATGTCATATTTACTTCCAATTATGACCAGAGGTATTGGAAATGGGTCAATTAATTCACGATCCTGTTAATAAATATATTTAATTACAATTTTTCATTGCTATATGCATAGTAATTTCTACTTACTTCCAAAACTATGCCATTGTCCGTCTCTGCATCTGTGTTAACCTTGTTTACTTGTCATAGAATTAGTCCCAATGTTAACTTTTACTTACTAAGCTGTACTTCTTAAGCATAAAACTAAAAAGAGCAATCATAATCTTTATTCTTTTCCTTATTCCACTATTTTATTTTCTTACACAACACATCATCTTCCTGGAGATTTTTTTCTACTTCTCTTGCATCAGCATTTATGCCACATGGATTTGTTTTGCTCTGATATCAGGTCTATAAACTCTGGGCAAAATGAAACACTGCTCTTGGCTTTCTAGGCGATGATATTCATGATTGTCTTGAAAGTGTTACCATCACACAGCTTTATAATTTAATTATTTGTCAGATGATCAAAAGATACTGAGTATGCTAGACACTAAATGAATGTAAAATACAGTGCACTAGTGAAAGCCGCTGAGGCTCTACCCCCTGCTTAAATTTGTAACTTCCTCTAGTCTGTCAGGTGACTATTGTACAATCTGGATTCTTATCTTCATTTTACAGGATGATAAAATCAATATCAAACTACTTTAAAACTCATCTTCTTTTGATTGGTGTAACGTGCCCTAATAATCACAGTAGATGTCTAACAAGAAGGCATAAGAAATCTTTTTCCTTGTTTTGCTCTTATGAGGTTTTATTAAATTGCTGTAATTTTCCAGTGAACAGGTTTATCTACATCAAATGAATTTCAAGTCATGCATAAAAAGTCTAAAGAATTTGTTTGTGATGTTATTTCAGCTCTGCATGGAGCTAAGGATTCCAGGAATAAACCCAACAGCAACTCACTGGGTGGTCCTTCTGCATATTACTCCACATCTTCTGCCTCATTTCAGACATTGCTTTGGAATTTGTCTTTCCCAGTTTCACTATCACTTTATCTACATGGTCTTTTGTGGCTTGCAGCAGACTTTCCATGGTGGGCCAGAGGTCATTTGGTTTTGAAAGATCCAAAACAAGAACAATAGAAAATGTCCTAAAGAAAGAAAAACATCTTTCAAAAAGAGACTCAAAACAGTGACCATTTGAAAACTCTAGAGTGCTGAAATTTATCTCAGAATAACAACTTTTTAAGAAAAAGAGCATAGCATTATTTTAAGACAAAGCGAGAGCAGAGCTATGTATTGGAATGCTTTTCTCCAGTGGTATTTCAGTGTTACAACCAACAGTGGAGGTGAAGTTTTTGTTTGAACTAAAAATAATCCAGTTCAAATAGAGAAGATGCAAGCACTTGGATCCAACAATGCCATGCTTAAATTCAATTTTACTTCTTAGATTCCCAAGAAGGGAAGTAAAACTATTAACAAGAACAGCAGCATCAACACTGCACACTCAGGTGAAGTAGAAGGGAAGGGATTTGCTGATGAGCCTCGCCAGGGAACCACCGAGTTTATTTAAGCTTTACAACAATTCCTCGAAGATGTTATGATCCATTTTATGAAGTCGAATTCTGAGGCGCAGACTTATATAACTAGTAAACTGTAGAACTGGCATTTATATCAGAGTTACATGTCGTCCTGCTATACAATTCTGTCTCTCTGAAAGCATACCTCTCACCATCATATATACTCCACCATCACCACACGAAATTGTACTCTGCTCATGCACACCAAAACACACAACTACTCAGCAACACAAAATCCACCCACTTAAAACACGGGCAAAAGACTCAGCTATTTCTCCAAAGAAGGTAGACAGATGGCCAATAAGCATATGAAAAGATACATGACATTACAAATTATTAGGGAAATGCAAACTGCAACCACAATGAGAATGTCAGTGCACAGTCATTAGGATGCTATTGTCAGAAGGCAAAAAAACCTACAAGGTAACAAGTGTCGCTGAAGATATAGAAATACTGGAAGCCTTGTGCATTGCTGGTGGGAATATAAAATGGTACAGTTACCATGGAAAACAGTGTGGCAGTTCCTCAAAACAATTAAACTCAGAATTACCATATGATTCAGCATTCCACTTCTGCGTCTATACACCAAACACTGGAAGCTAGGGTTTGAATAAATATTTGCACACCAATGTTCATAGCAACCTTATTCACAATAGTCAAGATGTAGAGCAATTCACATGTTCATGGCTAGATGAATGGATAAACAAAATGTGATATGTATGTATATGTTCCATATATGTATATATGAACTATTAATCAGCTTTATAAAGGAAGGACATTCTGACACATGCTATAATATGAATTTATGAATCTTGAGTTGGTTGGAGTAGCTCAAATGGTAAAGCACCTGCTTCAAAGCGTGAGGTCCTGGGTTCAAACCCTAGAACCAAAAAAAAAAAAAAGTATGACTCTTGAAGACATTATGCTAAGATAAATAAACTAATAAGAATAAGATGAATATTACGTGATCCCATTTATATGTGGTACTAACACAGGCAAGTTCAGAGACAGAGAGTAGAATGATGGTTATAGGAATTGGGAGAGAGAGAAATAAGGACTTGAACTCTGGACCTGATGCTTGCTAGGCAGGCATTCTACCACTTGAGCCACTCCACCAGCCCCAGGACTTACTTTTGATAGATAAAAAATTTTAACTTGCACAGTTCTGGAGAAGGATGACTAGACAACAACATGAATGTATTTAACAGCACCGAGGAGTAAAATGAGGCATTTTATGCTATGCATATTTTATCAAATTAAAAAATGCATAAATCTAGAAGCATTTTGGAAAATGGTCATAATACATATGTAGAAGCATGGTCATGGGTCAACACACCGTTGCTCAACAGGGCAAGGGTGTTCTGCTCAGAGACACAGCAAGAAATTATACGTGATTTATTTTGCTTAGGTCAAGCAAATTAGCTACTTTGGGTAATTAATGCAAAACAATGACTAAATTATGTACTGTTGGTCTAAATTAAGAAAATGGTCACTATCAAAAATTTCTATAAAATTTTATAGAAATTCTATGTCATTTTAATAAGCTCATCAGCAATTTTTCTTAGCTATAAAATAATATAATAAATATATTTTAGTAGTAAAGAAACTAATTTTATTTTCAGGGTCTTAGTATGGTAATATTTGAAAAATGATTATGGCTTAACTTTTTTATTGGGGCAAAATATATAAAACATAAAATTTTCTTTTTTTAATGAAAAATAAGCAAAAGAGCAATGGATTACTCATTTTTTTCCCATTTAAAATGTTTGCTTCCAGTTTTTGTGTTATTTTTTACTTATTTCATAGCAAATAACAGCTGAGAATATTTTAAAAAAATTTTTAAAAGAACCAACAACAACTTTTAAAACAGGGAGTCAGACCACAGAAAATGTTCTATTACAAATTATCTAAAGTCTGTGGAAATGTTCAATGCATTTCTAAGAATGGTTATTTCAAAGGCAAATAGTATCTAATAGCATTTGACAATGTATTATTTTCTGAATTTGCTGGGCTTTGTTCAACACAAAGAAGTTATGTGTCGAACAAAGTGCAGTCCAAAAAATGCTCTGGTATTAGCAACCACGCTAAGAGTGGTAAGTTTTCCTGAAATTCTTTGACCACTTAGCAACCTACTTTGGCCTTTGACTCCCTTTCCCTCTGTTCATCATAACACTGACAAGTTCTCTCTCCTAAAGTCGGCTCCAGCTGTCTTAGAGTTTCAGGGAAAGGAAGGCCAGGACCTCACAAATTGAGGTGTTAAGGAAATTGTTCTGCAGAACCCAGCATTTCCACAAGACTGTCTCTTGGTTGGGTCAAGAGAAGGGGAGTGAGGTAACTTAACAAGTCAGGGTCAGACCAGAGCCAACCCGTAACTCAGGAAAGAGCAGGCCTCTGGGCTTTAACCTTTCAGCCTCTGGCCACACAAAGTAGCAGCTGGGTCCTTTAGCTTCTCCCTGCCCTCATCTATCTTTCCAACTGCACCACAACGAACCACCTCAATTCCAATGAAGCTTTGCTTGTCTCTATTAAAAAGAGTCAAATGAAAAACTATGGAACTTTAAAATTCCATGTTTCTGAAAACAAATGCCACAGGGAAAAGGTAGGCAAAAAAGTAAGATCTAAACATGAATATAAAATATCCCCAAAGCCAGGCGCCAGGTGGCTCACGCCTATAATCCTAGTTACCTGAGAGGCCGAGATTGGGAGGATTACCATTCAAGGCCTGCCTGGGCAAATAGTTCACGAGACCCCATGTCCAAACTAACCAGAGCAAAATGGACTGGAGGTGTGGCTCAAGAGGTAGAGAACCTGCTTTGCAAATGCGAAGCCCTGAGCTCAAACCTGTCCCATCAAAAAATCAAAACAGCCCAAATCTGTACAAAGTGCATTTACAAATGCTAAAAAGACTGGAGATAGCTCAGTGTGTTAACAGTAGCTATTTTTATGTGATGCAGGGTGCTTTAGCTATCTTTGTGTCTTTCAGTATTCCTCCAAGTTTTCTATATGGGCATATATTACTTTTGCAATAAGTAAAAGAAAGTAAATTATATTTCACTAAAAGAAAGAAACCACTGAAAAAATGATGCAAACATTATATTCAGCTAACTCTGGAAAAACGACAGTGAACAAGAAATAATTCTAACCTCTAAGGGTCTTCATGCCTGAAATTTAACAAATCATTGCCAAACCCTTTGTATTTGGTTTAGGAATCAGATACTTCAGATTTTAATTTTTTGTTTTGTTTTTCTTGGCTAAGATCAGTTCCCGGGAACATTCTGAGAAATGTCACAATTTTCCACATCTGATTTGGCCAACATGTGGGAGTCATTGTCAGGAAAACACCACCGAAGGGTTTTGAGGTTTTCCCCTACATTCTATTCCTTTCAAGTCAGCAAACAGAAACTATCTCCCTCCTCCAACACAGTCTTCTTTGGATGAAGCTCAACAGTATTTTCCACATTGAACCCTAAGGTAGACGCACACTATTCAGCTGAAGACAAATCTCAGAGCCCAATTAACTCACACTGAAATGGATAATGGAAAGAATAGGTTTTCATCACCCGAGTATTATTTAACATATCTTTGTTGTTGTTGTTGTTGATAGAAGTCTTGCAAAATATGTTACTGGTGGGAGTGCCAGCTAGAACCATGGTTCTTTCAAAACCTCTTTGGAAGCATACAGTTTAAGCACACAGAAAGGAAGAGAGCATAAACCTTCTTCAACATAAAACTGTTCCCTAAAATGACAAAGCCTACTCACATTGACCCTTTGGATGAAAACTGCTGTGTACTTACAATCTTCCTGGAGCTGGCTCACTTACCGTAAAGTGTCACTCGTGATTGGTATGCTGATTAAGTCCAACAAGGAGGTTCCTCCACCCAGTTCCCAAAAGTGAGCAATGTCTTTTGGCTGAAAAATTATTGTTGTTTTTTAAAAAAAAATACTTAAAGTATTTTTAAATTTTTAAGTGCTTCTTATACTTCATTAGCACCTGCCAGTAATAATTATAGATGCAAAATACTGAAGTCCTCAATCAACCCTTTCTTGGCAGTCAGAACTCCTTTCTCTATCCTTGAAATGCACCAAAGCATCTCTTCCAAAGAACAAAGATGAACCATGAAGAATATATTGCTGTATGAGCATATCAATACCAATTCTAGCAGAACCTTAGTAGAAAAATAGTGCCCCCAGTTTTGTGAATATGACATGTAACATACACATAAATTTTAAATACAATTAATCAGTTGAACACATTTGGTATTTTAGATAGAAATAAAACATGAATAGGAAAACATTTAGGAAGACAGATCTCACAAAACGAATTATACATACATATAAACTCGAGGAAAAGGGACAAACAGATGGCAGTCTTGGCTGCAGATGGAGATCACCTGAGCAGAAGTATAAGCAGACAATCTATCTTCCACTGAAGATAATTACACTTGTAGGCTTGTCACTCATGTCAAAATTTATGTTAGTCACAAAGTTCTGCCTCAATATATTACTTAATTTCACAGTTTAATAACCAACTTTTGTTGGTGGGCCAGGACACAGTAACAGACAATTCAAATTCTCTATACATTGTCTGATGAGTACACATTTAGACTTGATCTATAAAAGTTTGTCTATGAAAGCCTGAGGGTATGGCTCTAGTGGTAGAGCACTTGCATAGCAAACCCAAGGCCCTTAGTTCAAAACCTAGTACTGCCAAAAAAATTTGGTTTGCCTTTTTTATGGGAATAGTGTGGGACTCTGTTCTAGACTATTCTTCCATGGATGAAACTTTGCTTAAGAAATGACCCCTTTTCATATGAGAACTCCAAGAGATTCTATTTAGGAACCTCCTTCCATCATACATTATCATAAGCTCTTCCTCTATCCTGAATAGTTTCTAGCATTCTTCTGAAGAGGCACTAAAACAAGTGAAAACAGGATTAAGGTCAATTAGGGCCTGTGGTCTTTAATAGTTCTACCAACTTTAAGATGCCCCTATCCGGCCCCATCCCTGCAGTGCTGGAGTGAACCCAGAGGCTTGCACATGGTGGGCAAGTGCTGAACTACTGTGAAATGTTAATAATTTATATTTTGAACAGTATACTTTCACAAATATTCCATAGGTCAAATCCATTTTTAAGCAAATTTTTAGAGCAACACAGTAAATCAGAATATTGTTCTCATTTAAAAAGTAGAAAAAGTCACATGAATATAATATAAGTAGGTAAAAGAACTAACTGTACAATGAAGTTTCAAAGAACTCTTATTTCAGGCCAGGCATGGTGGTGCATGCCTGTAATTCCAGAACATGTGAGACTAAAGCATGAGGATCATAAGTTTGAGGACAGCCTAGGCTGCATAGTGATTTTCGGGCCAGCTTGGGTTTTGCACAGTGAAATGCTGTCTCAAAAAACAACAACAAAGAAAAAAACAGGGGATGGGGATTTGGCTCCAGTGGTTAAGTGCCTGTGTTCAAGTCCCAATACTGCCAACACAGCACCAAAAACAAAAAAAAAAAAAAAATGAAGAAAGAAATCTTATTTGAACATTTAAAGATATAACAAATGAGAAGGTTCAGTTTGGACGGGCTTCCTATCAGCTGAATTGCATTTGAAGTTTCATAGCAACAGCTATGAATATACAGCTGGGTATGTCTACTGACTACAGATGAGATGGAAAGTATAAAAAAGTCAGCATCAAGACGTCCCCATCGATGGCATAGTGTTATCACTTAAAGACACTCACCGTGTTGTGCCCTTTTGCTCTTCTTCCGTATGTATATTCCAAAGCCAGGGTTGGTTTTGCTGGCTCATCCCTATACAATAAAGGCACAAAGTATTACCATGGTGGGTGGTATTAGTTTTTTATGCTGTAATTTTGCCTGATTCCTCCTTAAAACTTCATTAATAAAGAAGTTACTTTAAGCAGTAACACTGAGGTAAAAATTATAATGGCCCCTTTATGGCCATTATATTTACCAGGTAGCCCCTGGTAAAGCCAAATGAAGGTGATAGGGCTGGCAGTGTCTCTGCCAAGTGGAGTCACAAGCTCCCTGCATCCAGGTCATGTACAAAAAATGGCACCCACTCAGGTTTGTGCTCAGCCTTGATGTGGGAACTGGAAACCTAATGACTGTCAATTTAATAAGGACATCAATAGAAGACTTTTATGAAGTTTTCTATTTCAAATTGCAGCTCAGATAGAGGCAGCATTTAACAAGTGAGAGCTGTAAACAAATTATATAAGCAAGTTCTAAAAGTCAGCAAACAATTTGGAAAATACTAAAATGATTTGATGAATTATCTACACTACATTGCTTGGTTAAACAGTTTTAATGTATATATTTATTCTTATTTTTAAAACTGTGGTAAGACACACAGAATAAGATTTACCATCTTAAACATTTTAAGGGTACAGCTCAGTAATATTCAGTATGTTCACATTGCTGTGCAACCACGTTCTTTTGGCAAAACTGAAACTCCCAAGGCTGGCAGAGTGGCTCAAGTGGTAGACAGCCTACCTAGCAAGTGTGAAGCCTTGAGTTCAAACCCCACTACCGTAAAAAAAAAGCTTTAAAACTGAAACTCTATGCTCATTAAACAATTCCCCATTTTCCTTCCCCCTTGGTCCTCGTAACTGCCATTCTACTTCGTTTCTGTGTTTGACAACTCTAGATACCTCCTACAAGTGGAATCAATTTTTGTCTTTTTGTGGCTGCTTTATTTCACTTAGCACAGTGTCCTCAAGGCTCACCCATGTTGAAGCATGAGACAGGATTTCTTTCCATTTTAAAGGCTGCATAATATTGTATATATTTAATATTGTAAATATTTGTTTTCAATTTACAGAACAAAAGACAATTTTTACAATCTGTTATTTGTATATTAATATTTGTTAAATATTTTAAATGTCACCATTTCTTCCTTTTAATATACTCACCAAATAATGTTTCGTTGTATTTCCTGAAGGACAGAAACCTTTTATGAAGCAAAATGTTGCTCTTAAGACAAAACTTTATCAATCTGATATTTAACCTATAATTTAGAAAACTGCCTGATTTGTGAGTACACTATCAAAGAACTAAAATTAGTAACTTTTAGTTCATAGAGCAGTGTATTTCATCCTAAACTGCAGCTGTTTTATTAGATGAGTTGTTTATTATAGGAACCATCTACATGTTGCCTCAGGAGAACCATGATTCCTGGAGATAAAAGGTGATACATGTATCACTACAAAGAGTTCTTCTAAGAAATAACATTGTGGATGGAAAGAATTACAGGAAACTAGGATTCTATTATGCATATTCTTAAATAATAACTTTCAAATAAATGTTTTGTTTTTGTTTTCAGTACTGGGGATTGAACCCAGGGTCTTGCACATGCTAGGCAAGTACTCTACACTGAGCTACATACCCATACCTTGAATGATGTTTCTTTAATGTAACCTTGAGACAAAATTCTATCTCTTTTAATGTTTTTGGAGAAGTTATAAGAAATATGCATTAGAATGAAGAGAACAGAGAAGTATCTTCTAAAACTGAAGACTTTCCTTATCAACTTCTGGCAACATCTACCAATCATAATCCTAAATGTGAAATCTCATGGAATGATTCTACAGTCATATAAAAAACTAAGAAGTATTTAAAACAAATGGTAAAATGTACAGTTGGAGGACCAACACTGTGTTTCAAAAATGTTTCTGAGTAAGTTAGACATTATAATTATTGTTTGAATAATCATATATTACATAGAACATATATAACTTAAATACCAAAGTAGCATAGCCAAAAAGGGTAATTGTGATAACATTTCTCCTACAAACAGGGAAAATCCAGTATTAATCCCATAATTTTCTGGCTTTTCACTAGTCTTATCTTTAATGGAGCTCTTAAAGGTTATATTAAGGATTTGTTTAGAATTAAATATTTTGAGTTTCAAAATCATTCTCCTTCCATATGTCTTTTAGAATCTAACTTTCACTGTCTAAGTAGAATAGGCATGAATATAGGCTAAGGTTAGCATAACACTCACCTGTCAAGGCACCTTAAAATAATAGTAGTCTTTCCCTGGAAATTAACAAAGAAAGAATACTGTGTTAATGTCATTCATATGTAAAATTTTACTATTGTTCACAATTGTGGCCCAAAATAGCTTTTTAAATCATTTGACAATGTGAGTCAATGCTCTGTATAGCTATCCTTATCTCAACCAGCAAAAACCCTTGTTCCTTCCTATTATTGCTTATACTCTCTCTACAACAAAATTAGAAATAAGGGCAAAATAGTTTCTGCTGGGTATTGAGGGGGTGGGGAGAGGGAGGGGGCGGAGTGGGTGGTAAGGGAGGGGGTGGGGGCAGGGGGGAGAAATGAACCAAGCCTTGTATGCACATATGAATAGTAAAAGAAAAAGGAAAAAAAAATCATTTGAATGATAAATTACCTAGAAATTAAAAACTAGAAACTTTCAGAATTGTTCTAAAGTTTGATAAGTGGAAAAAGTTAACTGTCAACTTTCCATCACAGTGTAACTACACTGCTATTATTATAATTATAAAGTCCCACAGATGACAAATATTAGCAAATCATAGCCCATTTTAGTGGTCAATTTGGCAGCTGTCTTAAAATTTGTCTTTATTCAACAATGCTAATTACTGGTTAAGCTGATGATTAGTGTCTTCTAAAATGTTTTCATTCCAATTGTTGAAGTGGAAATAAAGAAAAAAGATAACAGATAAATAAAGGACAAGTTGAAAATATGTTCAAAGTAGGCAATTCAGACACTGGGCTAGAGTACTTTGCTTTAATCCTAGGAGATGTACTTATTCTAAGTTTCTTTTCAGGAGGCAGGAAATACAGGCTATGGCCCCATCTCTGCCACCTAACCTCACATCTTATCCATAGACTAGCCCAGTGCTTTGAATCATTGTGTTTTTTTGTTATTTTGTTTTGCTTTTTTAAAATGGTAAAACTCTCTTTATCTCTCTCTCTCCCCCCCTCTATTTCTCCCTCTCCCTCCTCTCCTCTCTCTAACAAATGATTCCTTACAAGAAAACAGACATAAAAGGAGCAAGAGAGAAAGCAATGCTAAAGGAAATCTTTGGGCTCCAAGGAAAATGGTTTGGAAAACCCTAGATTGCCAAAAACAGTATTTTTTTTTTTGGGCAGTACTGGGGCTTGAACTCAGGGCCTTGTGCTTGCTAGGCAGGTACTCTACTACTTGAGCTACACTGATAGATTACTAACTTTTTTAAGTCTATAGTTTTTTTTTTTAACCAAAAATATGTTAATTACTCCAGATTTTATGTGGATATGATCAATTTAAATAAATTTTTTGTAAAAAGATAAAGAAGCCATTGGAATAGTATCAACAATGTCTATATTGGCTGGCATTTTACCAAACTGAAAAACTAGAAACAAGCTCAATATTCCAAAATAGGGGACTAGCTAAATTGATTATGATAACATACACAATGGAATATGCAGTTATTAGAAATGACAATGTAGAAATATACTTATATGGTAAAGTATTTATAACAAATTAGCAATACCCTATTTAAAAAGCTTTTCCAGTTTTCTTTACATATACACATAAACATCCATATACAGACAAACACACAAACAAATCCAGAGAGAATAAACATAAGTGATTATTTCTACAATAAACATAATAAACAATATTAACAGAAGCAAAGACAAAAACCACTTGATCATCTCAATAGATGCAGAAAAAACCTTTGATAAGATCCAACACCATTTCATGATAAAAGCTCTAAGAAAACTAGGAATAGAAGGAAAGTACCTCAACGTTATAAAAGCTATATATGACAAACCTACAGCCAGCATTATACTTAACGGAGAAAAACTGAAACCATTCCCTCTAAAATCAGGAACCAGACAAGGATGCCCACTATCTCCACTCCTGTTCAACATAGTAATGGAATTCCTAGCAGAGCAATTAGGCAAGAAGAAGGAATAAGAGGAATACAAATAGGTAAAGAAACTGTCAAAATATCCCTATTTGCAGACAACATGATCCTATACCTTAAAGACCCAAAAAACTCTACTCAGAAGCTCCTAGACACCATCAATAGCTACAGCAAGGTAGCAGGATATAAAATCAACACAGAAAAATCATCAGCATTTCTATACACTAACAATGAGCAAACTGAAAAAGAATGTATGAAAACAATTCCATTTACAATAGCCTCAAAAAAAATCAAATACCTAGGTGTAAACCTAACAAAAGATGTGAAAGACCTCTACAAGGAAAACTATATACTTCTGAAGAAAGAGATTGAGGAAGACTATAGAAAGTGGAGAGATCTCCCATGCTCATGGATTGGTAGAATCAACATAGTAAAAATGTCTATACTCCCCAAAGTAATCTACATGTTTAATGCAATTCCCATCAAAATTCCAATGACATTCATTAAAGAGATCGAAAAATCTACCGTGAAATTTATATGGAAACACAAGAGGCCATGAATAGCCAAGGCAATACTCAGTCAAAAGAACAATGCTGGAGTTATCACAATACTGGACTTCAAACTATATTACAAAGCAGTAACAATAAAAACAGCATGGTACTGGCACAAAACAGACATGAAGACCAGTGGAACAGAATAGAGGACCCAGATATGAAGCTACACAACTATAACCAACTTGTCTTTGACAAAGGAGCTAAAAATATACGATGGAGAAATAGCAGCCTCTTCAACAAAAACTGCTGGGAAAACTGGTTAGCAGTCTGCAAAAAACTGAAACTAGATCCATGTATATCACCCTATACCAAGATTAACTCTCAATGGATCAAGGATCTTAATATCAGACCCCAAACTCTAAAGTTGATACAGGAAAGAGTAGGAACTACTCTGGAGTTAGTAGGTATAGGTAAGAACTTTCTCAATGGAACTCCAGCAGCACAGCAACTAAGCGATAGCATAGATAAATGGGACCTCATAAAGCTAAAAAGCTTCTGCTCAACAAAAGAAATGGTCTCTAAACTGAAGAGATCACCCACGGAGTGGGAGAAAATATTTGCCAGCTACACATCAGACAAAGGACTGATAACCAGAATATATAGGGAACTTAAAAACTAAATTCTCCCAAAACTAATGAACCAATAAAGAAATGGGCAAGTGAACTAAATAGAATTTTCTCAAAAGAAGAAATTCAAATGGCCAAAAAACACATGAAAAAATGCTCACCATCTCTAGCAATAAAGGAAATGCAAATTAAAACCACGCTAAGATTCTACCTCACCCCTGTTAGAATAGCCATCATCAGCAACACCACCAACAACAGGTGTTGGCGAGGATGCGGGGAAAAAGGAACCCTCTTACACTGTTGGTGGGAATGTAAACTAGTACAACCACTCTGGAAAAAAATTTGGAGGCTACTTAAAAAGCTAAATATTGATCTACCATTTGATCCAGCAATACCACTCTTGGGGATATACCCAAAAGACTGTGACACAGGTTACTCCAGAGGCACCTGCACACCCATGTTTATTGCGGCACTATTCACAATAGCCAAGTTATGGAAACAGCCAAGATGCCCCACTAGTGATGAATGGATCAAGAAAATGTGGTATGTATACACAATGGAATTTTATGCGGCCATGAAGAAGAATGAAATGTTATCATTCTCTGGTAAATGGATGGAATTGGAGAACATCATTCTGAGTGAGGTTAGCCTGGCCCAAAAGACCAAAAATCGTATGTTCTCCCTCATATGCGGACATTAGATCAAGGGCAAACACAACAAGGGGATTGAACTTTGATCACAAGATAAAAACAAGAGCACACAAGGGAGGGGTGAGGATAGGTAAGACACCTAAAAAGTTAGCTAGCATTTGTTGCCCTCAATGCAGAGAAACTAAAGCAGATACCTTAAAAGCAACTGAGGCCAATAGGAGAAGGGGACCAGGAACTAGAGAAAAGGTTAGATCAAGAAGAATTAACCTAGAAGGTAACACCCACGCACAGGAAATCAATGTGAGTCAATGCCCTGTATAGCTATCCTTATCTCAACCAGCAAAACCCCTTGTTCCTTCCTATTATTGCTTATACTCTCTCTACAACAAAATTAGAGATAAGGGCAAAATAGTTTCTGCTGGGTATTGAGGGGGGGAGCGGGAGGAGGTGGAGTGGGTGGTAAGGGAGGGGGTGGGGGCAGGGGGGAGAAATAAACCAAGCCTTGTATGCACATATGAATAATAAAAGAAAAATGAAAAAAAAAAAAAAAAAAAAAGAAGAATTAACCTAGAAGGTAACACCCACGCACAGGAAATCAATGTGAGTCAATGTCCTGTATAGCTATCCTTATCTCAACCAGCAAAAACCCTTGGTCCTTCCTATTATTGCTTATACTCTCTCTACAACAAAATTAGAAATAAGGGCAAAATAGTTTCTGCTGGGTATCGAGGGGGTGGCAGGGAGAGAGGGGTGGGTGGTAAGGGAGGGGGTGGGGGCAGGGGGGGAGAAATGACCCATGCATTGTATGCACATATGAATAATAAAAAAAATTAAAAAAAAAACATAAGTGATTATTTCTAGATAAAGGATTTGTAGGTTTTGGGGTTTTGTTAAAGAAATTCAGTGCTAGCCTAGCCTGGGTGAGGCCCTATGTTCAATCCTTAGCACTTTAAGAAGAAAAGGAAAGGAAGGAAGGAAAGAAGGAAGGAAGGAAGGAAGACAGGAAGGAGGGAGGAAGGAAGGGAGGAAGGAAGGGAGGAAGGAAAGAAGAAAGGACAGAAATTAGGACTTCTTGATTTTCCTGCACTGAACATGTATTATAAGTAGTATATTTTTGGAAGTAAAAATGAAAGACAGGACTGTAAACTGGTACATGTGTGTGGGGGGGTACTTGTGGGAGGGGGGAAATGGAGAAGATGAAGGTGAGGGAATATGGTTGATGGGCTTCATATACATATATGAAATAGAAAGATGAAGCCTCTTGCAATTGCCTTAAGTGGGGCAGGGAAGGGTTTGGGGGGTAGGTGGCAATCTAACCAAACCAATGTACAATGTAAGGTTATTGAGAATTGGCACAACAAATCCTCCCATACAATGAATATATGCTAATAAAAATGAAAAAAAGGTGTTTTTTTGTTTTTGTTTTTTGTGGTACTGGGGCTTGAATTCAGGGCCTACACCTTTAGCCACTCCACCAGCCCATTTTGTGTTAGGTATTTTCAAGATAGGGTCTCAAAAACTATTTGTCCAGGCTGGCTTCAAACCATGATCCTCCTGATCTCTGCCTCCTGACAGGATTATAGGCGAGAGCCACCAGCACCCATCGAAAAAAAAGTTTTAAATAAGCAAAGACTATATTACCTAAAAAAACCCAATCTACTCTATGCGCAACCAAATATAGAATCAGAATTAGTGTATCTTAGAAAGGGAAGGAATTTTGTATTACGTCTAGTCAATTTCCTAAAATTCTCATAGCACTCTAGTATTGTTTTAAATCATTTTTATTATAGCTTCATACAAATGTATAGTATTACATGGTTGACAATTCTAAATAAATGCACACTCACCTCAGGAATGAAAGTTAAGTTTTAATTATTATTAAAATTACAGTCGAAGCTGGGCATGTTGCCTCATTCCTATAACCCCAGCTCTTGGGAGGCAGAGATAGGAGGACAGCATTTCCAAAAAGGTCCAGGCCAAAAAAAAATGCTAGACTCTATCTTAAAGAGTAAGCTGGGGACTGAGGTCATGGCTCGAGAGATAGAGTGCAGCTGGCAGTAACACCCAGCCTGCCCAGCAAGTAAGAGTACCTGTGTTGCAAGTGAGACCCTAAGTTCAAACCCCAGTGCTGAAAAAAAAAAAAAATCAAGTGGTAGAGTGCTTGCCTAGAAATACCTGAGTTCAATTCCCAGTACCACAAAAACAATCGAAGAATAAGCTAGGTGTTGTGACAAGTGCCTGTAATCCCAGCTACACAAGATGTGTAGGTAGGAGCATGGCAATCCAAGGTTGGCCAGACAAAAAGTGTGAGACCTTATCTGAAAAGTAACCAAAGCAAAAAGGACTGGGGGAGTGGCTCAAGTGGTAAAGCACTTGCCTAGCAAGCGTAAGGTCCTGAGTCAAACCCCAACATTGCCCACCCCACCTAAAAAAGACAATCCAAATTTTAAAAATTCACTAAACTGTGACTCCTTAAGAATGTGCTCACAATCTCCTGGGCTTCACAATTCAGGGAACAGCAACTCGTACAAATTCACTTAACGACCATCAAAATGGTCTTTCATTACCTCAGTTATACCAGCAGTCCAGTCCTCTCCTCTGACTCCTCTGAATTCCACAATCCCCTATACCTTCATTAATCTGACCAGATAATCCCCTCCTGTTCTCCCTTCTTCTAAAATCCTTCTTCCTACAACTCCAGCTCCATGACTGGCAAACTACCCAAAACCTCTTCTTCAGAACGCTCTTTCCCAATGACTGTCGCTAAAACATGGCTGAACCTGGACCACATCTTCTGCTACTTTGTTGAAGGTTATTTATTCTCATGCCCCGATGTATTTCAGGGCCTCTTTGCTAGCAAGCGCCGTCCTTATACAACTCGTTTGCCTCCCAACTCTTGTGAAAACTTCAAAGGCCTTACCAGTTTACCACTGACATTGTCATCTCTGTTGGCCCACAATTTCCCTTTGGGCTGTGATCATTAGTCTTGTTAAGGTCTTACCCTGTGGGCATGGGTGACTCACCTAACAGTTTGACTTTGCAGTGCATTGGCCTCCTCACAGAAGCTGTTTCTCTTGCTCTATTGCTGCCCCATGTTACACCTTGAATCATTTCACCACTGGGAACTGTACCACTTCCAAAATCACACATGCAAACAATACATTCTCCAACTACTTCTTCAGGAATCTCCACCGTGGTCACTCTTTGACCTCAGTGAAAGGTCTCAAAAATCCATTTCCTTAACAATTTCTCCTTCATCAACTCCCTCCTACCTTTACTGCTTTCCTTTTCCATCTTAGAGTCCATCGTCTACCATTATAACCATCTCTTACAAATATCATCTGATATTAGGCTTTCTCACTAGCAAATACCAGTCTCAAGGAAATTCAATCTCCTTCCTTCTCCATGCCTGCACCTGTGCAAGTGAGTAATGGTAGAGAAAAATTATATACACTCAGCAGGTTAGCATTACCTAATCCCCATCATCAAAATAGCAGTCAGCACTCACTGGCAAGCTGTGTAGTGTGTTCTTTCTCCCATTCATTGTGTTAGCTCTTCCATACATTCTCAATCCTCTCCTTAGGTTACTCACTTGACCCTCATTTGAATCGCTGCTCTTTCCTTCCTTCTTGATCTTCAAACTTTAGACCACTCTTCTAGAGGCTCTCCCAGTCTCAATCTCTTGGGCTGGGTTAAATGTCTTTCCTGCTTTTCACTTGCATTCGCCTCATTGCTGGTGAAAAAGTACTAGTGGTCAAGTTCCTTCACATTAGAGAATGTGCCTTTCATTCCTGTTTCCACAGCACTCAGCAGGATACCTGGCATAGAAGAGATGTGCAATGAAGTCTACTGAATTGATGAGTACAAGGATGAAGGACAAAAAGGAGGCAAGGCAGTTGGCTCCTTTGGTAGAGGGTTATTATTATTAGCTGAACAATAAAGGCATTAGTGACTTACTCTTGAACTTTCAAAACAAGTTAATACTCTGCAAAAAGCACAGATTCAGGTCCTTTTTTTGGTGGGACTGGGATTTGAACTCAGGGTTTCACACTGGCAAAGCAGGTGCACTACCCCTTGAGCCACACCTCCAGTCCATTTTGCTCTGGTTATTTTTTGGAGATGGAGTCTTGTGAACTGTTTGCTGGGGCTGGCCTTGAACTTTGATCTTCTTGACCTTAGCCTCCCAAGTAGCCAGAATTACAGTTGTGAGCCACCAGTTCGTGTCTAGAATCAGATACTTTTAAAGGAACAAGATCCACAAAAGTCCTAGACATCTCAAGGGAATACCCAAATCTTCAAAAACAAAATTAGCTTTAATTTACATTAGTGAAAATAAAAACAACTTACAAATGCCACATATGGCTATCAAGAAAATGGAGTGGTTTCACAAACAACAAATAAACATGAACTAAAGAAATGAAAAGGCTTTCGCAACTGTAAAGAAGTCAAGGACAAATGTTAGAGAGTGATTAGTAGAGGACAAGAGTAGGGAGACAAAAGAGTCAAACAGGCTGTTTATTAATTGAAAACATCCTTCAAAATTACAACCACGACTGTTCTAAGTCTTTTCTCATCCACCATATTTTTCTCTGAAACACTTACAATCAAGCTCATGAAAAATGACTCCAGCAAGTACTTATTTTTCAAATTGATTAATTTTTCTTCAGATATTTGTTCTGAATGGTTTTTTATGTTTTTTTCCTTATAAAACTTTGTAACTGTTTCCTGTTGACATTCTATAAAAAAAAAACCTCTAATAAAACAATGTTGAATTACTCAGACATCACTTACAGGACAAACAAAATTAAAAATGGACAACAGGTAAGCCCAGCCTAAAAGCCATTCCTTCTAAACCTCTTACTTACTTAAATTTGGTCAAAAAGGGTTTTATTGGAACTGACTCTCAGTTATCTGTCACTTCTCCCCTGACATGAGATTATATAAGACCAACTGGGAAAAACCTCATTCCAGCAACAAGGGACTGGTTAACCAGAGTGGTTAATAAATGGATACCCTCAAAGAAAACTATTCTGTTTGGAGAAAACTGATGAGAGACAAGGGGAAAGTTGTCACAATAAAAATGGAGTCACTTATACTAACCCTTCCAAAAGTAACTAAAGCCAAGAGGTTTAAGAAAGAGTTTAAATACATGGTTACTGACTCTAAGCTGTTTCACCAGCTACTTTTACACTTAACTAAGGTAAACTTATGCTTTTGACAAAAGGCTTCTATTTAAAAAAATTTTTTCATCTGATTTTAAAAATATTTTAATAGTCCATATTCATAGAGTTATTTCAGACCAATGTGCTAAATGTATCGTGTTCCAGGACTTCCATTCACAAACCAAAACAATGTCAAATCCTGCCTTAAGTCTTCTTGGTTTATTAACTTAACGGTTCTTTAAAACTTAATAAAAAAGATGTTGCTTGTCCTTGTAGTATTCATTATATTGTTTTTATAAAATATCCTAATTTCTCATATGACTTTTCTTTTTTTTCTTTTCCAGTTAAGAGCCATGTGAGGCTCCTGGTGTCATCTGATTCTGGCAGTCCAACAACTGACGCCCATGTCCCCTCTAGATCATAGAGGACATGACTTCTGGTCCCTTGTTAGGGTCAACATCCAAGTCTTGCTTGAAGCAATCACAGAAAACTGATCTGCACCCATTAACTTTCATTAAGATTAAGGGACAAAGTAATTTAGCGGGAAAATGAGGCAGGATAGATCAGGAAAATGAAGTATGAAAAACAGGAGCCAGGAATTCAGAGATAAACACAGTATCAAGCAACAACTTTATTAAAAGCACATGAGCTTTATTTTCTTTGCTTTAAGACTTATACTCTCTCAATAAGCTACAACATTTAGCAAAAAGAAAAAAAAAAAGGGAAAAGAGAAGCTCTTTCCCTCTGACCTTGCCCACTTGTCCAAATAATTACTGTGCTCTTGGAACTGAACAAGGATATCTTAAAGAAAGACACTTATCCTGGGAAAAAACACTTAGTAAAAAATGACTTCCCTGGGCACAAAAAGTGTTAGCAAAGGAAACTATTTATATTGAGGATAGACACCTATCTTGAAGGGAGCATCTGGCAGAACCTATCTTTTATTTAAAGGGATGCTTAAAAATCGATGTCATAATGACCCAAATTTAATAAGCAGATCAACTTTGAAATCTTTGGGCCCAATTGATAAACCAGTGTATCAGCAAGAACGACTAATATAACAGGTGTAGGAACAAAGGGGGACACTTATCCTAAGGTGAATTTGAGCCAATCCCCAATTTATTTTTCACTATAAATATCCTTAATGTTAGAGCACTCATTGCACCTGGTATCAGATGTCCCTGCAACCCATGTCTATACTATCTTTCTATCTTTGCTTTGCTTTGCTTTACTAATAAACTTTCTTGGTCTCCACCCTGATGTGTCCTAAAACTCTTTTTTGTGATAACATCATGAACTCAGGATCCAAGGACGAGGTGGAGTCCTCTTCCTTTTTGGAGACCGCCTTCCTGGAGCATCATTTGCTCTGGTAAGAGAGGCACTTATTTTGTGAGTGAGTGCTTGTATGCTAGAGTTAGGAGCCTTATTAGCAGCCTTCGTCAAAAATAGAGAAGTAGCTTCATTATACAGAATACTTTTATAATAAACATTTACTTGTACTAGCTGGACATGGTGGTGCACACCTGCAATACCAGTTACTTGGGAAGCAGAGGCATAAGACATGAGGCTCAAGGTGATTCCCAGAAAAGTTAGCAAGACCCTATCTCAAAAACAAAATGCAAAACAAAAGGGCTAGGAGTGCCTGCCTACCAAGTGCAAGGTCCTAGGTTCAATTCCTAGCACTGCAAAAAAAAATGTACCATAAGACTAGTACTGACTATGTCTTCATTTATGTAAATCTATGTCTATACGTACATAGCAGTAGGATAAAATATAGGAAATTGTTACAATATTACACTCAATACAGAAATCACTCTTCTTACGATAGTAAACTTATGAAATGAAATGCTTACGTTCTATATTGGATGAAAATGTAAAAATTAAATTACTCCTATGACAATTTTATGTTAAAGAATTAAATTCAAGGAAAACAATCCCATTTGCAAGAGCCTTAAAAAAATAGCTAGGTATGTACTTAACTAAGGAGGTAAGAGACTTTGAGGAAAGAAACTGAAGAACCAGAAGATAGAAAGACCCCCCCGCCATTAATTCACAGATTGACAGAGTTAATATCATGAAAATGGTTATACTACTGAAAGCAATCTACAGATTCAATCAAAATCCCAAGAAGAAAATTAATCCTAAAATCCATATGGAAACATAAAAGACCCCTGGATAACAAAAGTAATTCTGAGCAAAAACAGCATTGCTGCAGATATCACAATACCAGACTTCAAATATACTAGAGAACCATACTAACAAAAACAGCATGATACTGACAGAAAAACTGACACAAAGACCAATGGAACAGAATAAAAGACCCAGAAAATGAAACCACACAACTATAGCCCTCTGATCTTTGACAGAGGAGCCAAAAACATACACTGGAAAAAAGACAGCCCCTTCAAAAAATAGTGCTGGGAAAACTGGCTATCTACATGCTGAAGACTGAAACTAGATTCCTGTCTCTCACCCTGTACAAAAACCAGCTAGAATATAATAAAAAATTAAATATCAACTCCAAATGGATCAAAGATCTGAATGTAAGACTTGAAATGTTGAAACTACCTGAAAAAAATGTGGAAAACTCTGGAAGATATAGGCATAGGTAATTATTTTCTAAATAGGATGCCAACTGCCCAGAAAATAAGAGCAAGAATTGGCACATGGAACGGCATCAAATTAAAAGGTTTCTGAACTTCAAAAGAAACAGTTACCAGAATCAAGAGACAATCAATAGAATGGGAGAAAATCTTCACCAGCTATTCATCAGGTCAGACATTAATATCTAGAATACACAAAGAACTAAAAAAACTGAACAGTAAAAGAATAATCCAATTAATAAACAGGCAAATGAATAGGCAGTTCTCAGAAGAAGAAATACCAATGGCTAATAAATACATGAAGAAATGTTTGATATCCTTAGTCATAAAGGAAATGCAAATCAAAACACTAAGATTCCATCTCACCCCAGTCAGGCTGGCAATCATCAAGAACTCAAGCAACAGCAAATGCTGGCGAGGATGGGGGTGGGTGGAAGGAACACCCATACACTGTTGGTGGGAATGTAAACCAGTGCGACCACTATGAAGATTCCTCAAAAAAATAGGCTTACCTTATGCCACTCTTGGCTAAATATGTGAAAGAGTTAAATCAATATACAAGAGACATACTTGCATAGCCATGTTTATTGTAGCTCTCTTCACAACAGCCAAACTGTGGAATCAGCTGATGGCCCAAAAATTAATGAATGGATAAAGAAAATATTACACACACACACACACACACACACACACACACCATGAAATATTAGTCAGCCATAAAGAAAAATGAAATTATGTCATTTGCAGGAAAGTGGATGGAACTAGAGATCATGATGTGTGAGAAACGCCAAGTTCAAAAGGCCAAATATTGCATGTTTATTCGTGTATGTTCGTTCTTGCATGCAAATGTTGGATGTTCTTGCTCATATGTGGAACCTAGACCTAAAATGATGATAATGGAACATGGATGCATATGGAATGTTGTCTGGGGTGGGGAACAGTGGGAAGAAAGTGTGCTACATATTTACATATGAAGACAGTATAATGAACCCACCAAATACTGGTTGAAAGGGGGAGGGGGTGAAGGGGAATGGAAATACAACGGAGAGCTTGTTGAGGGTACACTGTATGCACGTATGGAATTATTACAATGAAATCCCCTATTATAATATATGCTAATTCAAAAATTAAAAAGAATTAAAGTTTAGGTAACAAAGTAAAGTAAACCAATATGA